>NC_134277.1:36535356-36895356 GCF_949628215.1 Phalacrocorax aristotelis
AGCTGACAGCATCTACCTTTCAGCTAATGTAAGAGCCCCCAAGAATTTGAAATAGTTTCATTTTGTAGCACTTGACAGCTTGTTAGCAGTTCCAAACACTTGCTGTGCTACAGAAGAACAATTTTCATTAGTCACTTAGTATTAGACTTCTAAAGTAGCATAATAATTTAAGTTTCTTGATTTTTCTGAAAGCACAATTCCTGCTGTTTAAAATAAGCTTCTACCTGCAGTACATTCAAACACGCCTGAGGACAGTTGTCAAATTGTTCAGATATTTAAGTACTGGGAGTAAAAACTCCTGAGATCAAACATATACATTGTGAAAACTTAGGAGGGGAAAAAGAAAAAAACCAAAGAGAGAGAGAGAAGTAAGTTTTTTGGTACTTTTTAAGATAAGGCATCATATGAATCTGGTCTTAGATCAAGACCTTTTCTTTAATAACTTGCCATCCTCCAAAAATACAGCAGCAGAGCCCACATCTCCTCCAGGAAATATGGAAGCACAAAAATCACCTGGACAGAAAGGAAGCCCAGTGAAAGTTACAGGAAAACATACTGCTTCATCGAAATCATCTTAAAGCCTTTTAAAATAATTTTATACTGTATTGCTCCAATGCTCACTAATGTGCCTGCAAGTTACCAGTCAGCATGTTTTACTCCCTACCAGATAAGACTTTGCCTGGTTTTCCGCCAGAACCTTAATGTTCTTTCAACATAAATTCAGCTGATGGGAGGATATATTTTTCTTCTCAAAAGTTCTTGCATGTGTCTCCACAGAAGACTTCTTTCATAAGTGCATGGCACATGCATGAACTCAATAAGTTTAAAATACTCATTAAACAAATACTGCAAACATGTTACATTTTCATAAATACATCTCTGTTTATGAATCACTACTGATAATTATCCTTGCCCAGGTTTGATTTTTTTTTCATCCTTGATATATTATTTTATAAGGTGTGCAACAACAAAAAACTCTACAACAGATTACATGCTTGGACCAATATGTCAGGATAAAACTACATTAAACCACATTACCACAGAAGCACACTTATGGTGAATTTTACACATGTGGCTTTAAAGACCGAGTAAAATGTTAACAGTATAATTTTTTAAAGTAATCTGTATTTCTCCTTGAAAAGTATCTACTTTAATAATCATAATATTTTTCTACTCAGTGTAGGAAGCTTCTTCAAACCTAAAGAAACAATGCAATTTCCATTTCTTCTTCGAATGCCTACTGCTACAAGAACTTGCCTTATGAATTGAGGATATGACCTTTTCCCAAAAGCAAATGGGAGTATAAGGCATTTAAACTAGGAGTCAGTGAATGAGCAAAGTAGTCACTAGAGGCCAAAAACATACCTCATTCACTATTACACATGCTAGTATCAGAAATTCAGTCTGAGATCCTCATTACCGTACTACTAAAGGAGTCCACTAACAACTGCAACCTCCTCTTCCCCCTCATGCAATTAGCCTGCATGCAAAACCTTTGCTATTGCACAATTGGAAAGCAAGGGGCCCTAAAGCTATACAAGAGTTGCCTCTTCCTAAATAAATTTCTAAGGCCATCCTTGAAACGTGACAAATCATCTGCCTGCTGATTTATCTGAAGCATTATTTTTATTCTTTACCTGATGGACAAATACCCAACTCAGAGTTTACATAAGCAAAGAGAGGGAAAAGTTACCCAGTCTTTCAAATAAAAAAAGAAAAAAAGATGATGGAAACTCATGTTCAAACGTATACTGAAAGACAGAGATGGTATCTCTACAGCTAACTCTTAAAACGAGAGGCAAGTTCTCATGGCTTCTCCAACCACAAAGTCGATTTACATCAAAGAACCAACTGAGTTCATGACCTCCAGATGAAAAGTGCGTGCTTCTGCTCAGTGAGAGTGCAATGAAAATGTTTTCAGAGGTAAGAATCTGGATTATCTTCATCACTTTGGAAGCAAAATGCAGAATTTTGCTTTGTAAAATCCTCCTTGAAATGCCAGTAAGAAGGCAATTTGTTTCTGTTGCTAAAATGAAGGGTGACCAACATGATTGTCTCTGGAACAACGAGTCACACAACAGTTGCTACTTTCCTCTGCATAGAAGCATAAGGAATCAAAAGTTAGAATAACCCGAGACAAGGTTCATGATCTTCTAAGTTACTTTTGGCTGTGCTAATTGCCTATTTCAAGCACTTAAATTCATAGCCTCTCCCAAGTTAGGAAGCAGTAACTATTCAAGAGATCAGAATATTCACGTCTGAGACATACTCATGTCTCTGCTGCAGGGGGAACGGTCTGTGCCCGTGACATCACAGGATAAAGGATTTCACAACCTTTTCACACCACTTCAAGCCCAACATCAACCTGACAACCTGTTTGGCATTTACAAGTGACAACCTGCCTTAAAAGATGCATCTAAGCTACGACTGGCTTACAACGCTGTATTAATGAACCTGTACGTTTGATCCATCTTTTCATAATTTCAAACATTTGATTTCTAGTGACACAAATTCTAAAAATTACTTTATTTTGTAGTCATATTAAATCAGCAGTCCAGTTGTTTCAAACAGTTCCTCTGCCTAATCGGGTATTATCTTTTTAAGAGCAAAGTACCTACAACTAAAACTAAAAATTACAAATTATGCTCTTATGAGGTAAAGTTATCCTGCTTCTTCACTCCTCCCTTCCATAGATGCCATCCATGATGCTCAGATAGAGTTTAAGACTAAAATAAACTATTACACAAAATTAATTTGTTTCAATAGCAACTATTAAGACTGTAAGTTAACAAACATCCTTTCTCCCCTTCTCCACTCTTCTTTTGCAGTAATATTTACCTCTGCTACTACCCATTGAACAATTTAGTGCAAGTATTCATAACTAAATTTGATTTCATCTGAGAGAAGGAGCTTAAATTCATAAAGATCAGCTTGCAGACAAAAGAGAGGGTTGTGCACATTGGTTATTTTTGCATTTACAAGTACACACACACTAAGAGTTGACCTCATTTTCCTTTGAAGGAAGTACTAAATGACATATTTTAGCACAGAATTTAGGTCTGTGCAAAGAGTTTCTCATATAAAGACAGTAAAGAGCCAGCAGACGATGTCGAGCTGCTGTCAATATTCAGCTTACAAAGTAAAATTAACTACCTGGCACAAGATACACTATGTCAGTGGTCCAAGTGAGAGAACACACAAAAATCAATGTACATAATATTTATATTGCAGAACTAAGCTTGGAATCTTAAGTTGGCAAAACTGAGAGAAAATACCAACAGAGGAATACACCGGGGTTCCATGAAGCTTCTAAAATAAAATTTATGAGGATTGAGGAATGAGGATCACTTCCCTCACTATGTTTTCCCACATTCAAGAAAGCAGTAAAAAATGCCTCTAACGGCTCAGTAATATATGAAAACTGCTTCTATAACAGCCATAGATTCTGTTTCCAACTTTGTAAAAGTTGAAAATTTAAGGTAACTTCCCTTTAAGGTGAATTCACTTTGAGCACTAAGTACAGCTTCTTTCCTTTTTCAAACACAGAGCTACTCAGTGAAATTACACCATGTGTTAATCTTAAAAAAAGGGTGTTAAAAATGATTAATGCATTCCAAGAACACATGCCAACAAGATGGGACTATGTTAGTATGAAAACTAAAATATTAAGCTAAATAGTAGCTCCTATATTCTGCTAAAGCTATTAGAAAAGCAATGAAGAATTCCCTTTTAGTAACTGTTCAAACTCTGCTGGTTTTGTATCCCTGTAGATCTACCCCTTTTAGCAACTATCAAAGTTGTCTTTCAGTGGAGTTCTTCCTTACACTAGAAAGATCAGGATAAGCAAAGTGAGGGCTTGCCTTGACTTTTTCACAGGTTTCCTGCATGACTCCATGTGAAGACATGAACATACCTAGTCCACAGAAAGCCCCTCTGTAAATAAAATAGTCACCTGTTGCATACTGGGGTGGGGCAGTCTATTTTCATCTCTGCCAAGTACACTGAAACTTTTAGAAAGTCATTAGACAATCATGAAGCATTGCTTTGCTACTTAAACATAAAACTTCCCAACACAAGCAGCTAACTACTTTGTAATAGTATTTGATAAACTCCGCTATCTGCATAGGTAAAAGGATCTTCTAGCAACTGGGCACCTCGCAGAGTCCTTTGTAGCAGTATGGCAGTACCTACCAACACAAACCAAGCAGAAGTATTTTCCAGTCCTTGCTCTCCTCCTCCAACTCTTTTTTGGCTTCTCATTTGTAGAAGCTGAAAACACACCTGGATGTAACACGCCTTACAGCAGCCACGTGTTGCAAAGTTTAACCCTGTGCCTGCTGCGTACCTCAGTTTTCATTACTTATTTCCAGCTTTCCAGAGGAAAGTAAGTCCTGCTGGGCAACACAGAGGTAGCAGTACCTTTTACATGCTCAAAATAGAAACTGTGAGAGATTTAGCCTAAAAGAACTCACCAAGCTTAAAGCAGCGACTAAGCCTACGCAAACATAGACGTAAGTATAATGGGACATAAGTGCAGAACAGCAGTGCTATATTCTGCTTTACAGGTAACAAGATCCATGTAAGCCTGTTAAGACTAATTTCAAAACATTAGTTTATATACAGTCACAGAACATCCAGCCTTCCACAACAGCAAACAAATATGTAAGTTATATGCCTGTAAGACCTACAACATCCTACCTGTCCTATATGTCCTATAATACTAATTTAATGCCTATAGGTTAAAAAGGCCATGAATATATTAAAACAGAGTTCAAATGCAGCACAAGCAGCTAGCCAGGAAGTTCAAGTGGATTATCAATGTCCCTATCCCAAAAGAGAAATTTTTAAGTATTCAGGATGCACTGCAAGTACCGTTTATGTACTCTCAGAGAAGGTAAAACGTCACAAATTTCATGACTAGTAATATGGCTTGGGACAGAATTTCCTCCTAATGATACATCTCACAATTAGCGAATACACAGGCAAAAAATGCAGCAACACGAGAAGTTTTTCAATATCACCAGTAACATAATCTCAACCTTGCAAAAGTCTTGTCTTTGGCTGCAGTCTATAGAGAGCATTTCAGAATGAGACACAAACCACAGAGTCTAATGGTGCAGTGGGTGAGAGAGCCCCTTCCTGACCTGGTAGATGACCAGTGCAAGCCCCAAATCCTAAGATTAAAGGGAATCCAAACACAGTACAACCCAAAGGATATTTTTTCTAGTTCCCTCAAAAGTAACACAGCTTTGAGATATTTTTGAACAATTATCTTCATTTCAGCAGAATATAAGGTTATATTAGTACAGCTTCAGGTTTACCTATTCCATTTCCTTGCTACATCCTTCAGTTCTTCTTATAGACATACAGTTAAGCACAAGGTATCACCCCCCAAGCCAGCTATACTACAGTCCTCTCCCATTCCCCATTGATGAAGTAATTCTTCATAGCACAAAGCTTCTTATGCAGCTTCTTTCATCATGTCCTCTCCAGGCTGAAACAGGCTCCACATCAGTTTAACTTCTGCTTTGCTATAGGGAGGGCACCACATGCGTTACATAAAGACGACTGACTTACAGTGACTGGGTAGTCTCTCAGCGCCAACTTGTTAAGAATACAAATCTTCTCTTCTTTTACAGTAGTGAAAGTATGAGCAATTCCATTAGGCAAGAGGTGGTAAGCTCACATGAGTCTGGTGTTGGATCTGAAAAACAAACAAATCAGATGAGAAAACTTCCTGCTGCATTGTCCTTCCATACCTGGGAAGCATGAGGGGGGTAAGGAGTAAAATATATACCTGGAAAATTTTCTACCTTGCTTTTTCTGTGTTCCCCTCCCCAGAAATATTTCCCTAAAACATCATCTACAGCTACATCTTCCTCTCCTGAAAGATATGTATAGAAGTTCAGGTTAGCAACAGTCTCCCATATAACTAAGTTTTAGTCTACTAACACACTAAGAGCAATGCATTTTATAACAGAAATCTATCTTGCCCCAAGGATCCAGAACTGGATGTAAGGAACCCACTCAAACATCTTGTCAGCACACAAAATGAAACAACCTGCATAGAAAGAAATATGGGGGGTACTACTCTGACAAACTCCTATCACTATTCAAACTGTTGCTTTGAAGCAACCAATGTGCAGTTTTGACATTTAGTCAAATGCATTTTTTCTGAAGACATCCCAATTTTACAGTTTAAGTGGCCTGCAGGACTTCTCTGTACAATATGAACACTATCAAACAGAAATGGCTTATGACAAAGTTTAACATGCTCAGTTTCAGCTAGGAAGAATCAATAGTTTAGCCTCTATATTCATGGACTGTATGGTGCTTCTTTCCAATTATTAGATTCGAATTTCTGTTGCACTGAGCCAGTTCCCATATCAACTTGACTATAATCTTTCAGGAAGTCTGTAATCAACACCAGACGAAACAGTGCCTGGGTACCACATATCACTTACTGTTTATAAAAACTAACACATCACTAAGCTTCCTCCAGTGCTCTGAGGCTTTCCAGATCTTTCTTCAAGATCAATATGAGAAATAGGATTCCTCAAATTATTTGTACCCTAGATCCAAAACTGTTATCCACTCTGTAGTTTGTGGTTGTTTTTTTAAAATAATAGCTTTAGCAGTTATAGTTTAACTTTTTTCTTATTTCTCTATGCTGCCAATAGACCACATGGCTTCATTTCAGTAATGCAACTAAATCATTCTGCATTTCTTGAATTGTTGACATTACTGCCCTTATTTAGTATTATTCTTAAAGTGTTAGCATATTTTCCAAGGAAAAAGGAAATCTTTTTCCCTGTTTTCAACTCACTGAGTTTTGAGCAATATTTTTGCCTTCTCTTATCAGTTGTCTACATTGACTAACTCCTAGTTTAGTGTTTACACTCAATTCCTTGCTGCTTCTGTTCGTTATGTTCCTGAAAATGCCACCACCCAGCTGGTCTGGAGTCTAAACATCTGTAACCTAAGTTGAGGATTAGATTTTAATACATGAACTTGTGTATTTTTAACAATAATCCAAATATTAAGGGTGGAGGTTTTTAAAACTAGAGCAAGAAAGAACACCTGATGTGTTAACTCTGGTATTTTATATTAAGCTAAGGTGCTTTTCTTTGGTTGCTTTTTAAGTTTAGAGACCTAAAATAGCTATTAATGTAAGAGTCTATTAACATTTTTAGCCTGTAGGAACATGCAGTGGGCAGATGCAGCTGAAGTAACATATTTGAGCGATGAACCAGCTTTATGATTTTATTACTCAGACTTTTCCAAATCTATGGCTGGCGTTTTTCCCAGCAATTCAGAAATTAAGCTGTTCTACATTTAAAACTTCCAACTAATCATATACTAAACACTTCTCATGGTTAAAGCAACAAAATCACCTTATGATAAGCCATTGAAAAAAATGGATAAAAATACCTAGCTTTGCAAAATAGTACCTTGAAGTTTTTGTGTTATTTACACGAACAATGTAAGAGAAATATGAAAAAATCATCTAATATAGCTTAGAGACAATTACGTTAGTTATCAGGAGTATAATACATATAACTGCACATTTATTGTGCAGTCTCCTGTGTAAGAGTTTGGCCTTGCCTTCACAACTGCAGAATTCATTAACTCCATGCCACCTAAGACAAGACAAATGCAGGGGCCTTCATCTTGAATGACATTTCTAAAGGTATCTGAAAAGTCAATCAGGGAGCTGAGGCTTGTACCAACCACTTAGTCACCCATAAAGCCAACTGATGCTTTTGTTGTTCCACAACCTTTCCACATTTTTGCACACACAGCAAGTCTTCCTCCTCCCAAAAATGACATTTTCCCCACAACCTGCCAGTCAAGAAAAGTTCCCATGTTCCCCGTTTCTCCCCAAGCCACCATGCTGCAGTGATCTAGTCTGATCAGTGAGCATAGGGATTCACCCATAGGATATTTTGTTTCTGAGTATTTTGCAATACAGGTGCACATTCCTAAAATAATCCAGAAATCCAGGCCAGCTTAACTGCACTGTTGATTGATTTGTAACTTTTTTTTGTGCCTGTGAAATAAAAAAGTAATCCAGACTTATACAGACATAATCACAGACATTAGAAAAATTCTAGAGTCCAATACATTGGAATAGAAGGAATAATTGAACAATAAATACACCTCAGTGGGTGACTAAGCTCATGTGAGCATCACAGAGGGATGCTCATTTAATGCAGAATGGAGGAAATCAATTATTTGGTACTGAAGGAAAAAAATGAACATGCAATAATTGACCTTTCAACAACTCCACAACAATTCATTAAGCTGTTTTGTACTCTATTAGTTCTAAAGAACCTACAGATCTCTCTGTATTGCTGGAAAAGCCTTCCAGGAGTGCACAAAGACCTAGTCTGGCAAGATAATGTAATTTGGTGTAAATCTACAGCAGGCAAACCTAAACCCTTGGGGAGGAACCAGCCAATTCTCTCCCTTCTCAAAGTTAGCCCTTTATTTCTGCTGCAACTCCTACTAAAACCAGTAGCAACATGACTCCAGGGTGGAATGAGAGTTGGAAATGGAATCCCGTTATTAATCAACCAGGAAAAAAGCCAGATTTTTAGCCACACCATTTGCTGAACCAGTTCACTGCATGACCATGCTGCCACCATAGAAGAGATGAAAAGAGAAAATCAGGCAGCTGCAGACAGGAGGGTAGAACAGAACTGCTCCTTTTGGAAGCAGAGGATTATGCTGGTTTACGCTGAAAATGGAACGAAAAACAAAGTGACAGGGAACAATAAGAAAGCAAGTGACTTGCCCTAAACAACCTGCAACAGACATGCCATCTAAAATTCAGATTTTTGATACATGTGAGCAACAGCTGTCAGTAATGCCAAGTCTGACTGAAACCAAACATTTAAAGTCTTGTAATTGGCATGATGGATAAGGTAGCTACAAGTGCCATTATATAGAACTAGCTTTAATTGCTCTGAGCTAAATATATCTTTCAGAATTTAATAGCTCCCCATAGCTTTTCTGTCTTTCAAGGAGAGAAAAGTCTTCCCGATAGAAAGAGCACACAGGCATACACAGTTATGTCTGAGAAGCCGGAAGCAAACCGTTAAGATGATTGAATTAGAGTCTCCAACACTCATTGAGAACTCCTATTTTCGAGAGATCAATTGCCTTCCTATTCCACCACTCTGGTTCCAGTTACAGCAGGTGAGCAAAGCATGCATACCTGCTCCTTTTCAAACTACACCATTTCATTGCTTTATTAGCAGACTGTACTGAATCTTCCTCGCCCCATGTTTCAAGTCAAGCTGTTGCCCTTAGGAGCAAGCTGCCCTGGTACCCACATGCTTCTTCCCATGCCACCTAGCTAGGCACTGCAGGCAGGAAAAGGTGGAGTGAGCCTCCCGCACACACATGTTGCCTGACCCTTCACTGCAGCCATTGTACCAGCATCACATACACAAGTGGTCCAAAATCCGCTACAGCAGCAGAGACTGTAGTACCCCAATAAAGGCATGAAACAAGTTTTCTTCTGCCTTCTTATGCCCAATAAGTTTTTCCAAAAATTTAATCAAAAGTTTTATGTAACAGGCTTTAGTTTCCTTGAGTTAATAATGGGTTTCAGGCAGAAAACTTGGCTGACAGCTAGAAGTGTGTTCTACAGATTTCACATTTCTGTTCACCTTCATTTTAGAGGTCATTATGTAATTGAAGTGCCTGCACTTTTTCTACAATTCTGGGAGTTAAATTAAAAATAATAAGAAAAGCCACTGCTGCAATGACAGTCTTTCAGCTTTCCCTCAGGCCATGACTGCAAAACCCCTTCTCTCCCATCACCTGGCTTGTGCCCTCTATCTATTTCTTCTGTGGTTTCATCTGTCTTCTTTTCTTTACTGAGCTGAACTCTTAATTTTTATTAAGAGTTCTGGTCCTCTTCATCCCTGTCTTTGATGAGCGTGAAAAGAATAATGCCACTTACAGAAAATAAAGTATTGTCAGACCATAGGAATTACTGAGTGCCACATCACAGCTGAAGAGATGGGCCAGCTAAGACTCGAGGATTGCCTGTGTTAGAGCTGTGCGTGCACAGTAGCAGCACCAGCTGGAGGTCTGCCAGGAAGTACCAACTACACTGAACAAGATGTAGGCAAAAGTATGCTTCAGCTTTTTCTGTCCTCTGATCTATCATTTCTGAGGTACATATAAGGCTGGATAAAACAGGTTAAAAGGACCTATGTTTATTTGTTGCTTAAGAGAGATTTTAAAGCAAGCCTCCTGACGTACACTGTTCTGCACTGGAACATCCATGCTCTCTACTGCTGGCTGAGCTGCTGCAGGAGAGAAAGCCTCCCTACTGTCAGTGCAGGTGTAGGCAGACTTCATTTACCCACTTCTGATAAAGCACAAAATAATGATGCTCATTGCCATTAAGATTTTTTTTTCTTCTGAAGCAAGACAAAAATGTGGATAAATAGCATCAAAAATAGGGATGAATACTCGAGGCACTTTGTATACTAGATCTGTCACCCTTACAGAAGGCATTTTTACTTTAAAACTTTGCTAATCACAACAACCTATGTAGTACAGATGAATGCTTGGGGAAAAAAAACCCAAACCCCAAACAGACAAAGCATCGTGCATCTACTATCTCTATGGATAAATATACTCTTAATGCTATGTGTTAACTGCCATGAGTCAGAGCTGAGTGACCTAGAACTCCATAGGGCTCTTCCTGGTCCAGCTGTTCTGCTCTCAGACAGTGGCAAGCAGACAGCAGCAGGGCAGGGCAGCCTCCCCAGCGTGGCTGCACAAGTCCTGAGCGCCGAACAACCTCTCACCCTCTCCACACATTTAAAACCATCATGTAAGATGCAGTGAGTAGAGACATACCACATGCTGCCTTTTAAGAAATTAATAGAAAACCCCACACAAGGAGAATGATGGAAGAACAGTGGAGATCAGCCAAAGCAACCACAGCATTAGTCTAGGAAAGCAAGCATGCAGCTACAGTAGCATTACATGACTGTCCACTAAATCTGGATCTGGGGATTAGCAGGAGAGAAAAGGTACCAGAAATACTGGAGAGATTTTACTTTCCTCTCCAAAATTAGAACACCTATGGAGGTATAACCCCTTATTTTCTTTTTAGTGTCACATGTATACACAGAAACACACACACAAAAAAAGCATATCATCAGCCTCAGGTCAGGACAGTTGAGGCCTAAATGTTCACAAAACTTTCATGGAGCATTAATTAAAAAGCAATTATAACAACAAGATCCATCAGAGTAAATATATACCATCCTCCAGGATCCATCAGAACAAATACATACCATCCTGCAGAAGCTGCAACCTATTCACAGTAAGTTTATTCAGATAATTTTTCCTGCAGGGGAAAAAAGTAGATGTGGCCAATTATGATGCCTGCAAATTCCAGAATCTGTTTATGTACCAGATGCTTTTCTCTACATCTGGTGACCTGCAAACTTGCCTCAGCTGTAGCAATAGTTGCTGAAAAACTCTGGTAACAGCTACTCCTGTATCTGTGACTTCATAGGGGAAGAAAATTATAAACATTTTCAGTTGAATATATATTCACTTAAATGCAACTTGAGACTTTTTTTTAATGTTTTGATAGATATAAATAAAGTAACATTTAAGTGAGTGCTTTCACAATGTGATCAAATGATTAACATATTTTGGCCCTTCCCCTTCCTCCTTGCACTTCATCTATTTCACTGCTGATCTGAAGCTACATTCTTTCTGGGTGTTCAAGGCTACTTAAGTTGCAGCAAAGAACAGAGAGGGGTGCAGAACCTAAAGATTATTTATATGGCAGGACTTCAAACAATCGATCCAGCCAGATCTCAAGGGATTCGATAAAGAGGCAAAAAGATGGATGAAACACTAGAGAATTCAGAGTCTCATTCACGAGACAAGGCCACTGACCCTCTAGGACAAGATGACACACCCAAGAAGGGATTTACAGATGAAAGTGAGAAGTGAAAGTCTTTGGGCACCCACACAATCTCCACATCTAACCTCACTGTACTAGCAAAGGAAAATGAGGATGTGGCCAAGAAGGACTCTTATCTCTGATAGTTTGATTAAGGACTGAAAGGTGTAATAGAGAACAGAGGTCAAACAGACAAGTAGTCTGGCCTGGCAAACAGGCATGACCAGATGAAACATTTTGAAGTATTTGTGTACTTTAAAAAAAGAACCCATACTACAAAACCGGTATTAGGTATTAGAATACACAGCTAGTTATCACAGAGACAACAGCATCTTAGGGGCTAAAACACATATTGAAACAAATGCACATGCTATTCAGAAAAGCCAGTAAAGGCAGTACATATCTACACCACTTAAGCCTGCGATGGATAAAAAAAACCCAAAACACAACACTGCAAAAGAACAAACAGAACCCATCTGGGTCCAAAAAAAGCACTTTAAAAAAAGGACAGTCCTGCTCAGAGTTCTGGGATTCTGCAGCAGATTCCAAGAAACCAGCCTTGGAAAAGATTTTGTTTTATTAGAATGAAAAATGTTACGGTGAATTGGGCATTACAGGAGATTAACCTCTCTGACTCAAGTGAGTAATAAGCAAAAGGAACTAGTTCAAGTAGTCAGTTAGACTGAGGAATTCTCTAAGTTGACAGTGCTGAGCTGCTGCTTCATTAAATGTGCAGAAACAAATCTGGAAATGCTTCATGGGATGCAGTGTGCAGTAGACAACTTGCAAGATGAAATAGGCCTAAGTAGATAAATAGCTTCCCCGCCCCTCCCAAAAAGGCAGGGAAGGAGTTGATTAAAGAAGTTGCACCTCATATGTTAAAGTACAGCAATAAAGGTAAAACTTTCCCAAAAAATTTGAGAGATACTAAAAACAAAGGTCTTCAATAACACATTGAAGCTAAGTGGAGAAATAACCTGGCAGTGAAAGTTTCTTAGTAAAGAAACAAAGACAGGACGTCAGCTATTAAACAGGCCTGGAAACTGTCACAATCAGCATGGAATCAAAAGTAACAGCTTCCTGAGCATGAGTTGTGGAAACCAGATGATACTGCAAAAGATTTCTGATAGAAAAAGGGAGATTAAATTGTGCATATAGCTGCAAATAAAACTTTCATGCATTCTCAAGTTATTGTGCCTACTTCATCTCTAGCCAATATAAACATTTAAAAACCATAATCTATACTTTTTAAGTAGACAGAAAAAAAAACAAACAGTGGGAGAAACTCTATGATGGCAGGAGAGCAAACAGAATACCTGTCTATAGAATTGTAGGTGAGGGGAGAAAAGGGAAAAGAAATCAGCCCTACTAAAATCAGTAACATGCAAGATTTCAGATTAAGTCGAAGAGTCAGAAAGCCAATGGTAACAGATTAACTTTTTTTTTTAATTAAAAAAGGGAAATCTGTATATCTCATCTGGACCTGACACAGCTGCATAAACACGTTAATACAGCTGGCAATGATCTTATTTAGTAGAATTGCAAAGTGACTAACTGGCCACAGAAGACGATAAAAAAAAATCAGGCTGGATACAGACCACCAGAAGAGGTTACCAAGAATTATCTTGGGGCTAGTTTTATTCAAAGTCCTACTAGTGGCAAGGAAACTGAGGTGACTAATAAAAGTTGCTGCTGGCAAAGTAGAGGCACCTCTGATGCACCGAACAACTAGAACAGCAGGTGAGAGGTTCTGTCACCACATGGACAGAAGCAGTGACAGGGAACGCAGTTCATCAGTCCTGAAAGCAAGGCCAGGACTTGAGGAGTAACATAAGCAGAAATTCTGCTATGACAGGTGGAAGTGACCAAGGAGGGGAGGGTGCTCACATATATGAGCTCATTACACATTCACTCCATCACAAATTCGATGAAGGTCTAAAAAGAGAAAAAAAATAGATACCCTCTGACATAAAGTAAGGCATTTCCTACAGACATATAGGGAGGGAAGCATTAAAAAGAAAATCATTGTGCAAGGTGCTGCCAGCATCTAATCTGCTCAGGAAACAAAAAATAGCATCTAAGACACACCCAAGATCACTGTAAGTTTACACAAGGCAGACTGACAGCAAAATATTGTCCCGAAGTGAACACCATGAGCGTACCTAGTCAGCCACACCATAAGATTCTCTGTATCTCTTCAAGTCTAAAGGCAAGTATCCTAGGCTGACCGGGGGAAACCTTAGAGTCTACCCTCTGTGAACAGAGCAAAAAGTTAACCAGTTTACAAAGGCTCAGAGGGAACACTGATACTCTTATAAAGACTGAGAGAAAATGCCAGTTTAAGCCAGGTGTACAAACTGGTCATGGATACATTTAGTCAGAATCCTGGAATAAAGTTTTAGTCAAAGCAGGGAAGTTTTGAAATAATTTGTTAATGGGACAGCCAGGGACAAAGCTCTGACTATTTTAAGATGATGCTTGGTCACTTTACAAAAGGGACCATACAAATGTACTGTCTGCAACAAATACTGAACATTTGTATCCAGGAACTCTCAGCTAATCCTGTGATGTGTCAGTACAGCCACTTTCCAGAGTTCTGGGACTCAGAAACACAGAAACAAGCATTTCTGGATCTTGGTGCAGGGAGGAATTAGCGCGATCAGAACAGTTTTCTTCAATTCCCTTCTTCAACAAAACCAATCCAAGCACAAGTCTAGCCAACCTATGCCTTCTGATTTTTGTTTGCACTCCTACATTCCACAAAACATTCTTGCATGCAAATATTCCAGTGGCATTCACAAACTGGGCAAGTTTCATAAGATCACTCACCTGTATTTACTCAGAACACCCCGTTATTTTCAAGGGCCAAAAGAAACCACAGGGAAATTAAAAAAGCAGCTTGGTCAACAAGAATAAGAAGAGAGAATTAAAGTTATGTACCCCAATATATAAAAATCTGTTTTCCTGCCCTTCGTCCCTAGTTCCTTTACCAAATACCACCCTTCCTCTCAACTCTAAGTGCATTAGGCTAGGCTAATACAGAAGATACAATTTTATTGATAAAGTACTGCACAACAGAGACACAGCCTACACCTGCTGTCTTAAGTAACCCACTGCGAGGCAGATTGAGCTGCAATGCACTTGCAGACTGTTGAGCAATGATAATAACAATGAAAATCCCTCAGGAATTCAAGTTCTGCAAGATGCAAGTGCTGGGAGACAGGCCATAGTGAGAAAGGCTTTATGTCTTCCTCAGTTAGGGGACAAACTTTTTTTTTGTTTAGCACATAAAACTCACTGAACAGCAAAGATGATCCTTTTACAGAAGAGCTCTGCACACTGAAATACTATTTAATAACTTAATTTGAGAAAACCAAAAGCAAACAACTCTCATCCTACACTGAACAGAGGGTGTGTTTATGCTAACCATGCAGTCTAGTCATATTAAAGTAAATAATGCAAGCTCATTTGGAAAGGAACGTTTGGTAGTTCAATGTGAACTACCATTAGGTCTGGATTATCAAGACTGAAATGGCAACCACAGTTAGGAAAATGTGTATGGTTTTCAAATGCTGAGCCACACCTCAGAAACCAAGATTTCCTAAGCTTCTTCAAGTCAGGAAGAAGACACCACCACTGACATGCCCCACAAATATTTCCCAAAGTGAGAACACTCAGTCACTTGATGATACTGAGATACAGCCATTGCTCTACCACTGAATTACTATGAAATTAAGGAAGCCACTTGTTTAAAAGTAAAGGCTGACAATATAGCTAGAAATAAATGGGAAGTTGCATCTTCCCTGCTCAAGTTATCAAACTAATCAACTAAGACTAAAAGCAGATTAAATCCTGCCTGATGAAAACAATGACCTCGTATGCATTTAAAAAAATTCAATGGTGTCCCATTACTTGAAATTTGATCCTTTAAATGTAAGATTATCACCAGTAAGGGATCTTCAGTACACCAGCAACTGCATGCATGTGATATGGCAGGAGAAAGTGACCTTGTATACTTAAGTATACTTGCAATAAAGAAAGAAAAATATTTTACAAGTCACCCTTATCAAATACTACGTTTTGTGAAAGCCTGACAAACAATAAGTCTCATCTGCTGAGGTGACATCCTGGCAATGGCTGTGCTGTTGATTTTCAAGTGGAAGTGGAAGTGTTGATCCTACTGAACTTCAAAGAGTACAGTACAATATAGTATTATACATAGGAAAATAAGCTGTGAAATGAAGTGTGTGTGGAGAGAAGCCTATGATTCAGCTAGCCTGTGGAAAATTCTAATATCTTATCTCCAGATCTGAAATGAAGTTCCATATTTATTCAGTGAATTCAATGAAACGTGACTTCAGCAGTGCATTTTTCTTCTCATTCTAAGAAGTAGGATGTTAAAAAGCTTGTTTCAACAAAACAAACTGGACATCAACTAAAAGGCAGGAACTTTATTTATTCATGGTAACAGTTCCCTACCTCAGTAAGTTCTCCCTTCTCAACAATTTGAGATTATTTAAGTACTGGGAGATATTCAATACATGAGTCTTAGTTTGATAAGGTTATCATAATATTGAGTACTTCTGGTTTTAATGCCTTGCAGATGAAACAGGTGGATTTGAAGGACAGTAACAAATCTGCAAATGAACTCAGTAATATAACTTAAAAAAAAAAAACACAAGAAAGAACGAATGGGTTCTATACTTTGAATTTCAGCAGTTGTGGCAGCAGTGTAAATGCTCTGAATTGTTGCTTCCTAGGAAGGTCACTCAGTAAAAATTACCACTACCATTCAGTTAAGGAAGACAAGAATGAATCATAATACTTTGGCTCAATATTTTGCTCAACACCCAAACTTTATATTTCATTACCGTTTAGATCTTTTTTTAGACGGAAGTTTAAGAATCACATGGCAAAAGCACCCCTCATACCCAGCCCAGGAATCTAAACCTAGCTGGGTGCCCACTCAGCCTAGTAGTGGTACCAATACCACAGTGGCAGGTAAATGAAGGTCCATGATATATCTTAGCTGTCCATCATTTTATTCAGTAAATAGTATTGGTTGATGCTAGTAAGGGTACACCTACTGAATTCACTTCTTGAAAAACAGTAGCTTTCTTGCCAAGCTATGACAAAGTCCTATAGACCAACACCTAAATTGTTTTCCTTCCATTGTTCAACCTTAATCAGAAAACAAACAAGAAATATCAACTCCTCCTCAACATGGTTGTTACTAGAGTTCAGTAACAGGACTATATTTAGCCTAGATTCTCCTCTCTTCATATACAAGTTGCTTAGTATTTGACTTTAGCATCAGCAAATTAGCAAACCCCATTAGTTCTAGTTCTATTTCTAGAAGCCAAATTCTGTCAGACAGACACCACCAACCCTCCACAAGAAGCCTATTCCAACAATGGTTGCATCCTGCTGTATGAGAGGTGACCTGTATGCCAACCACAAGGTTGCTTATTGACTCAGTTAAGGCCCAGGCAAGACTGGAAAAGAACACCAGGGACTCTGACTGGCTTTTCCAGAATCATTTCTAGATGTAACAGAATTTGAAGAGCAGAGTTGCACTACACTAAAATTCAAAATACACTAGGAGAATTATCACAGAATGGTTAATGTTGTAAGGGACCTCTGGAGGTCATCTGGTCTATCTCGCCCTGCTCAAGCAGTGCTACCTGGAGTCGGTTGCCGAGAACCACATCCAGACAGCTCCCTCCCAAGGAGGGAGACTCCAGAGCATCTCCAGGCAACCTGTGCCAGTGCTCAATCACACTCACAGTGAAAAATACTTCCTGATGTTCAGAGAGAACCTCCTGTGTTTCAGTGCCCATTCCCTCGCGTCCTATTCTGTTACATATCTTAACAAGTGACAAAACCATTATCAGAATGTTATCTTTTAAGGAAACTAAACATGGCTGCTCTGAGTGATTCAATTAGCCCTATTTAACAGTAACAGCAAGTAAGATGCAGTTCTGAGAAGTTTCCAGGACATGACAGTGCCAGGGTAGACCACAGAGCTTTATTAATCACTCTTACTGACTAGCAAAAGTTATCTTCAGGTACAGTTTCAATAACACCTTTTGCTTATTATTTTTGTTTCTTTGTTTCATTATCACTTATTTAAAAAGCAAAGACCCGCTATCTTTTAGCAATAATGCTAGGTCCAAATAGCCTGATGCATGCTAGGCCACCTATACCTTTTGAGGTGGTGAAATCATTGCTTAAAAAAAAAAAAAGCAAGGACCAGCAAGGTCTTAGAACATCTACTACCTGAACAGCTGCATAGTTCCCAAGAACTGAGAGGTCACGTGCCACTGAGCTGCACAGACCCAGCTACATCCAATTGCTGGGGAAACCCCACACAATTACCAAATTACAGAGAGGTATCTCTCAGCCAGTACCAGCCTGCCTGCCTTTGGCAAGCAGCAAGGTATCAGGGAGGGAACCTGAGAGAGCCACCACAAACACCTACCACAGTCATCCTAAACTAGCAAAGACTCAGTAGCCCACATCCCTTGGAGTTAACTTCATCAGCTTCCCCAGTATGCAGACAATGATCACCAGCACATCTTCCCCAGTATGCAGACAATGATCACCAGCACATCTTCGGGATCCCCATTGCTGATGATGATTTACAGTTCCTTATTTTGAAGTGCTCAAGCAGTACCACAGAAGATTGACAGACACTCACTGTTTCTTTTTTTTTTTTAAGGTACATGAGACAGTCAGTGGCTGAATCTCATTCATAGCAAAACTTCCCCCTCCTCCTCCCCCCCACATCATAAGTTGCACTTAATTTCAGTTTACACTGTCAAAGGTTTGTCCAGGGCTTCTCTGCAGTTGTATTTGTCACAAGGAAAGGATACAGAAAGAAATGATAGAACCATTCACTCTTCTTCAGACTACAGTATTTTATAAGACCATTAAACAAGCTTCTTTTCTATCAACACAGCTGCAGCCAGCATACTCCCAGGTGCCAGTATGAGCAAGACATGCCCTGCATTGCGTTCAGGGGAGACGCTGCTATTATGCCTCCAAGCCTGGGGCAGCCGCAGAACCCTTTTGACAATAAAACTTACCAAGGCTGGTTTCAAAGCCATCTGTTGCCACTGCAGACAGGACAGCAAAAGTTTTGTAAAAATAAGAATTGTACATTTCACTTGAGGAACTAGGAGTATGAAGAAACTCACTCTATCCCTACTCAAGGCTATTTTTCCAGACACACTGACAAAGCAATTATCTTGGAGAAGAGGGATACATTGGAACAATTTAAAAAAAAAAAACACAAAACATGAATAGTTGACGAGATGGAATAAAATTGTGCCAGAGACCTATATCCTACTCTGCCCATGTGAAAAACTTGAAGGACAGGATTTAACCTTCTGTAACAAGCAGAATTAACAGTGACACAGATGGGCTTGTGCACTGAGAAGGATAAAGTCTCCTGCACATACGGTTCTGCTGGTGATTGACAAACTGTTCAGAAATCATCTCTTCTGTTGTTTCATCTACTCCCCAGGCAGAAAAAAGTAAACAAGTAAGGCAAAGGGAGTATACCCACACAGTTGTTCTTTACTGGAACCATTAAGACCAAGAGCTTAATTAATTTTCACCAGCAACTATATTAAAATGGAACAGACTAAAATCTGAACAGTAACAATGCATACGCTGTGACTAGGAAAAGCCTCCAGAATCACAGGAAAGAGAGAGGTGACCTAAAAGTGACCTAAGTGATTGCCACAACAGATAAGGCATGACACTTATGATAACAGACCATCTGCAGTATCATCATGAGCAGTAAAAACAGAATTAGCAGAAGTTAAGATGAGGGAAGAGTATGAGTACATTCAGCCAGGGAAGCATTTCAGACTTCTCTAAAAACATTCATCAGGGGATACACCAAATGGCCAGAAAGCTCAATGCTTCAGGTTTTTCTAATGGCATCAAGTCAGGTATCATTAAACACAGAACAGTTATAAACACTGATACAAACAAGGATTAGTTTCTCACCTTTACTATTCTGTATTGTTACCATCTTCATTCTAAGAACAGCAGTTAAACACAAGTGCTGCATGACAACTGCAGCACCACATACTACCATGTTTTTGCTGTAACAGGTTTTTTTAGGTTTGAGCTCAACCAACGTGCAGGCAGAATCTGAAGCTATCACTTTAGAAGCTGCTATTACAGAAAGATTAAACAAAAGAAAAATCTCCGTAAATCACAATTTATGCATTGCATTGGAAGGCAGAAGAAAGACTTGTTTGCACAGCCGTGTTAACATAATCACCAAAGAAAATGTCCAGAAGGAAATAATTAAGTGTTGACATGGCAGCAGCTGTGTTTGCCAACCTAAACATGATTCAGCCATCAAAACCCCACACCTTAAAGACTAAAGAGGGAATCTTCAGTTCAAGTACTTGTAATTTAACAACTGGACCTGAAAGTGAGAAATCTAGAAACACAAATATCTACACACCTCTTGGTCAGAGAAGGAATGCAGAGCTTGGCTAATACACTATTCAAGGACTTCAAAGGAAGGATTTTTCAAATTCAAACTGTTACAAAATCGAAAAGCAACACACAGAGACACATGACGAGTCATATCTGCAGCCTTCCTTCTGTGATTTACTAGATGCTATTAGGCAGCCACTGTCTTTAAGTCAGGCTGTCTTACAGCCAGATATACAATTAGTAAGTTTGGAGATCTCTCTTAAGAGCTAGAAACTCATAGCAATTCTCAGTGCACTCTTCAGCTTAGGGCTTAGAGGTCAGTGAAAGTCAGTTCTCAGTCTTATTCCTCCCTCATGTTGCACATAACAGGGATTCCTGTGAAGGAACACAGAAAATATACTGCTCATCAGTACTTATTTTCCACAGAAGAAGATTCAAGAGCCATTCTAGAATAGCCTCCATCCAAAGACTGTGAATCATTAGCAAATAGACATTGCAAAAATTGCTTAGCATCTTCCACTGCTCAAAAGCTGCTCAACTGTATTTCTTTACCTTCATGGTTAGCATCCTGGAGCACCCAGACACTGAAATAGGATTAAGCACTGCTGTGCTTGGTACTACACACTGACACGTGACTTCTACCCTAAGGAGCTTGCACTGAGTCAGAGCTGTTCTGGCACACCAGACAGGCAGGACAGTAGAGGCTGAGCTGCACTGGGCTGAACTGACCAAATGCATTTCTCAGTGTCACCTAGCACTTCTTAGAGTCCTCACTGCTTTTATTAACAAGGCAGGTTCCAGAGTTGTCACTGAATTCATATTTTAAAAATAACTCTATCATTTAACAGTTATCTCAATTGAGACACCTAAACACAGAAAACTTAGAATTTGCACAGGTTTTCCGTTTTCTTACTCCACTGAGGCTGTCTTCAACCTTTTTTTTTTATTTTTAAATGTTTCAGGCAACTTGCAACCATGTACCATGAGTTTCATATAGACAGAACTCCAAAAGCACTACTCAAACACTGTGCTAATTCACATCATAACTTCATATATAATAGAATCTGCTATTTCTGAATATACGTGCTACATGAAAGTCACAAGCAGCTTCAAGAACTTCGCATGAGCAACAAGCTAAAACAGATTGAAAGGAGAAGTTACTGATATTCTGCCTCTTAGGACCAGACCCACAGCTGTGCTTTTCTTAGCTATTATGTTTCCAGCTTCAGCTAGATTATCATATTCATTACCATCAACACCCACATCACTCAGCCTTGCAGGCTGACAGCAAACTTCACTCTAAGGTAATTAGAAATTAACATCGAGGAGACATATTTTATGTTAGCAGAATAAGGACAAGTACCCACAACGGGACAGAATGTTGCATACACAAAACCTTGTCCTTCAGATAAGCAAGAAACTAAATCAATGAAACATGTATTTCCAGACACAGTATTCAAGGGTTTACGTACTTGTACCACAAGTAAGACAGCTGCAGGAAACTAAAAACAATGTCTGTCCCCCAAAGTATACTGCTTGAACACAACCACAAAGGCAGCAGACATGAAAATCCATCATCTCAAAGAGCAGAGCTGGGTGAATTTGGTAACCGAAACACATTAGTCCTGGTCTGGAGAGCTGTTTGTCAGATCTCACAATATCTGCATCCTATTATCCGAAACATGATACAGGAAAAGGCAGTTAGATTCTCCTAGAAGTTTCTTTGGCTACCTTACTAGTAGTGTATCACAGCATCTACCCCCTAGCCTTTACCAGCAAAACTCTGTGTCTTTGACAAGCTAAATCTTAACATACCTGAACTCAACTGAGAAATTTCTTTTGACTTCAGTAAGATCAAAATATGCTGATATAGATACTACGCTGCTTCTGACATATAAAAGTACCCCATGACTGAACAGTCATATACTCATTCTGCTGCCTCATTCATCACTGCAGTTTTTTAAATGCACATTACAGCAAATCAAATTTAAGTCTAAAATATATTAGCAATTTGTATATGAATTGCCTCTTCAATAGGGAGGCTTTTGTCATTTTGTAGCTAAGAGCACTGTTTGTAGCAACTGAAAACTCTGTTTTACAATTGGAAACCATAAGATCCGAGACTGCCAGAATAATGCTCTAATTTCACTCTACTTTCCACACAGCATGTAACAAGACTACAGAACGCAACAAATGAAGGAAAGGCTGTTAGGCTGCAATGCATCTGTTTATAATAGATGTGGTTTGAACTAGACCCAATTCTTTATGGCGACGTACACACAGCTACTAAAACAACCAAATAAGGTTTTGTATAAAATACAGTATACTTGTATTTGCAAAAGTGAATGACCAAGCCACACATGCAGTGTTGCAACAAGCAAACCCCAGAGTCTTAGCATCATTTCCTGTCCTTGGGTGAACATGCTAGTAATTGCAGCACAACCACAACTGTTCCACACACACATGCACACTCATATACAGAGAGCATTTCCAATCCCTAAAACTCCCCTCCCACCTTTCCTGCATGTTAACCCAGATATCATACAAAAGAGAAAACATAAATGTGCCTAACACAGTGTGAGAGGAGGGGGATATCAGGGTAAAGAAAAAGAGAATAAAGAATTGTGTATGCTATTGCTTTGCAAATGGACTAGGAGCCACAGTGGAAAGTGTTTAGATTAATCCATTGGAAGTATAGACTAAGAACTATTAATTAAATGTTTTTTTAAAAAAATCTTTCAATAATAAAAAACAAAGCTTGTGAAAATAAAAACCGTTGTTACCCATGGCTTTGCAGAAAACGTCCATGAAAACACTTGCTTTAAATACCCAAACCTGACTTACAAGCTGTTGAAATTAAGTAGAGTGAAACATTCTGAACTCTATGATTAATCGATGAAAGTCAAGGGATGAAGCAACAACCAACTGTTCCCTGTGTCCCTTCTCGAGAAAGCAGGGAAGGAAGGACACTGTCACCATCATTTGAGGCCTAGGACAAAAATGTAAGGCAGACAAATTACCTTACAACAAAGGAGTAAATTTACTAAACACCCTTTTCTCTAGCCATTCCAGATATCCTCCTAGTGAAAATAAACCAGCGTCAGTAAAGAGTACCTCACTGTCAGTGAACTTTACCAAGTAGTTTTCAAGTAATGGAGTATTTAAATGCTCATATTGCCTAATTTGTCCTCAAATAGAAATTAAATCAACCAGGAAACTGAAGTGGCTGGATTTCATTAACCTATTTTCTTGAAGATGCGGGCAAAAAGGAAATAATAATAATAATGGTGGCATGTTTTATTTTACAGGAGCAATGAGAACCACTGATTTAGAAGAGAGCGGCAGCTTTGCAAACATGCCCAAGACTTCTGAAGTTACACTGAAGAGCCAGCCGGCTGCCGGCTCGGTTCCCCAGAGCACACAGCAAGCGGGAGGCCCCGTCCTTGCCCGCTCCCTCCCGGGAAGGCCACCCCTCCGCCCGGGGGGTTCCCTTTGGGAAGCCACTGCCCGGTGTATCCCAGCTAACCCGCAATTCGCTCCCTCTCGGTGCCGCAGGGAGCGGAACGAGAGTTAAATAAAGGACGAGCAGCCCTCAGCAGCACTCTCCCGAGGGAGGGAGAGGTGTTTGAGTCGGCGGCCATGCCGAGGTTACAGCGGCTCGGCCGGGGGACACCGAGGGCCGCAGGAGGTGACCGAGGCGGGGCAGGCGGGAGGCTCGGGGGCTGAGGCGCTTCACCGGCAGCCGCCGCCCGCCCCCGGGCTCTCGCTGCGAGCCGAGCGAGGAAGACGCTTTTTGTGTGGTAAAAAGCCACTTTTCTCGCGTGCCGAGTTCGCCGCTGCCCCCCGCCCCCCTCCCCACGGACCCCCGGCACGCCGCGGCACTTCAGCCAGGGGAGCCGCAATCGCAGCCCTCCCGGCCACCTGGGGGTTACGCCCCGCCACGCCGCGCCCCTCGACCCCACGGCGCGGCGGGGAAGCGCACCCCGCGGCCGCCAGCCCCGCCCGGACATCCACCTGAGCTCCTCACCTACAGACGGCCGAGCTACCGCCTGCCGGTCACACCCGCCATGGCCCCCGGCCAGCGGCGCCCCGCAGCCAGCAGGAGGGAGCAAAGAAGAAGGAGCCGGGCGGGAGCGACAACCGCAACCATAAAGAGCCGGTCCCAGCGTGGGCGCGCAGAGCAGCACCTCTGCTTGCCTCAGCTTCTGTGGAACGGCCACGAGCGGGATGGGGGGGCGGTACCGCCGCGCTCGATTGGCAGCCGCCTCGGCCAACGGGAAGCGCGCATTCGCTTGCCCCGCCCCGCAGTAAGGAGGTGTTATTCCTACCCGCTCTCCTCAGCCGTTGGGGTGGGGGAAGTGGGTGTTTCCATGACGTCAAGGGTGGCGTCCGGCGGACAGGTGGGGAGCGGTCTCTGAGGGGGCGTGGGGGCGGCAGCTCCGGCCTGAAGCGGGCGCTGAGTCGGCCTTAAGCAGCCGGGATAGGACAGGACGGGGCAGGGCAGGGCGCGGTGCTGGTCCCCGCTGGCCATGCGGGAACCCTGATGGCTGTCCCGGCTGCCCCGTCACGGGGCTTCCCGCGCCCTCGGGGCGGTGCGCCGGCGCCGACGGGGAGAGCTTGTCGGGGGGGCGCCGCTCCCACCACGGCCTGTGGGGATCAGCGGCCGGGGAGCCCGCGGCCTCGGGAAGGGTTCCTCCGGTGGGGGAGAAACCCCCCTGCCCCGCCGTCCTAAGATTAGCGTGTTCCTCTGAGTCTTATTTAAAAAGAAACAACTTGAGTGACTAATTAGATCCAAGCCGTTAGAAGTGCCCTGGATTGCTTCCATGAACCCTTTAACCTGTGCTCTAAATCCTTCCAAAATTATTACTGCTTGTGAGGATGTAGATGGGATGTGACCTGGCACACAAGTCATAGCTTTTATCAAGAAAGTGTGATTTAATCCACGCTTCGGAGAAGGGGAGGGGAGGGGAGCGGGAAGAACCACACTGATTTCCCTTCTCAGCCTCATGTGCCCAAAACTGATCAGCTGCTTTTCAATTCCATTCAGAACTCAGTGCTTTTCTTGACTGGAGTGATTATAGGAACCAGAAAACCTTTTCTTCATTTATACGATTTCTACTGTAATAGAAAAGAGCAAAAGCATTTGGAAAAGCAACCTTAAGTGACATCACAAAAGGTAGGGGGGTTGTTCATGGATGGGAACTTGTGGTAGCATAACTCGGGAGTAGAATAGTACCTTGTGTTTTGAATGAAATCTTATTTCTTATAAGGGCACAAGAGACACTACAGTGTATCGGATTTATTAAGAACAGTGTCTGGCAGAGGGTTCCCAAACCATAGACACCAAAGCAACCCAAACACCTTGAATGCCATTTTCAGAGCTGGTCTAGATGCCACCACAGCAGAGTGGGCTTCAGTTGCCTCTGCTGCTGACTGTAGGCATACAGCCTTAAGGAGATGCTGCCTACATGATGAAAACTCAAGCAAGGATGTTTTGGTCAGCATCAAGCAATGAAGTCAATCAAAAGCAATAGAAGCAATTTTAGTTTTGATTACATTGTTTAATGTAGCATCAAGTTGCTGTTGTGTGGGAATTCAGGTACTGCCAGAGGGTATTTATCAGCTTGCAAACAACTGGAATTCAAAAATAGCACAGAGCAATTCCTTAGGTTTCAGGTTTTATAGAATTTTGTTTTTATAAATACAAGGTTTAGGAAAAAATCAGCACTGTCCTTTCAAAGAGAACAACTGTTGAACTAATGGCACCAAATAGCCTGCAGCAGCTAATCAGCTAAGGAAAAATTAGGCAGCTGGAATATGTTGATGGTATGCCTTTCCAGTGGTCACATGATGTAATAACATACTGTTAGGCCTGTTCCAGCTCCCACTGAAACCAAACTTGGACCACCTCTTGATTTAGAAAGGAACCAGGTGGTTCCCAGAGGATGTACAGTCTCCTCAAGGCCCTGCAACAATAAGGAAATGAACAAAGCAAAAATAAAATTCTCTTCCAGTCCAAAATCTTCATTTGAGTCCTGCTGTATAGACATTGTGCTATTGGAGGTTCCTGAAGCATTTAGGACATTTACTGTTCCTGTGTTCATCACAGCAAAAAACACAGATTAAGCCCATCTCTGGGCTGTATTAAATGATTTCACTGGAGTTACATCAGGAAGGAGTTTGATCTTTCTATGGATTTAGGGCTTTGTTTCGTTTCCTTTTGTTCTGCCCTCTGTTGAACAGAAACAATGAAAAAATATTGGACTGCTCTCTTTTCCTGTGCTAAAAAAAAGGTTTAGAAATAAATTAATAGAGAGCCCTTTGAGAATAAGATTATTCTAACCGAAACCGTTAGAAAGTCAACACACGGAGAAATAGTGACAGTCTGTTAACCGAGATGGCAAAATACAAGATGGTTGTATACATCAGGGGAAATGTATAGGCAGAAAGCCTCTGTCTGAATATAGATTGCTGTTTTTTCTTCTTAAGAGATCCATTGACACAAAGCCATCCAGTTTATAATAGTAAAAGGATGGTGGTTAGGGTGTTCCTGAGCACCATGCACTTAACCTTTGATTTATCCTTGCTCTTTGGTTTTTCTGTTCTGATTGATGGAGCCTCATGACATTGTAATCTTTCCAGAGCTATTACGAAGAGGAACTCCATTCTGCATAATCCAAAAGGTTGGGTTTTTTTTAAATTCAATTTCCCTTTGATCTAATATAATTCAGAATTAAATTACGTGGCCTGAATTAAAACTCTACCACAGTGTCCATTTAGCTTGCCCTTTCCTGTGGTTTTGTGAAGACAGTTCACAATAATATTTCTAGTGGTGCAATGAAAGGGATTGTCTTTTGATTTCCAGCCTTTTTTTTGTTTTTAATTATTAGGTTAAGATAATTACATCTCTGTTGAACTCAAAGACATACAATGATGTTTCATGTCTAAGCAGTCTTAGTCTCGTGTGAGCGAACAAGCTTCCAAATTGTCTATACGGACCAGGGAGAGAAAATTCATCATGAGATACACGTTATGTTCTGTGGTTTGAGCTGAACAACTAAGACAAATGAGATGAAGAGCTTCTACGTTTACAGCAGAGGAATATATTTAGCAGTATCCTTGTGGCCAAGAAGGTGTGAGCAGCAGCAGAGTTGTGTACATAGCAAACTTATTGGATTAATCCATCTTTCTGTTCTGATGACTATGCGCATACATCTTCAGTCCTGAGCAGGAGTTATCTGTCTTGAAATTCAGCAACATCTTTCCTTGTGCACCAAAATAAATCTGTCCTTGGTAGCTTTCCTCTTTCCACCAGCCCTCCCCATCGTGTCATTTCTGTCCATATGCCAGTACCTTTTATTTTATTCTCAGTCACTGCTGAGGAGCCTTCTATTGCATTAACAATGCTTTGGCAAATGTTGCTATTGTCCTGTTATGTCTCCAGGCTGGTATTATGGAGGCTACTGGCACTATCTTTCATGTGTCATTCTTGCTGGTATTTCTAAACACTTGCCTATTTCCCTAATCTGCCCAGGCCTCTTTTCAGTGGGTCTTCTTCCATGGTTTGTTTGGCTTCCCACCTAGAATTAGGCTTGTTAAATTCCCTTTGGAGCCATTTTGAATATCTCTGAAGAACCAAGTTTATCTCCAAAGTGCTTGATGCTGTAACGCCCATGTGAAAGCATCTCATATGTGTTGCAAAATTCATTAATTGTTGCAAATACTTTTAGCAGTCTCAATTCTGCCCTTCATTTGTGTGTTGATCAGAGCTCTACAGCTGTGGGGGAAAGCAGATCTGCTGTCACAGCAACCTTTACTCTTCTTCTCCTTACAAAACTGTTTAACAGGGTGTAAATTACTCATTCAGATGAGGGCAGAGAGAGCAGGAAGTCTTACAGTCTTTCCATGTTGGCAAAGCAAATGTGTGGCCAGAAGTTAGTCAAAATGGGAAGGAGAAAAACTGAAAAGGAATGAATATCCACCAGCTTGGCACTCAGCAAGGAATTATCCCTGTGGAGCGTACCACAGTGAAGAAAGTAAGCAGACATCCATTTCCCCATACACAAATTGCTCTTCAGGAGAGTCCCTATGCCACATAGTCAAAAGTAGTTCGCTCTGGCCCAAGACTTACAAAGCTGGAGTAGGATGAACCAGGTAGCAAACGTTAATAAGATACACAGATTTACTGTGACTGCCATGACCATGCATAGTGTATCCCTGGCGGGTAACATGACACGACAGCTTTACAGCTTCTTTCCATAGCCCTCCTGATCCATCCCAGAAGGTGCCAGTTCACACCAAAAAAATAGAGAACACATGCAACATAAGTTCTTTTAAAAAAAAAAAAACCAAAAAGCCAAAAATGCAGACTCTGGAGAACCCTGTCTTTTGTATGTGTATGTGCAGCACCTGCCGCAGTAGTATCTGTGGACTTGGAAACAGCCAAATTCCAAATAGTAACATTCATCACTGGTACTAAAAGTACTTTTTTTGCTGTTGATTTGACTTGCATTTGACTTGCATTTGTTTGTTCCATTTAGCTCCAGGGAAACTGGGAGGGCCCAGCTGTATTGGGTCTAGCTCCCAGGCTTACTGCACTTGAGGGCCAACTTGTGAATGTCAAGTGGTCACCATGTGGTGAGTAAGCAAATCCGACATCCAGACCGCTGGAGAAACAGGAAGTTAAGAATCACTGAGCTTCTGCTTCACGCAGATGAGGACATGCTTCAAGCGATAACTTTAATACTGACTTGGAAATGAGAGGCAACTCCAAGGTTTTAAAGAGAAAATTATTCTTATTTTTAAATTATTTTTCCTTTGAGAAGAAAAGCTAAACAAAGTGGCAATTGAAGATTCTGGATTTGTCAGTCTTGTGCTGGTTTCATACACACCAGACGCTGTTTTATAACATTTATTCTCCTCCCCCTCATTGGTGACTAACACTCATTCTTCCAAGTATTCTGGGACTTAAGTATTTATCTAAAATGCAGTCAGATGGAAAAAAATAGTCCTATTTTTTCCATATTACTAGAGACAGAAAATATCAGAGTACATGGAAGTTTACTGTATGCAGAAAACAAGTTTACAAAGATGTGATACAGGTCTCTGCAGAATCTGGCATCTAGATGCTGTTCAACTGACAGAGGGCAATACAGTTACTAGGAAACAGTGTAATTCAGTGCACTGTGGGCCCAATTATCCTTCCCTACTGATGGAAGCCTGGTTATTCAGATTGCTGGTGAGGGGTTCTCTCTGGAGTAGGAAAGACAGAAACCTCCTGTGAGGCACAAAGGATTACTTAAGATATTAAGTATCTTAAAAGATACTCCACACCCACAAGTCTTTTGCCTTTCTAAAGTCTTATGTAGTTGCAGATGGAAGACTTAATATATTTTCCGTTGCCAACAAATGTTTACTGACTTTACTGGGCTCTGGGTGAGGCCCAGGTGTACTTCTTGTGTTATCCTTTCTGCATAACTATCACATGCAGAATGGAGCACTTCAAGTCCAGAAGTTAGGACCCTGCTCTCCTTTCCTCAGAGGAACTGCACACAGATTCTTTACCCTTTGAAGACTGTCGTATTTTCTGCAGTAAGAATAGGATCCAGATTTCTCTTATTAAGTCTAGCTGTGCTATTCTTTTCCTTTGAATACACACAATAGGAAAAAATGTGGAAACATTAATGCACAAAAACTGTTGACATCAAGTTATTTCATTCTTTCAGGACCATGAAAGCAAAAGGTAAGATAAGGCACTGAATTTATATCTGGAAGGCAATTTCTGGAAGGGATAGATGCCTTTGCATTTCACTTCAAAGTAAAAATAAATTATGTTGTTCAAACCTTGTAAATTGTACCTACAGGGTACATTTCCTGCTAGCATGGGCAAAGCTTTCCATTGTGCGAACTCCTTAAAGTTGCTAGTTCTTCATCTGAGTGTATGTGATACTCAGCGAGGGTCAATAATGGCATCAACAGGCAAGACCACGACAACGTGTGCAAGTCCAGCTACAGACGTTAAACTTGTTAGCAAACAGCTACTCCTGACTGTCCTCAGAATGAAAGAGCAGAGAATAACTCCTCACACTGACTTGGAAGTTAGGCTTCTGGCCTCCAGCCAAAGAGCTGTTCCAGAGCCTTCCTGCTCCAGTGATCAGACAGCTTCCCAGTTCTCAGACTAGCCATAGTTACAGCCAGTTTATGCCTATTGATACTTTGCTCCCCGGACCTGCACCTCAGCAGAAAGTTAATGTACCAGACCTATTCACTGCCACAGGTCCTAGATATATGTATACTTGAAACTCTTACTTAGGTAGGAGTTTCACTAGAAGCGAATAGAAAGCATGCCTGTTGCTGCTGTGAATTAACTGTTCATTTGGCATCTGGAGATTTCCAACAGGAAAACTGTTCAGTCTGGCTGCTATGTCACAGTCGGGAAAAGCTAAGGTAGGTGGGTTCAGTTCTGCTGACGTACAGTAGTGGCCGCTCCTCTTTCTGTACCGTAGCCATTTGTGTCATGGCCTGAATTTTAAAACAGTTCAGAAGCATACTAGTGTGGCTTATTTCCCATTTTCAACGCTGCCAGCAGACCTTATTTGGCAGGAAAATACATCTTCCCAGACATTGTAACCCTGACTCCACAGAAAACAAGTCAGTAAGTCCAGACAGATTTGCCTCTTTTTTTTTTTTTTTTTTTTCCCTCCCCCCAGAGGCTAGCAATGGTTCCAGGCAGAGGGGGCATCCAGGAAATGAGAGCTTCACCTTTATTCGAAGTAGCGTTACAGTTCCAGGCAGCTCCATCAGACCAGATATAGAGCTGTTGAAATCAATGGAAAAATCATCCTTCAAGTTCAATGAACTTTGGGTCAGATGCCTCACCTAATGGATCAAAATGTTGAGTGGCTGGCATTTTCCTTGCATCTCACGACATTGGTGAGAATCCAGGCAGCTGTTGGGAGGACGACCTCCTCACCCCACTATCGCCCCATCATAATCGAGGCAAGACAGGCTACCCAGTCTATTGCTCAATGCATCCTTTCATCTGTGCTGTTTTTCTAATGGTTTGCTGCTGAGGAATGGGTCTCTGTGGTTAAGAAAGTTTTGACAATGATAAAGCAATGAAAGCCTTCAATTGAACACAAAGGTGATTGCTGAGAAAGAGAAGAACAAAAGTATTTATGGCATTAGGACTGCAGTCTGACATGACTGACTGACAAAGTAAAATAGAGGAAAAACAAACCTGCCACACAGCCTGCCTTGGGCAAACACAAATAGAGAGGTCACTAGCAAAAGGCATGAAGGGAAACTTACTCACCTGCAGCCCAGGTATAGCCAGTTCATCACAGGCACCTCAATCCAGTCAGTGCTAACCAGGCAAGTAGTCACTTGGCACAAATTCAACTAACAGTGCCCTCAGCTGTGACAGAGATGTGCAGCTGCCTTTCCACTTTCCTGTCTCCAGAAGAGGTGTGGAAAGGGGATATCACCACAAGGTTTTAAAGCCATCCACTTTTAAAATCTCCTTTTGCATACAAATAGACATGGATTTACCAGCTGTTAAATTTTTTTATTTTAATAAGCTGCTATTTTTAAATTGAATTAAAAAAAAAACTGTTGAAAAGTTAAGCAAATACCATAGCAAAAGTGTTGAGGTCATTGGTCTGTACACATTTGTAGGAACCAAGAGCGAACAAGAGTATTTTAAAGCCTTTAAAATGGGAAAGTCCTTCATTCATAACTGAAGAAGAAAAATATTCAGCAGAGACACAGAGCTGTTTATGTGCATTCATTATCACACTAGTTAATATAATGGAATGGCAGGAAATAATAACCTGTGGGGAATTCAGGGTTTTATCTTGGTTTTTAGAAGTAATAAAGGTAAAAGACTCCTGGAGACATGTTTGAAAAGATGAAATTAAATCACATTACATAACTGGGAGCAGGTGATATAAGAATGTCTAGTGAGAACTAAAATAAGAAGCAGCTGAATTCAGGAAAACCCATCCCACAAAATCAAAAACACACTTTGAATGAAATGGGCTGTTTATCTGACCTCAAAAAGCTAAGGCAATGTGTTATGGCAAACATTTACTTTGCAAGGAGGAGAAAATTAAAAACCTAGTATTTGCTCTTTAAAGTGGAACTCATCTTGATTTTAGGAATCATATAGGTTACAGAGTTTTAGCTCAGTGCTGAGGTAAAGAATTAAAGGTGGATTTCTGAGGCAGCTGGGATACTATTATAGGCTGGCAGCAAACAGTCATAACAATAGGGGGAGAAAAGCAAGCAAATATGCCTCCCATACACTGGCTTTGATAAGCCAAAATAAAGTCACTTACTAATAGTGACTTACTAATAGGGAAAAGCATTTATTTTCTAAGATGTAAACATTATTTCAATATTAAAATAGTGGCTTATGAGGGATGAGGGGATGCAATTAATTCACAGCCTTGAAACACTGTCAATAACATCTTTTTTGAAGAGGCTGTAAAGGAACTTGAGAATCAGAGGTGAAAGGTAAAGTTCTGTAATGAATTAACAACTAGCTGAGAGAGAGACTACGAAGAGCTAGAATAAATTACTACCTCTTAAAATGGAAAAAGGTTAATAGCAGGATGCCCCAAGGACCCCAGCTGGAGCCAGTATTCTGTATATTATTCAGAGTCTGGGAGAATGAATGGTCTGGTAGCAAAATTTGCTTGTGATACAGATTATTTGGGTTTGGCACTGTTTGGGAGGATTATGAAAAATACCAGATGGATCTAATAAAGCTACTGTAAACGTTTGGAAGCAATATAAATGTAAAAGAAATGGCAACAGAGAAAGTTCAATATAAGGCTTGTTGGAAGGAAAGTAGACTTGTATGCAGTGGGCTCTGAATGAACTGTAACCTCCAAGGACAGCTCTAAGCAAAACTAGCAAGACAACCATTAAAAACCACCAGTGTGACTGTTGTTGTCTCAAGGCTGTTTGCAAATATGAACTGACTTTGCCAAATAGTTTCAGCAAGAAAAAAAACATAGATGTTTGAGGGCCAGATTCAAAAAAGTGAAGTAGTAGCTGGAGCACTTGGCAAAGATGTGGGAGAACCAGGTTCCCCTTCCTCCCCTGTGAGGGAGGTGCACATGTTATGGGGGAATGCCAGAGCTACCACAGCACAAGTTGTGCCAAAGGGCGTGTGTTGAGGGTTTTCATTAACTCAGAGGAAAAAAAAAGAGAATGAATCCCTGACTTTGGCAGTGGTTAAACTATTCCCAAGAAGGTGCAGTGCTTTAATGCCTCTACCTTTTCCTTTAACACCAAAAAACCACTTGATTCCTTTCCACTGTCCCAAAAAATCCTTTAAACAAGTGGTTAGGACTCCCATATCATGCATAAGTACTTACTGAAGAAGGAGGAACAGTAATGTTGGAGGATTAGAGTATATTGTCTTCTACTTTTCTTCTGAGCAAAGCCTTTCTCTGAGGGTGAACGGAATACTTGTGTCAGATGAACCAGTGTTTTTTCAGGGTTTTATTTGGTGAGAAGATAGACTTCAGTCTTGATTTTAACCAGTTTTTGTTTAAATTGTCCAGTTTAGCTGTCAAATCAACCTGTGGTGCTCAAGATGCAAGCACATGTTGACAGCTCATCCAAGACGTCTGCCGAGTGCTCAGCAGATGTCAAAAAGTGAGTAAAGTACTAACTGTTGTAAGAAGAAAATGAAAGGTAATAAACAAAACAGTATGATACTATGCAGTGTTCTTCTGATCTTTACTTTGTCAGTTAACAAAAGGCTGCTACAGAGAACATTTGAAACTTAAAGGCATTTTTAAAAGACATCCCACATTGCTTTCTTATGCAGCTTTTCTTATTCCGACTCCCTCATTTTATCTACCCCTTTTCTCCTTCATTCCTTCACCAGACTCACATGTACTGTAAGTGCAGATCCAAACATTCCCTCTACTATTTTCCCTCTGTTTTCACATCTCACCTCCTCTGGTGGCCATCCCATCACTTCTGTTTGTATTTGAGATTGGGATTAACTTCAGTTTGAAAAGCACCTTGATTAGCAGGTGCATGCTAAAAATCTGTATGCTTTCAATTCTTGAAATCTCATACTTAAAAGAAATGATCCAGATATAACCAGCTGACACTTTCACAAATCATGACTGTCATCATAAAAGTTCCCCAGTGTCAATGTGAGGTGTATATTCATTATTCACTCCCAAAAAGAATAAAAGGAAGCAAAGAGACACAGACAATGTGTGGGGGAAAAGTGGAGCGTGCTGCTTGGGCTTCTGTGTTCTCAAAGTAGCTCAGGGAGGAGGTGCCCTGAAAGGTGGCTGTCATTTTTATCCAGCACATGTAGGCTGAATGGCAATGACATCTTCAAACTGCCAGCTGAAAAGATCTGAGTCATTCAGGTGAGATTGCTGAATATAAATGGAAAAAAAAATCAGAGTAAGAAACTCCAGAGGGAAAGAGAAGACAGTATTTCATGGGTAGCAGAACTAATGAAGTTTGATCTCCTGCAGCTTTGTTTCTCTATATGTTTCCTACAAAGCTCCACTCAAAAACCCCAGTTTTCCCCTCATCTTTTCCAGTTTACCTACATATCCGTAAACTCCCCTACAATAGTCTCATCTCACTCCAGGTCCTCTAATTACCAGACAGGGAAGAGGCCAGATGTGCAGTAGCTGAATTAGAGCTCTGCACCTGGTCAATTAGTGCAGACTAACGGGCCAGCCTGTTCTTACCCAGATGGCTGAGTTTTTTCTCCTTTCCCTGCATCGTGAAGGAAATAATAGGCTTTTTCTATCTAACCACAGATTTTTACATGATTTGCCAAAACTGTCTGAAATCAGTCTGCAGGTTCATAGTTATTAGAACTAAATTGATATATGGGTGAAAAAACTTGGCTGAGTAGGCATTGTTTCCTTAAGAAAACAGATTAAAATAGTTTTCCATTGTGAATGTCCAATACTCTGGGAGCTTTTTTCACAATGAATAGACTTAAATAATTTTCAGCCATTTTAAAAGAAGTAAAGACTAGCTATCTGATCCAGCTGAAATAACTTTGTAAATGGAAAATATCTCCTAGAAATACAAAAGAAGAAAAAGGCAAAAATGCTGGGTTTAAGCACTGTAAGTACAGAGCAGACTTCTGGTAAAATACTGCCATCCTAGCCACCAGATCCAGTCATTCTTCTCTTTTTTAGCTTGTATGAAATACAGGCAAGTGGCTTTTAGTTTATATTAACCCATCCAAACCCCCCAGAATTAGTCTCCTCCTGGTTAGCTGGGGGAGAATTAACCAGGTGGCATGGTAACTGTGTTCTCAGTGCAGCCAGCCACACGGGCTCCATGTGAGCCAGGTTGAATCTGGAAGCCATATACCCGTGTTCTCATGGGGATGTGCCCTAGGACTTGCTGGGTTGAGCTCATGCTAGATTGGAGAGCCTTGTGCTGCAGAGTTGCCTACAATTAAATCAGTTTGTATGTGCTGATGCCAAGTTTTACCAGTGTTTTGTATTAACTTTGTTATTGTCTTGTCTAGCTTATCCTAACACCTCCCTCACAACTAACTTGGCAGGACTTTGCTCCTGAATCTGCCTCTGCAAACTGAGGGTGGCCTTTGTGGACTCTGCCAGGGAAGATTGAAGTGACCAAGTTATTCACAACTAGTTTCTTTCTTCCAGAAGAGCCCAGGTAGGATTCAGGAGTGTTTCTTCAGCCAGATATATTTTAAAATCTAGTTGTCCTCAACCATTCACCCCAAGCCCTTTAATCCCAGTTCCAGCTAATGCAGTGTGTGAAGAATGTGGAAAGCTTCTGTCCTGCCTGCCCTAGGTGAAAAAATGGCTTAAACTGTGAAAGCAAACCGGGGACAGAGAGTTGGGTGTATGTGTGTAGGGTGAATGTCTGAAGCTGAACTTCTGAATTGTCAAGCAGAAGCCTGCTACTTACTTACTGCAACTAGTATGGGCTGGTAATAAATTTTGGTAACACCTGGACTAAACAGAAATGGCACATCCCAAATTCTGCAATTAATGGAGAGACATGAGACAGAACTACCAGTTATGAGGCTGATCATGTGCATTGTGCTTCTGCATACTGGCTGTTCAGACTGGGAAAAAGGGGTCCGAGAATTCTGGAAAGAAGAGCTGATGATAAAATGAAGGCTTCCTGAAATAAAAAGAAGGTGGCCTGGAAACAGGAGGGTGAAGATCTTGACTGGAGGAAAGGTCTAGAAAGTAGGGGAAGATCCTAGAGACTAGAGGGCTGTGTGTAGGTGAATGCCAGGGGATGGCCTTCCTGGATGGACAGTGATGTCCCTGCTGGGAAGGGAAGTTAAGACCAAGTGGACATTACACTGGGGTGGTGGCAGGAGTGAGTGAGTGTGTGAAATAAGAGGGGTAAAAGTTCTGATCCTGTCCATTGTTAAGTAACCCCCAGTTCCCAGGTCCACTGTGGGTTGTCATTTGCTCTGTCTCATCCATGACACTGCTCTTTTTTAAGTAGCCAGCATTTCCTGGGCTAGAGGCGGTATTGACTCATGTGACTTGTGTACATTTCTTTGCTGTTGTGATACAAAAGATTAAAAAGAACATTGTCATATAATTACTGTTTTCCTCCAAAGATTTCTCAGCTGTTACAGAAGCACTCCAAAGCACACCTTTTAATGGGAGAGGAACAATGACACATTTAACCTTGAATGTAGGCACCTGAACCAGAGTAATGTGGCATAAAAGGTAAACACCGGTCTAGTTCAAAAAACTGCTGGTATTCTAAATATTTGTGCATGGGAAGGGCCTTTTCCAGATATAATAAAAAGAACTAATACAGAAACTCATAAATATTAAGAACTCTGCACACTGCTAAAATGTGTGCAATTAAAAACAATTTATCAGGAATACAATCGATTTACAGTGCAATACAATTGATTAGTGTGTAGCTGAGTCATGGTAATATTTATTTTTCAAATAAATTGCCCATGTCTAAGAGTAACCTACCTTTGAGTGACTAAGCTCAAGTCCTTTCCATGGGGTGAAGTGAAGCACTGGAGGTTTGCAGTGATATCTTACATCTTACCTTGCCTTAAGCTCATCTAGATAATAAGCACTAGTCTTGTAGCAGCAAAATTCTTCACCTTTCTTCTCTGACTTCACAATAAATTCTTGACAACTCTTTCTGATAGTCAGATATGTGCTTCATGAGCATGTTAAACTGTCCATGTGAACATAGCATTTTGTGGCTGTTTTCAACAAAGTCTTGTAAGCAGAGCTGAGAAAAGTCAGAGATCTCTAGTTGCTCAGTTACAAAGAGCCACTTTCTTTGGCAACACAATATCTTGCGGCAACTCAGGGCAAGCATTTTCTTTTGACAACATTCCAGCGATGTAATCATAAAAGCTGCAAACAATTATCTTCTCAGAGAGTTTCTGAAACTTACTGTTGAGGGGAACAAGACAATAGCAAGGACTCTGGCTGTGGTGTAACTCTGAAGGAAGAAGAGGGTGTTACTAGTTTGGCAAGGCATTTCCATTTCACTTTTTACTGCTAGATCTTCACAGTCCTAGATTAGAATAATAATAAGTTATGGTCTTCTGATTTTCAGCAGAGTAAACTTGTGGGGTTTTTTGTTTAAGGCCATTTTTGCAGACTGTGCCCATTGCCTGTCTACAAGAATATTGTTGCAGTGTCCTTCAGCTTGGTGAAATGACTGTTGTTGAAAGCTGCTGGTTTGCTCTCTGAAACCAGGATTTCCAGCTGCCATTTGTTTCAGGTCCTTGTAAAGTTCCACAGTGCTTTGCATCAGATCATATACATGATGAGTAACATGGATTCTGAAGTCTGGGAGTAATTATCTCAAGTCTTTTCACTTTCTTGTATCCCACCACTTTCTTGGAGGCTCACAGAAGTTTTATTGCTGTTGCCATTTGCCTTAGAACTTCAGTAAATCTCAAGTCACATAAGAACATAACAATGAACTGCAAAAGGGCGACACAGTTACCTTGACAAGGTGAATAACGATCAGATCTATTGCAAATGCTATTGCTGGAAGAAGGTAAAAGATGTAGATTTAGTCTCTGGTTGGAACAGACTCTGAACTAGGCATATCACCAAGTGAAAAAACCTCCATTCTCTGATGAAATGGCAAATAACTCTGTTGTGGACTGGTGGTGACTTTTACACAGGTACTGTACAAGCGGAATCTGGATTCTTGCATAACAGCAGCTCTTTCAAGGTCACAGCTTGATAAGGCCTATTCACGTTTGCAGAACACCCACACTAAACACATCAGAAAGGCAAGAGTAGGAGAATGTGTTAAACGCTACACTTTGGGTAAGCTCTGCTTACGTGAGCTGGCTCTGTAGTGACTTCTGCCTCTAATTTGTACAGATTGTTGCACTGAAAGAGAGAACTGCTGCTGACACACGCGCACACAGGTTTTAGAGCTGTGGCTCTTCCATTTACTTACTGCAGTTATCAGGGAGCTGTTCCCTGGCTATGAAACGCTATTTTTTGCCATGCTAAAATGTCAAGCAGCTGTGAAGTTTGCCTCTGCCTTCCTAATCATTGCTGATGAGAGAGCCAACACAAAAACGAAGCTATGGCAATTGGGCTGAAGAGGGAAATAACTTACTCCATTAGCAGTAAAGCCAATTAAGCCTGACGTCCTACAAATGTATTTTCTGTGTACTGAGCACTAATCCATATATGTAATCCAACTCTCATCTATGTTTCTTGCAACACTACCATCACCGTGCCCCCAATCTTTGTCTCTCCTAAATCCTCCTCCCCCTCAAGCTCCTTTTACAGTCCCTTGATCTGTTCATACAACAGCCAGAGATCTACTTATGTCCCTTGTTACAGCCTTCAGGCTTCCTGCTGAGCATGAGTGAGCACAGGGTATGAAGAGCTACAGGCACAGTCACTGGTTAACCAGCTGCTGTCAGAGAGAAATCTCAGCTGAATTCCCCCTGCTGCTCCCTCTTTCTTGCCCCCATCCAATCACCTGTCAGATCTTCATGCCTCTGAGATCTCTGCCCAGCCATCCTTTTTGCTGAAATTGGCCAATGTGTTCAAAACTCTTTGACAAAGACTTGATTTCCTTAAGACACGAAAGTGAAAAACCCAAACCAACCTGCTCTTTCTTTCTCTCTGTAAGAAAAACAACCCATTAAGAAGAGTGTGCATACTTAGCAGCCTTATACACTGGACAGTGAGAACCTATAGAAGTGAGAACCTGGTGAAGGATTGGAGGTGTGCGGTGCTCCAAATAACAGAAGAACCACCAACAATCTAGGGAAAAACACTGGTGCTCAGCACTTTATTTCTTCTTATCCAAGGCCAAAGCGTCACTTATGCCCAGAGGTTTGTCTAAGATGCAAAATGTGAGTGGGACAGCATTTCCGCTGCCACCCTGAATTCCAGGGGGTGATTGTGGCTCCACTGCAGCAGCACTAACATTCTGCAGTGGGAGAGGTGTGGGGTGACATCCAAAGCATTACTCATGTCCTTCTGTCTGCAGATAAGTGATGATGGCAGTCCCTGGCAGCTCTCCCTGGGCACTGAGCCCAGAAGGCCCATCACATCTGAGGGGGGAGGCACTGTGCAAGTTCTCAGACTGGAACAATTCTGACTCTTCCCTACCCAGCCTCTCCTGAGCTGCAGATGTTGTCTGAAAGGCCACAGACATCTCAGCTGTATCAACACCTCATTCTGAGCAAATTCTGGTCCTCCAGTACTCCTGTGGTCTACCTCTGCATGATCAGTGGCAATACAGGTGACTGTTGGGTCATTCATTGTAGGGAACCTGAGTTAGCTACACCAAATAATCTTGTCAGGATACTTCATTCAATAATAAATGAAAAATGAGTCTTGCTTCACAACACTATCCCAATAATAGCCTTTGTGCTAACAGCTCAGTAGAGCTCTGCACAAAGACTTTTGTCCTGCAAATTTCAGGGTAGGAGTAATATAAGTGTGAAACTCAGATGACAACTTTGAAAACCAAGTACAGGTCCTCTTCCCAGCCATCAGACATGCCAAGAAATGGAACAGCACACACAACCTTCTTGCTGGGAGACATCACTAGCCCTACTGCTAGCACCGGGGACGAAGAAAATGCAATGAAGATGATTCATACTTATAATATTTCCCATGTAAGTATGTGGGAGTACTCTTAGCTTTTTACCATAAACTAAATTTAAAGAAAAGCAACAACTTGATTTCAGTTCAATAACAGAAGCATGTGACATTTTATATTAGCATGAGAAATGAGGCAGGACACCGTATGACATAATTCTCTTCTTTGATGCTTCATGTTCTGCAAATTCATTATATTTACATGCTATATTAAGCCATTTGAAGACCTGCTGTCAGCCAGAAGCAGCAAATAAATGAGTGGAAGAATGTTTCTGGAGAGTCATAAGGAGAAAAGGCCACATCTTATCAGACTTCTGACTAATAAATATAGCCCAGCTATGGTGAGATCTTTCTAAGCTGTCATCAAATATTTTGACTTATAGAGAAACAGAAATGAGGAACAAAATTATCAAGTAAAGACTTATGTGAAAAACTGGATTTAATTACCTGACTTCCTTAAACAGTAACAAACAGGTAGATAAGCTCTTACTTCAAGATACATTTCTATCCATATATACTACATCAGCAAGCTGGGCCATAATGATCTGCTTTTTCTCCTCTTAGTGCCAACAAAATGGTGGCTGAAGCAGATTTTAGGTGCCTGGTTCTTTACTGACCACTGCCTATGATCTCCTGGAAGATGCCAAAGGAGCCCAAGCGATTTACACAAACCAGAAATCTGCCTGTGAGAAACTATAAACAGAAGCTGTGGTGTAGGAGACTCGTGATACAAAGTTAGCAATGATGGGCAGGATGGGATTACAACTTCCAACAGCACCTTGAATTTGGAACCTGTATCCTGATCTTTCTAAAGATATGTTGTCATTTTTTTAAAACAGTACTCCAGAATTTCACCCAAAAAAAAGAAGCAGCTGTGCTTACAAGAAGAGAAAAAAAAAAATCCAAGGAGTTTTTCAGTATTCCTCTCTTTCCACTGTTCAATGGCATCTTAAATCTTAAATCTTTAAATGTCAGTCTGACCCATAATGTTTCCTGATAACTCAGATCATTAGAATATGGAGAAAACTCTTAATTTACCTCCTGTATATCTCCAGTCATTCTAGATATCACAGAGACCCCTCATTCTGCAGGGTTCCCCTGCTGTAACTCCATGTGAATTACAGCCAAGAGTGCAACTACAGAAACCTGTTTAGATTGTTCGTTTCTGAAGCTGTGCTGTTGCCAGTAGAACTCCACTGAAAGAACAACTTAGAAGGACTCTCCTTATACTATGTATTTTTATCATTTTATAGCTCATCGCCAAATGTGAGAGTTCAGGCTATTGTAGCTCTAGCAAGCTGATGGAGATGAGCCAATTTTTACCACTCAGAATCCTGGCTCTATTTCCACATTCCTGTCCACCCACTTGTTCTGTATTGTTCCACAAAACCACCTCATGCCTGGGCTATTTATTTTCAAATGTGTTACATTTATCTCTAATTACAGTGAGAGAGTAGATGGACTTGCTAGTTCTATGTGAAATATGCTAATTGTAGCATCATCTAAATAATTTTGGAAAAAAAGATCAGCTCTGAATAAAGAACACAGTGAATGAAGGAGTAAAACACGACCATATGCAGCAATTTCAAGGCATGAAGTAGTGCTGATAACTCAGGAATGTGAGTCAAGTGTTTCAGAAAGTTTGAAGATATGGGAAAATTAATTTCTGTCAGTGTACAGAAAAAAAAAATATCCCAAAACCAAATCCTCCAGGCTGCTTGCTAATACAGTTGAATGCAATTTGTTTCTTTATATAGCTTGCAGCATACAAAACTTTGCAAAGAGAGTCAAGAGTTGACGAAAGGGATGAGTCAGTGACTTAGAGAAGGAAAGAGGATTTTAGGCACGTGGGGTAGCAGGCGTGATGCAGCAGTCCTTTGCTATAGGACACTGCAAAAAAGCAAAACAAAGGAGATTTAGGGTTTGCCTGCAAGGGGACACTCGGTAAATTAAGCCAATTCATCTGACCATGGGAAATCAACATGCATTAAAGCCCCAAATGGATGTCCTAATTTAGGATTAAAGTGGTCCTAATGTGACTAAAGTGGTCCTTAATCCTTAGGGATTTAGTCCTTGGTGAAAGTGTGCTCTGAATTGATTCAAAGGCATTTTGTTGGATGAAATCTTCAACATGCAGATTTCACCCTTGTTAAGTTATGCCAACTGACTTCAAACTTCTTGACTCATCTTAATGTTGCCGATTTTCCCTATGAAACACAGCCTTAATTTGAAATAAGAGCATTCAGAGTGACAGAACAGAATGAGTCTTGGGCAAACTCCAGCCAAGCACTGCATTGGAGGCTGCACAATATCATTCAGAGAACAGGTAAAACCAGGGCAAAAGCACTAACCAAGCTTGCCCTGAGATAAAAGTTTCCAGGCAAAAGCCTGGAGATAGCCACCCTAGGCCAGCAGCACACAAGTTCCCAGGGTAAACCACCTTTGCTAAAATAGGAATCACCCTGTGGTCTAGCTGGGGTAAAAAATTCCATCCAGGGCAGATTTGCCTTAGTTCAAGAAATTCTGCCATGTTCTTTGGAGTGGAAAGTGGGGTACAGGAGGTAGTTAGGGTTATGGACCTATGTGTCCATAGCTCAGGGTTAGTTACAAAGCAGTCATGATGGTGCTTTGGGGGATAAAATGGTGCCTGCCATGGTCACTTCACCATCTCATGATACAAAATACACTAGAGTACTTACAGATGAGGAGAATTACATTCCCTCCTGATTTCCCCCATAAATCCATCTCTGCAAGGCCTAAGAAGATAAACCCGGAGGAAGGCAGGGCATACTGATCTCCAGGCCATATCCAGCTTGCAGCCTTTTGCACTCAGCTTTCAAGAGGGGATGTCAGCACCAAATGCGTCAGCTTGTGCAGAGTAGCACCCGTCTGGTAAAGCCTGGACATGGCTTAGGTTAATTTTACACAGCCCCAGCATCTGTTCCAGGCTAGCGGCTTCCCTATGAACAGCCATAAAATTAAAACTGACATAATTAAAGGAGGAAAATGTCAATCCTATCTCAGCTCCCAAGGACACTGGCAGCAGGGAGAGTACGGGGATTATTCCCGACACTTGCACACCTGCTTCACTCTCGTTGCAAAATCTTCCATTGAGGAAGATACAAAAACATATATTTTCTAATGAGGAAAGCCAAAACTGTGACACTGATAGAAACCATACAGTTTGCATCAGTCTTTCAATCTTACCTAGTCTCATGCAGTTACTTTCAGTTTGGGATTGCCTACAGTCTACAGTCTACTTGTGCCATCAGTTACAGCAAGTGTTTTCTCCATTCTGACTTGTGCACAAGCTAAAGTGTGGGGAGACATTTCCATCTCAGCTTCATTCATGTTGAAGGATTAGGCCCCAGGCTCTGCAGATCAGCTGTGCTGGCCTCTTCTAACAGGTACGTGCAGAAGAGTCCTAACAATGCTCTTATATTCCCATTTAATAGCCTCTAAGTGAAAAATATTTGTGTGGCAATCACAGAGCTAATTTTGGTGGTGAAACAGGCCAGGTGAATGAGCAGGGCTAGCACAATCATCTCTCTTAATGACAGTAAATAGTTAAACGTAGTTTGCAGTGCTGAGTCCAGCTACCATTGCCTGTTCAGTCCTAGGAGTAGTGACACAATTCAGGCCAAACATTGAGGAGCAGGTTCATTACTGGTAGGGGAATACAACATCAACTGATATTCCCGATGCACACTGTGGTTTATCAGCCACAAGTTGTGGGGGATGCTTTGGATCTTGGCTGTCGTTCATGATGTGGGATGTCACTGGACAAATGCAGTCACTGGACATGCAGGAATGGAAACTTCCTTCCATCATGCTATAGCCAGGCCTAAAGGAATGAGAAACAACAGGTAGGAAGCTATATGTGTGTCTGTGTGTAAGACACAGAGAAGAAAAGCAAACAAACTTGATTTTCTCTGTAACAAGATGAATTGGTCTGGTCCCGAAGCAGTGAGACAAGAATCCTTATTGATGCACTTACCTGATCATCCCAGCGGCTGAAGTACATCTGAAAAGAGTCTCTAGAAAAGAACAGACAGCATGGTCTTTCCCTGGTGAGTTGTTGAGAAATTAGCTGTGTTTCTGCAAAGACAAAACAAAGCGGACACAGCAGAGTGAAATTGCAGGCAATACAGATGAGGCTTGTGCTGCTGCAGCACTCTTTGCACCCTTGCAGCTAGGTTAAATCCACAGCCTGTGAAATCTGGTGAGCTGGCATTAGCATTCAGCCTCTTTAAAGCACAGCTTTCTAATCCAGGTGTCACAGAGGTGTGCAGTCTTACCTGCTCAAGGAGAGGGAGAGGGCTGAAGAAGAGAAAAGAAAATGGGATGCAAGGAAGGAGAATGCAGAAAAGACAGGCTGGAGGAAGAACAGTAAGTTTCAGGTATACGATAAAGCCAGTGGAGATGATGATGTTTTCTATGAGCCTTTCTTAGCAGTATTAGGATGACAAAAGCCCATCTCTCAGGAAAAAGGGAGCGGGAGCCCCGTTATGTTACAGAGCATTTCAGCAAAAGCAAAAAGTAGGGTGGTGTTTGTAAAGCTAGTCTCTGAGTACCAGTTTGGCACTTTAATCATCACTACCAAAGTGCTAACCCAAACAGTACTGGCTAGAATGGCTAATCTCCTCTTTTATTTTTTCGACAATAAGGGCTGATTTCAGATTTATTGGAGAAATCACTTTGATTTCTTGTTAATGCACTGTTTACCAAACATGATCTCAACACAGATTTTAGGCATCATATTCTTTGCAGACTACATACTTTTCTTTTTTTGCCTTTAGATTTTTCTGACTTTAAAACAAAAAAATCACAGAGCAAGCAGAGTTTGACTTTTGCTGCTTAAGACACCTTGGAGTGTAGTCCACAAAAACAACATCAGCTCTGCCCTTTTCAAGGGCATTCTGCCCAGAGTGCAGTGCAAAACCGCCTTAAGGAGGGCTGAATCTGGGTCAGAATCTTGCAACAAACAGCTTCAAGAATAAATCACAACCGTTTTCATCTCATTATATTTTTGATCATCCTTGAAGAAGCAAATGTCTGGAACACTTGCAGTAAGTTCTGCAGAGGACATCGGTGAAGGTTAAGCAGAATTATGTACATTCCGGACAATGAGTTTATGAGACACAAGGATGAAGACATTACTCTCTTTTTGAACTGCCCATTATACTATGTCTAAACATTAATTGCTGTTGTCTAGAGGAAAGTGATTTACCTTAAGATAAATGTTACAGTCTGTGATCAGCAAGCTATTGCTCAGTGTTAAATTAGATTTTCAAGTTTGTCTCTGCACTGCAAAACTTGCAGCATCACAGTCATACAATGCCAAAAAGGATTTCTTGTCATTTGACTGAAGGGAAGCGAGTGTTCCCCAGTAAACAGCTTCATTACTGCGTCCACTGACAGTGCATCCAACGCACAGGCCTTGTGCTGTTTCAGTCGTACCTCATACATAGTTAAATACACAGTATTGCTCATTTAGCCTTCTCTTATTTGCCTGTAGTTCTAAGAAGCTAAGCATTAATGCTGATTTATAGAACTGCACTCACTCAATATGAAATTTGGCACAATACTCCTGTCTCAGGACAGGCAGAGCCTGGCATAACAACAGATTTCCAGCAATCGAAGAGAAAGATTATATACTGTCCTACTGCATTAGGCCTAGCTAATCCCACGAGCTTTCTGAACAATATGTGGAGGTGCAGCAGATCTTCTGCTGAGATTTCTCTAATGCAGCTTTTAGAAGAACTGAGTCTTGACTCAGCTTATGAGAAGAGAACAGAGCAAAATTTATAGCACTGCTCCTGGTGCTGGGCAAAATGTTGGCTGTAATGGCCGCAGAGCCTCCCCAGGCGTTCACACTGGCACTTGACAGACACTGCTCTGCTTCAGATCACCACCACACAGCCAGTGCCCTTCGAAAGGAGGGACAGGATCCTGCTCTGCTCAGGCTGGAGAAAGGAACAAATCAATACGCAGATCGATGTTGTCAGTCAGCTACTGCCACTTGCCTGCCTCTCCTCGCATGGAGGAGTTTGGTCAGGAGCCAAAGATGGAAAGGACTCTTGGCCTCTCACTCATGACTGACCGCATCCTTCGGAAGGCCATGAGACACCGCACACGGATTGCTAATGGGCAAGCTCTCGTGGTGAATCACCTGGGGAAGAGGTCAGTGCTCTTTCCCTCAGAAACACTGCCTACATTTCCGCACCAGAATGTGGTCCCTGGCTGTGATGCCTGACCTAGTGTTAAATGAGTAGAGGCCTCCAGGCTAGTTTCTCGGCAAGAGAACTTGGCTTTCATGCAATGCTCTGTCAATGCATCTCACCTCTTTGATAGCAGTGCTATCTCAGTAAGAATTAGTCTGGAAATCTTTCCATTGTGCTGCATTGTGCAGCACAGGTATACCCAACCTTTAGAGTGAAAAGCTAGAGCAAGCCTAGAGCAGAAGAGAATAGTAGAAACTCCCATTTCTGCTCCCACCTTGGCGTATGGAAACATTGCATCCTAACGGAGTTTTTACTTGGTTGCCGAAACATCCTTTTAACCACACCTTCTCTTAAGCACGTGTTCAAGAAATAGAGGAAGCTGATCAGAAATGAAGATACTATTGTCAAAAACCCAGTAATGTGCCTGCCCTGTGAGGCATGAGAACTTCTTTAAAACTTCATTTCCAGCTGAAATGAAACCTGTGCTTCAGATGTTCCTAGGCATTTACTTGTTATCAGAGGACAGAAACATGTAAGTGACATTTTGGTTATTACTGAACTATAGGTCAATATTATTAAAAGGATCACAAATAGAGGTTTGGTGGTAATTTTTCCCTCTCCATAATTCCAAAGCAACCTTAATCAGAAGATGACACTTTAGGACTATCAATTTCAACAGTGAAAGATGCTTCCAAGAATTGCTATAATTTTATGAGTTTGCAAACAAGGCTTAGCTCGATGAGTTATTTAGTGCTACCAGAGATACTCCTTGCTCTGAAATGCCTTCAAAGAAAATGGGATCATGGGTGTTCTCTTTCTTCTACATGAGAACAAATTAAAGAAATTGAAGGATCCACATCTTTATGGACAAATAAGATACAGAGCTCAAAACCATATAAAAGAGAGCATAATTTGCTTGGGCATTGTGGTAATCGTGGTTTCAGCTGAATAATTTATAATTGTTTCAGTGTGTGTGCATGTCCTCCTGTTATATGTGTTCTAATGACTAATGAAGTAACTACATAATTAATAATATGAAGCTTCTCCAAAGTTTTCAATCGTTTACCTCTCAGTTATTGCACAGAATGAGACCACAGGCACATGAAAATGGTCAGCTGAAGAGCTGATCAGAGTGAAAATTAGACCGCATTCCTGCAGCTGCTCCCCATGGAGGCACAATGTTTCACTACTGTAATATTGCTTTTTGCTCTAAGATTACCTTTTTGAATTTTTGTAGACTTTCAGCTGTATAAGTGCAAGATCAGTCAGCTTTTCAGAATTAAAAAAAAAAAAAGAGAGACTGGTATAGACTGCATTCAGAGGAGCAGACTCTAGGGAATGAAACAAGCCAATAGTCACTCACTCACAGGGCAGAATGCTGGATGGGCCAAACACCCAATAAACCAGAGCCAATTACATCCTAGTCCTGCTCTGATTCTTACTTTCTGTTTCTCCAGCATAGTCCTTTTATGTCTGGGTGAATTTTCTATATTCTTTTTCATTTCTCACACTTTTCATGGAAATTCTATGGTCCTTTTAAACTGCATTTGCTTTGCTCCTTCCTAAAGCCACCTGCTTTCCTTATGGCTTTGTCTCACTTCAGTGCTGTCTCCCCAGTAAAAGTCATCAGGTCTGCCTCCCTAATTTCCATGTGATCACTTCACCGTTTTTACTTCCCCTTGACTATCTCTAGTCCTTTTTTTCTCTTCTTCCTGAGGAATGGGAGTCTTGGGGACCTTCTTTCTCCCATTAAATCTCCTCACCTTCCCCTCAGCCACTTCCATGTTTCCCTTTGCTCCTTTCTGCAATTAAATTTTCATCCTTTTATTTCAGTGCCTGTGCATTTCTCCATCTAGCTGCTGGACATGGAGCATACCGACTGCCTCCGTGATTTCTATTTTCTTTCCTCTCCACACTCTTGCCAAATGTGAATTATGTAGCTGATTTTTCAATGACTCAGGAAACTGCTTTTTTTGGTGACATTGCTGTTCAGTCAGGGGTGCCAAAGCCCATGTTCAGTAACTGACAGCAAGGACAGATACATGGATCCAGTGCTGGTAGGTGGTGAGAGGGAACTGCTCCTTGCATTGCACAGGCAGTTTTAGTGCCACAGCGTGGTCTGTAATGACTGAGGAAGAGAATAACATTTTCACAATACAAGTTTTTGTACATATATGTGGTGTTGTTTAATGTCCTAACATCTAATGGCAAGGTCTAATGGCCTGTTAGTGGCCAAACAATGACATTATTGTTGAAAACATCAGTAGAAAATTAGGTGGGGGCAACAAGGTGAATATTTGAGGCACAGACATTGTGCATGTCCAATTCCCACTGTTGACTGATGTAGTGCCCTTCTCCTTCCCTGCTCTGTTCACTGTAATGAGCAGAAAAGCAGGTTTGATTTTAGCTTGACTTTATTTACTTTTCTGCTTTCTTCTCAAATTTCTTTAAACTTCATCTTTCATTCCTTTTAGTATGCCAGCAACAGTGCCCAGCTCCGTTACAGAAGAGGTTATTGGCTCTGTTAGGATGTGGTGACAGCAAATGAGGCTTTGCATGACTGCCTGGGAGAGAAGTCTGATTTATATCAGCTGCTATGGGGCTTGGGCACAGTGAAGGCAGGTACCCTCCTGGGTACTCTAAGCTGTGGTGAGGTGTGCTTGGTCTCTGCAGCCACCCAGGACCAGGTAGGACAAGGGAACAGTCTGTCCGCCTTTCCTCTCCTTTCCCAGTCCCTGGAGGTACAGGGAAGGCTTATATTACACGGTTATGTTCCCTTTCTGTCTGTCAAGTGTCTTAGCTGTATGTCCTCCTGTCTGCAGAGGTATATCTGAAAAAATATAGTTGTGACAAGACTACGCAGGGACATCAAACCAGCTGCCTCTCTTGCTTTTCTGCAGGATTGGAGTTCAGATTCCTGGTCCACTTCAGACTCATAGACCTTCTGTCTTTGCCCCCTCTGCTTTGAAGATCATGCTCTCGCATCTAAATACTCTCCATTTTGCCTGCCTTAGGCCTGAATTCTTTCCCTTCTCCCCCCTGCTTTTACACCAGTCAGCATTTACACTGTGCCTTACATTTATGCATTATTTGTAACACTGTAAAACAGAGGAGAATCCAGCCTTACAATTGTAAACAAGAATCCCCAGAGACAAAATAGCATTCCTACCCACTTCGATTTTTTCCTGTAAGTAAAAGGTAACTGGAAAAGCCTAATTGAAATTGATCCTGATTTTCTGAAACATTTAATGATGCTGTCCTAAATCAAAATTATAGCAGCTATTCATGTAACAATCATGAGACTGAAGAGAAAAAAAATAAATTGTCAAAGCAGCTAAGAAATATTATCAATATTGTTTTGCTGGCTCAGGAAACAATAGCAGTCTTTGAGCTGCAAAGTGGTGTATTCTTATTCAGATAGGTGGCTTGCAGAAATCCAAGAAATCTGTCCTGCTGTTCCCAGAATGGGTAATGTCAGAAAAGCTAAATCTCAGCGTGGCAGCAGCAGCAACAGCAGCCTAGGAGAGGACTCACTGCTGGCTAGATAGAAATAAGGGATCATCAACAAATCCAGCCAGGGCTGCAGAAAAGACTGATGAGAATTATGTAGGTTTTGTGTATAGAGGTGAGGATGGAAGAGAAGCAGAAGGAAGCAGTCCGACCCTGCCAGTCCCATAACTGAGTCAACCCTAAGCAAAACTAGAAAAGCCATGAAGGAGCAAAATTTAGAATATGTTCCTTTTCCTAATATGAAGAAAAAAAGAACAGTGTAAAAGATTCTATTTTTAGAAATATACTGGGCAACATAATTAGCTAGGAGGTATGCCTGTGGTTTTAATTATACATGAACATTAGTATACACTACACATTCTGCAAAATGTCTTTTTAAAATGAAAAAAATGAGTGCAATAACAATTCTTCATATTATTCTAAAGAACACTGCTGTAATCTTAAATGCTTTTAGACCTGCTGCCCTAAACTACCTGTCAATGCACATTAGTTGAAATATTCAAGAAGTTGTTGTCATTCACTGAAATATGTGCCAAAGTAGGCTTGCCTTCCTGTAAATGATAACTTTTAATGCTGTTAATGAACTCATGTTCTGCTAATGTGGTCCATATTTTTCCTGGAGCAAGAACCACAGCTTTCTCAGTCTATAGTTGTAGTGCCATCCTTTTTGATTTTCATAGCTGCTTCTAAATAGTAGAGTAGCCATTAAATATAACAGCAATGACAGCTTTGGAAAGATAGCAATACTGTATGCTGAAGATGAATACCAATGCCTTTATTACTTGAGTGCTTAGAAATAGAGAAGCACTGTAATGTCTAAATCCCACAAAAGCTGATTATTTTCCTCCTAAGCTTCAGATACAGATTGAGAAAATGCGTATGAATAGTAGGAAAGGAGCTGCAAAAACAGGACTGCTCTTCTGGGCTAAATATCTTTATCCAACATCCTATTTATCAGTTCTGAACTGCTAGGGACCATTACTTAAAAAAAATAAAATCACTCAGTGCACTGAGTCTGTAAATATTATTGTAGTAAATTATATGGTAAAGACTTTTAATTTCTAGTTATCTGTACATATGCTGAGAAGCAGTGAGAGAATGTAGAACATATATATATTTGAGATAGTAATCAATGAGCCAACAGCAGAACAATTCCAAGATAAGACTTTGTTCAGAAAGAATAGAGAAACTACAACTTTTTCAGAAGGGGCTATGGGGGGAGGTTCGTCATCCATTCACTGTAGACAAGCTCTTCCCAAATAGACTATTTAATGCTGGATAAATGAAGGATGAAGACTTGATCCCTCTAGGACATAAATCTGGGATTCCAGGTATAGGATGTCTTTTTAACCAAAGTTGTTGCTTCAGTCATTAAATTAGCTTTTCTTGCTATAAGGGATTCAAGGCAACAGCAGCAAAACATTAATTTCTTTTTAAGTACTGGACTGCCTCTCTTACATCTTCCATAAAATGGAATTTAAAAAAAAAGAATACAAATATTAGCCTCTGAGCTTTCCTGAGGCAAGCTTTAAAGCTACAGAGAAATAATCCAGGAAAGTACATATCAGCAAGAAACAATCAAAGCTGAAAAACAAAAGCCCAAACCTTCAGGCCTGGTATATACATACATCAGCCTTGCAGGCCCCTATTGAGATGCTTTAATACAGTGGTCTACACCCCACTTTCCCAGGCAGCACAACGCCCAGAAGAAGTTTCTCATTTTGGTCACGGTGACAAGGGACTAAAACCTAGGCCAATATGGAGAGTAAATCCTCTCTAATGAAGCCTGGGTGTAGAAGCCAAACTTTAGGCAGACATGTGTGAGGCAAATGACCACATTAATTTCTAGTTGACACCTGTAATTTTTTAAGACCCTGAGTTTCCTGAGGCTGACAAGAAATAAACAGTTAAGTTCACACCTCTGGCATGCTTTGTACACGTTGTGTGGACTTACTGGCACTTGCATTTTCTGTGATTAGACACATATTGGCAGGTTCACAGTCTCATATATCCATTAAAGCATAAGAGTAAAACCCTAACATTTTTGAACTAACCAAAGTCTATTAAATACTTACAGATTTCTTGTAGCACTATGTAATTTCTACAAAGCTTGGCAAGACAGAAAAATTCCACCTACTTGAAAAATTTAACCAAATGCATATTTGCCCACAGTTAGAAAGTTCAAAGCATTTAGTTTTACAATGGTAAGTGGGTACCACTCCCAAGAATAGTGAAAACTCCCTTCCGGTTCATCAAGTAAACCCCCTGCACCACTTAAAACGAAACAGTTTTAGAGACAGGCACAAGAGTGTACAAACTCAGACTGATTCCATCTACTGAAAGACACATTTACTGGAAAATATGGGCTCAGGCAGCAAAATAACAGGCCTTCCTTCAAAAGGTGGCTTTACAAAAGGCAGAATGTCTCCTCCCCTGTGGCTGGAAACAAACAGTACCCATGAACAAGTCACAGGAAAAACAGAAAGTCCCACCTACATGGGGTACATCCACAGCTATGGAAAAGAGCTCTATAGAGCAGTCAGGGTTCACTAGCCCCTCTCCTTCCTCTTCCACCCTCCATGTGCATGAGAGAGAGACAAGGGCCTCAGTTAAACAAAAACAAAAGAAAAATGCACAGGCTATTGTGTTCATGCAGGAACTCCCTTAAAAATAGCTTAAAACAAGCATCTGCTAGCTGACTGTTTTAGCAACCACTATAGCCATGTATTTGATTCTCTGGAGACTTGTAGCTGTAATAGGTGAAGACAGCAAAAGAAAGCAGGATGGGTCACCAGATGGTCAATTTCAGAATTTCATTAATATATTCTTGTTCTAATATGAAACTCCGAAGTTAAAGATTCTCATCATGCTAGTATCAAGCTTTTGTTAAGACCTATGCACCTGTGCTACTGAATGTTAAGAAAACTGCCTTTGAAACCTCTTGATGTTGAGTGCTGCCGTCAAATGTACACTTGATATTTACTACTGTTTTCAGTGAAGTCATAAGCTCTCAAATGACATTAGGTCCCTAAATGAAGAGAGAGTGAGCATATGATGTGAACCAATAAAGTGAACTTCTGCAGGTGAAGTAATAAGAAATAACTCAATATTTTAAATCCCTCAGAGTCACCTGCAAGCAGTCAGAGAAATAGGAGAAAAAGCAAAGGCCTTCTGATTATTATATTCTTCTCCCATGAGGAAGAGACTGGCTGGGCCATTCGGAGACTCCCTAAAAACCTATTAGTTCTTGCAAAACAAACAAACAAAGGAAAAAACCAACAATGTAAAAAAAAAACCCACGCAGGAAAACCCAGTCCCCTGAACTTAGAAGACCTTACAGAAAATGAAGAGCCCATCTCTTTTGGTAAAACAAACAAGGGTGATTGGATTGCCAAAGAAAGCCCTGGAAAAATCAAAAGACTAGCTAAGAAATCACTGTTCCGGAGAGCATCCTGTGCTACTTTTTAAAGTCAGAACCAAAATCTGTAATCTTGGGGCTAGAAAGAAAGGATGTTTGGAGTAGAAGAGCATCACACCCAGCTGGAAGATTAGTGGAGCCTGTCCCCCATTTTGGAGAAGTCAAACATGCTCAAGACCTGGTGGAGGTTACCGCTGCAGCCATGCAGGAAAAGGAGCTGCAGGGAGGGGAGGGGATGGGTAGCAGAAACATTAATGGTAATGGGCAGTGGGAATATGAAGATTAAAGATTACTCTGGGTGGCAAAACATCTCTCAGCACACCAGCCCAAACTGGATACTCTCCCAGACTGAACCCCTATATCACAGTGGACAAACTGGTAACAGCTTCTGTCTCTTCCTCTATCCCCTTTTTTAACCCTAGTAGGAGTGGGCATAGATTTGATGTGATTAGATCACAAAAAGGGGACTGGAAAAGGTTTCTCAGAGCCCTGGCCTGGCAGGAGTATTTCACAGCCATAACAGAAACACCCCAGCTGCCAGGAACCAAACTGTTGTGGGTGCACAACTGTCTCTGGCCATGGTGTGAAACCCTTGGAGGGCACTATCCCAGCTCACTGCAGACAGTGGGAGAGCCTTCGCTGTGAACTCTCCCTCTCCTGCTTTCCGGGTGATAGCACCAGTGCTATACATGGCGCTGATTTGATTGATACGAGAAAAATAAACCCAACTGCTTTATCAAAGAAATAGTTTTCTTAAAATCTTGAAATAATGAAAAAAGGTTATTGGAAACCATTTTCTGAGAGAAAAAACATAAGTCTGGCTAACCTGATCAGTCAGAGCATTCGGCTGTGCTGTCTAGAAACTGAAAACTGGTGTTAGAGAGCCAGACAGATGGTAATGTAGTAGATGTGGATTCACTGGCTTTGTGTCTTTTTATCTTCACTTGTTGATGACTTTATTGATGACTTGATCTTCAGCTGAGTTCTGAATTGGCACAGAGCAGCTCAGAGAACTAGCATCCTTAAGTTAAAAAATAAATAAATCTGCAATATAGATGTAATTTAGGCCATGCTCCCTATCAACACTTTTTATGATTACTCTCTCCTGTGCTACAATCCTTATTTGTTGCCCTTTTTATCTATATTATGTTCACCATAGCTACTGAAGATTACTGACCTGTACTTTTCATGTAAGATTGGAAGCTGGAGCAAAATTTAAAGCTATGCCATTAACAGCAGTGTAACTCAAACGTGTTGCGTAAAGCGGGGACATTAGGCTTTAGTGTTACAGGAGGATCAGAGCTTACAGCCCTGCAAAACATCATTTGATATGTGCACTGAGTAAACATCACACCATTTCTCAGCTGGCTGCTTTGCTAATGTGGAACATACATCACTAAAATAAGTGGAAGCAAAGGACAGACTGTTGGAGCCAGGTAGCATCAGTTGGATGACTTCACAGAGCTGAAGTGAAATTAAAGGCATCCAACCAAAGGGATATTCACTGAACACACACAGAGTTGCCAAACCTTCAACTGAAGGTAGGCAAGTTTGTTTTTCATTGCTTCTGAGTTTCCATTGCTTCTCCTTTCATGCTGCAATTCCTGGCACCTACTCAACAGGGTAAAGCACAGGCACAGTCTTTGTGACTGCTGAACATGTAATGAGAATATGTAATATTTCACCCTGTGCTAACCTTGTTTCATTTCCACTTTGTTTCCCCTTTCTTTGCTTCATTTGTGTCATCTCAATTTCTATCCTGTGACCCTGTTCATTTGTAGAAGACCACACTATGTTCTTTACAGATTTTCTGATGTGGAAGTATCTTTCAACTGCAAAGCTCTCGCTTTGGATTGCCTCTTTCTGTGGGGAGCTGTTTCTGATGTGTCATTGCATGCTGGTACAGAGAGAGATGTCATCTTTCTGAGAATTCAGAGTGACAGCAAACACACATATGAGCTAAGTTTTTAATGTCTGATCACACTGCTCCTGATAGAGTCAGGCACTGAAAAACAAGCTTAACTTGTGACATACACGTAGACCATGGGCTGATAGGAAGAAAGGCAACACACTCTTGAACAGTTGCAAAGGCTTCATATTCAGGTGTGTGCCAGAAAAGCCATACTGATAGTTAAATTAAAATTGATATCCCCATGAGAAATATCCCAGCTGGGTAAAATTCTGACTCAATGTTACAAATATTGATTTCCTAGGACCTTAAATAGTAACAATGCTAGTATTTAGTTATCCTTCTATTGTAAAACTTACCCCAGTTTTCAGAGTAATTTGAGTCTATCATCAAACAACATCCATAAAAGATCATCCAAAACATAATTAAAGTGCATTTTTACTAACAAAGGTCATCATGGTCCTACCTAACTGCTAGCAGAGAAACTATATTACAATCCGTATATCTGTTTCAAGCATAATACTTCAACTGATGATGTCGATGTGAGCTCCGCAGTAGGAACAAAGCCAGAGTGTGCATCAGAGGTTGCCACTCTTGATTAAGACTCTTCGAGTAGTCAGAAAGAAACATTTTGCTTTCTATCTGAATCTTTTACCATTTGAATAGGTTGAAATTTAATACAGGCTATTTCAAACTTGAGTTAGCCTGATGAAATATGAAACATGAATCAGTTTAAGAATTCAGAACACCCTAAACTTACTGCAGACATGTCAATGCATTCAGCTGCACTAATCCCCTCCAGTGCTTTTTGCTGAGCACTTGCAGCAAAAATGCTTTTTGTACAAATAAACCTCGTCTTTCAAACTGTCCGAGGTTTGTTCAAAATTATCTTCCAGTGCATGTTACGGTTTCTTCTGCAGCTTTTTAGTACATTGGCTCCCCCTCCTGTTCATTTGGTGTAAGGAATAAACTGATCAAATCGTGCCAGTTACCTAAGTTTCTCAGCACTAACCACAATTGCTTTTGGGAAGCACGTTTCTGAGGCTCACAAGAAAAGACTGTTTCTCAGGTATCCATGTGAAGGACACAAGCTTTGTTCAATACATAAGAATAACTGGGTCCAAAAGGTGGTGTATACAAAGTAATTAAATATAACATCATTGTGGGAGGAATAGTTTAAAAACAGGCCCTGATTTTCAGTGAATAAAAAAAGATTTTTAAAAATGACAAAAGGAAATGAAAGAAAGATTTTTCAAGTAAAGTAATTACCTGGAAACTCTAAAAAACTGTCCACTACAGAGTTAAGAGATGTATGGATTAAAGGCTACATTTGTCACGTAGTGTATATGTAAGTATTGTAAGTACAGGAAACTGCCTGCAGTTCAGCCGATACAAAAGAAGTGTAAATTGTAGCAGTAACATGTAAAATGAAGAGGAGAAAGACCAGATGGGTAAGGTAACCAGTGATAAGTGGTTGATTCGGCCATGTTGGACACCTTCAAGAGTCGTCTGGACAGGGTGCTGGACCATCTTGTTTAGACTCTGCTCTTCCTAGAAAGGTTGGACTAGATGATCCCTGAGGTCCCTTCCAACCTGGGATTCTGTGATTCTGTGATAATTTGTACATGAGAATTAGAATTAAAATAATTCATTATGGCAAATCTTTGTGGAATTTGAAAAGTTGTACCTTTCCTTTAAAAATAGCACTAGAAGAACTCCAGATCTAATATCAATAGCAGGTAAACTGACAGAATAATTGGAAATAAAATAACAGAGTCCTACAGGAAACATGGTAAGATATGGAGAAGTCTGATTTCCATTCCCCTCTCTTCTCTGAACAATGAATCACAGTGGAAGGAGAAGCGCGAGAAATGCTTTCAGGGGAAGGCCGGTTACAGTCAGTGTATGCATATTCCTGCAATGAAACCTGAGTATGAGCACCAGATTCTTGAGGCTACCAGTGACATGTAGGTGACACCAATGATACTTTTAAAATTCAGTGTATGTGGTGCATTTTTCCAACTTGTCTGGAAGCACTATACATCAGGGAATGCTCCCATCAGCATCACAGAATCACAGTAAAAAAAAAAAACAAAAACCCCAAAACCCACACCTGAGACATGGAGCAGGTAAAAGCTACACAAAACTCTACCTGCTTCACTTCGTTCTATTAAAAATTTAGAATTAAAAAGATCAATAAAAGGCAATGTCACATAGATTAAGAACCATCAGACATCTTAAAAAGAAATTGTCACCAGGCAGTCACATCTGAATGGGGATATCAGCAGTGAATTTCTGGAGATTATTTTAAGGATGAGAACACTACTCGATGTTTCCATCAACAGGTTTTGAGCACTTATGACCAAAAGACCGGCAGTGTGGTAAGACAGGGACAGCACAGTCTTACATACAAAAATATGTTTTAACACATGGAGAATGAGGAAAGGGAAGATTCATCTGGAGAGTGGGTGATTGTGAAAGGAACAAGGCAGGGGCTCACGTTGCCTGAGCAAGCTGCAGTGAACAGCGTTAATGAGATGTAAAACCAGCAGAGTAATGACTTCTGATCCCCACTGCCAGGTTTATTTATATCCAAGACTGTTTAAAATTAAATGCATAAACAATCTAGAAATAACACACCTTCTCCCCTGCTCCAAGGTATGTGTTTTGAACACTATGCTATAGTTAGCTCCTCCGCTCATTTTCTTTCTGGCTCTCCTTTTGCATAATGACAGCTCCAACAGAGGTACAGAGCATCTTCTTCACAGCATGCATGCTCAGCTTGGTGGTTAATGCAGCCTTCTGGAAATGTGGGGATGCAAGTCTGTTTCCTGTTAGAGAACCAAACATGTCATCCATGTCTCTCATCTCCTGTGAGACCTCTAACCAGAAGCTAATTATTCAAAAGGTGACCATCATATTTTCTGTATTTCAGATCAAAAGAATAATCCTGGAAAAGGAACATGCAAGTACTTACATGCAAGCTCTGAATCATGAGCAAATGGCAACAGCTACCTGGAGTCCTGACTCAGCCATTACAGCGCTGGAAAGGGCCAAGATTCCACACCCTTCCCCAGGGTTAACTTTTCCCACTGCCGCTCTGGGCTGCTCTCCTCCCAGAAGAACCTGCCTTTCAGGACATCGGTTTGAAATGGCTCAACTCATCCTATATACAGTAACACAAAGGCTTCTGTTGACTTTGGCCCTGGAAGAGTTTTTAGGATGTTTTTTAGATAAAGGCAAATGACAAGGGTTACTACAGAGGTAAATGTGTGTACTTTAATGGACTTCGATATACATGAGACTAGAATATCTAATAGTTCTTAACTATTAGCTGTTTAATTTCTGTTCTCCCCCATAAGAGAAGTACAATGTATCACATTTGTTTTGGATCACTGATACTGTATTTTATACCCAAAAAAGGGAACTATTATATAATCTCCCAGAAAACTAGATTTATTAAAATGAACAGATCTTTAACTGAGGCAATTATCTACAATTGCATGGCTACAAATGGAACTTTCCCAAAGTTAGTTTTGTAAAGTGATTACACTTGAATTGTTAAGACTAAATAAAAAAGAACTTCTGTATCACTAAATGTCACTGGGATGCATAAATAATAGCTTCTATAATTTTAAAAGTATCCTACCTGTTTCATTCTGATTTTGAAGTCATACTGTGAAAAGAGCACTTTTGAATTTTACCTTTTTCCCAGTCATTATTGACATTGACAATCTTCATGCATTTGCATAACTACGTGTGAATACGACAAGATCAATTTTAAAGGCATGCCCTATCAAATCTGTAAGCTCTTAGCCAAGAACCATTTTTGCGGGATGGTGCAATGCTGCCTTGACTCCCTAATTTGGAACAGTAAAGGAAGTACTGAAATACCAAACATCTAGACTGGTATCACTACCAGAAAGAAAAGCACTAGACTTGCTACTTCATAGACCAAAGGCAAATCCCACTCCTCCTACTCTATAAAACTAGAAATCGAAGAACTAAAGCTTGAGCCCACAACCAATCGGGATGCCTCCTTCCCACCCTCCAAAAAACCTACCCAGGCACTTACATTAACACTTATCTCAAGTGACAATCTAACCTTCCATTTCAACACTCATAATTCCCTGATCCACTAGTAGAAATCCTGTAGCGTTGTTTGTCCCATGGTAAATGGCTCCCAGCTTTCTACTGCAATTCTTATAAGCTGTTGCTATCTAGGGCTCTATACAGAGAAAGATATGATTTTAAGGGTCAGAGGGTCCTTTCCCTAAAACATAAACAAGGATTCATCCTCAGCCTGCAATTAAAAAGTTCAATTTTCTCAATCTTCAGTGGTAAGTATAAGCTGCACTTGTCTCTGTAGCAAGGTTTCTGAGCTACACAGATAGAACAAGCCAAACTAAATTATGTTTCCTACTTTGGACAAAGGATCACTCTGCTTTCTCCTGAAGGAGTTTTTGTGTTGATGGACAACTTTCTGTAAATTTTTTCCTGTGCAGAATTAAATGCCACCCTACTGCAAAATCCACTTCTCTACAGTCTATTTCTTCTCCCGCTCAACTAGGGAAGAGCAGCAGCTTGGAGATCAAAGTTTTTTGTCATCTCATAAAGCTGCTGACAGAACAGAAAGCACCACAACTCTACATGCAATCCACTGTAATAATTTCAGAAGACTGCACGCCAAGTAAGGTTACATCCTGTATCTACAACTACCCCATCAAGATTTTTGCACCATGAAAGCTAAGGTCTGCCTAGCCATAAAGGTGCTGTGATGAACATTGCTTCTGAAAATTGGAAGTCATCAACTACTACAACTTGAAGGTATCTCTTAACAAGCTTTTAGTAAAGCTGCTGCTGTTGGTTAATATTAAGTCTGCCTTTCCACTCAGAGCAACTACTGCTTTCACATTTAGTTTGAAAAAAAAAGTCACAAAACATATGGTAGCAGCCACTGAGACAAGTTGTTAGTAATCTTTAATTCTTTTCACTCATTAATTCTGAGTACCAGTCCTCTGCAACTCAGTCGTTAAGCACACTATTCTACTTGACATAACTCAACCTCAGCCAATCCTACAGCACAGCTACAGCTTTCAAGCTACTTTCAGTTTTATCCTGTCCCACTCAGGAAATGCAGCAGAAGTGCTGTTAAAAAGAACACTGGTGGAAGAGCTTAGCTTTGCTAGTTCTAGTCCAAAATACTTTCTAACTTCTCCACACTTCTAAGTACTTCTCATACCAACTCCACTAGCATTTACGTTTTTTCACACTGAGTTTTTGCTTGTCATTTCCTAATGAGGTAAAGCTGGACACCCAGCTTTTCTCTATATTCCCACCATTCTTCCACTTAATTTCAGACACATACAGCAAACAAGACTTTTAATTTTTTTAATTTACAGTATTGATTGCTCCAAGTTATGCCTTACTGTTGGTACACAGTAAATACACTCACCTGAACAATTCATTTATTACGAAAAAAATGCAGTTTAAACATTAAAAATACCACTTTACACTGTGCGAAACAGAACGTTGAGAAGTAATGACATCGGCTACAGCCAGGCACAGAGGAAGACTGTTTCCTTTTAGTCTACCAGCACATTCATTCCTGTACCCCTTCATCTGAAATTGCCTGTAGCAGATTTGAGGTGAATGCTTCTGCTGAATTAAGAAGATTTAATAACTCTCAGCTTGGTCTTTAGTATTTGTATTTCCAGAACAGGATGTTTTTCTGTTCTATTCATTACACCAAGAATGGTTGTTTTCAGATGATTTACTGAACAAAGGGTTTCAATAACATTTAAAAAACTGAAGATGTTTCTGAAGGGGAGTTATACTCTACTGGTGCATGCATGGATAAATTAGGTAGCATGCTTCCCCTAGATGAAAGAAAAGTGGCTGGGCACAACTGCCATTTCACAAATAGTACTTAAGTCAGATGAAGTGCATTCTTATTGCAAGCTTTAGACAGATTAATATATACCACAACACCTAGCACTGATTAATTTTAGAAAAATATTTTTTTAAGCCTTTGTTGTTTTGGGTTTGGGGTCTTCAGTGTTCTTGTTTTGTTTTTTTAAATCTTTAAAGTAATATAACAGAGGCGTATGGTGTAAGATGCCGAAAAACCACCCTGTTTTTTAATGTGGAAGAGTTGGGCTGTCAAAGCTATTATGCTGTTGACAATTATTCTATTACTTATAGATTATTTTTTTAAAACAATGAAGAAGCAAGAAATGGCTTTTTTTTTTTTAATTCTATGATCAAGTATGACTGAACATTAGTCATTTAAATCAACCCAATTACATAGTTTCCATTAAGTTAATGGCTGCCAAACAAGCGTGTACTCCAGTGACCCACCATAAGCAATGTTATCTGATGGCTGAGACAGATTTTAAGGTTAGACACAGTACATGTAAAAATAGAAAGTTTTAAAAACCGATCTCATCAAACATTTCCATTGCCATCTCCTTTGTGAAATAAATAAGGCAGCAGATAACTTTTACTTTGAAGTGGCATCTTTGAGGTATGCTATTAAGTCTGCTCTCTCAGACTTCTTCTTAATACCCGCAAAAATCATCTTTGTTCCTGGGATATACTTCTTTGGATTTTCTAAATACTCCATGAGAGTATCCTCACCCCAGGTGATACCTAGAGGGAAGAAAAAAAGATAGTTAGTGACTTCAAAATAACAAGCATGTTTATATTCTTGTTCTCCAAATTATTTCACTTTTTGGCAGATTTAAGTACTTCTAGAACTGGGTATTTTTGTCCTTAGCAACTCATAAAAACGGCTTTAAGTTTACCTTTGTTCTTATTAGCATCCGTGTAAGAGAAGCCCTCAGCTTGCCCAGTCTTGCGTCCAAATAGGCCATTCAGGTTGGGTCCAGTCTTGTGCTTGCCTCCCTTTTCAACTGTGTGGCACTGGGAACACTTCTGGACAAAGATCTTCTTGCCCTTCTCAATATCTCCCATTTTCAGTACTAGACCAAGAACACATACAGAGGTCAGTATGGCAATTTCAAGGTCACATACTCAACACAAACTTAAAAAACATCCTGTTGGTTTACAAAAGCATATATATGGCCCATCAGCCTAGTAATTCTCCAGCACACCTTTATGCACAAGCTATAGCTCCTGGGTTTGAAGATTAGCAGAAAATCATTAGACTACATGAAAGCTACCAAGGTGATAAACACGCTTGAAGAGCAGAAAAACCACCTCTCAGCGAAAGTAATTGCCCCGCAGCATTTGAACAGCACGGACATGATTTCTGAAGAGTAAATTGTACATGACTTCCATAAATGCCTTGTGTACCTATACCCGGGAAGCTTCCTAGTCATGAATAACCCTGTGTAAAGGGTCACGTTTGCACGTTTTCCCTTCTCAGCCAGATAAGTGCACCAGCACACCAACAGGATGTGGCCGAGGGCGGCAGGCACAAAGCGAGCCCGCTCCCCTCCTGCCCGGAGCCGCCCCAGCACCCACCGCCAGCAACGCTCTCTGCCCGCCGCGTGGCGAGAGAACCCAAGGGCAACCGCACCTGCCGGCCCGGCTCTGCCCCGCGGGGGCTGACCTTGAGCTCAGGAGCGGCTCCCGCCGCAGGGGGACCCGCCAGGCAGGCGGCTCGGCCCTGGCACCGCCCCAGAGCGGCGGCCGGAGCCTCGCCCAGCGAGGGGGAGCGGGACGGGCCGCGCCAGCCCCGGCCGCCGGCAGAGGCCGGGCCCCCCCCCAGCCGCAGCCGCCTGAGGTGGGGCCACCGGGCCGCGCGGTGACCTTCCGCCGCACCCCGGCCCGCGGCGGGAATCGCGCTCTGGGTACAGACGGGAGCGCCTCCCGCCCGCCATCACCTCACCCCTCGTCCCACACCGACCCCCGCCAGACTAACGGTCCCGCCAGGCCCAGGCTCAGGCCTAGGCCGAGCCGGGCCCGGGGCTAGGCCCCGCCGGCTGCTGCCCGCACCTGCACGGCCGGCCGCCCCGCTTACGCTGCACCCACGGCGGTAACCACGACCCCGGTAACTCCCGCACCGTCCGGCGTCTGAGCCCAAGGACACGCCGTACTCCGCCCTATGTAAGCCGGTGTTACCGCAACCAAGCTACGCCGGCGCTCGGCCCGCCTCTCAGGCGTGGTAACCAATCAAGTGACAGCCTGTGGACTTCTGATTTGCTAACTCGCCTGCCCGTCAAGAGGGACGTCACGGCGCTGGCGGCTAGCGGGGTAGGTTGCGATGGCGGGCCCCGGGCTTCCTCTCCCTCCCTGCGGAATGGCGTCAGACGTAACTCTGGTACGTAAAGAACGACGAGGCGCGCGGGAACGGGGGCGGGCTCCGGGCGCATGCGCGCAGCGGAAGGTGAAGGGAGGGTCACACAGAGCCTTCAGCGGGCTGCGACCTCGACGGGCCGCGACCTCAGCGGGCCGTGGGCGGAGCCCGTGACGTAAGGAGATGTGCGTGACGTAGCGGGAAAGCCTCACTTCTTCGCCCAGCGGGGTGGCTGGGGTTGTTGCCGACGCTTTCTGGCACCTTCCAGAGGCGGGGGAAGGCGTCGTGAGGCGGCCGGCTGAGGTGCCGCCGGGCAGAGGGCTGCCCTCCGCCCTGCGTGTCGTGGAGCTGCAAAAGCTTTGTGAAGGGAGCCCAAAGAACAGAGAGGTACAAGCGCCACAGGCAGCAACAGTGAGGCTAAACGCCACCGGACTCTTGAAGGGCTGACGAGGAGTGTTCGCTGGTGTGATGCCACGTGGGGCTGGAGGGGAGCACGGGGTGGTGGGATCCTGTGTCTCATGTAGGATACTAAAATCCTGTGGTTTAGAAGAAGATGAGAGTAGTACAGAAGGGGCCACCACAAGAAAAGGAGACTCATAGACTCATTAAGGTTGGAAAAGACCTCTAGGATCATGAAGTCCAGCCGTCAACCCAACACCACCATGTCTCTTAAACCATGTCCTGAAGTGCCACATCTACAAGTTTTTTGAACATGTCCGGGGATGGTGACTCCACCACCTCTCCAGGCAGCCTGTTTCAATGCCTGACCACTCTTTCAGTAAAGAAAATTTTCCTAATATCCAATCTAAACCTCCGCTGACACAGTTTGAGGCCATTTCCTCTCATCTATCACTAGTGTCTTGGGAGAAGAGACCAACACCCACCTCACTACAGCCTCCTTTCTAGTGGTAGAGAGCAATAAGGTCTCCCCTCAGTCTCCTCTAGTTTAAACAACTGCAGCTCTCTCAGCCCCAGATGCCTCAGCTGTCTTCCCAGCATGCCGGATAGCATTGTGGTGCTTGAAGAGGATGTGTTGATATCTGTGTATTGTGGACTTCTAAACAGAATTTAAATACTGAATTTCAGATGTGACCACCATCTCACTCTCCTTGGCAAGGAGGAAGAAGAGCTGTTAAAAAAGGCTAGTGTAATGAATATCCAGTGATCAAAACGCAGTGATCGCACGAGGTGAACTGTTTGCCCGAACTATGGACATTAAAACTGTGAGAATTTCTCACTGTCTGGCATTTGAAAAATTCTTTTTCTGTTTGTTCTTCTATACTATGCTGGAACTGGTCTAAGTATACTCCTGCAGTTGACCTATGGAGCAGTGCTCAGCTGAAGTGCCAACATGATGCACGAAGGAATGAGGGCAGGGTAAAAATACATCACAGGTTCCCTGATGGCAGAATTTTGCAGACATTTCATAAGAGTAGCAAATTATCACATCCTCATTTGGAGAGAGCTTGCTGCTGCTCGTGTCTAGGGCATGAGACATATATTTGTGCATCTTACATTTCATCACTAGGTATATACAAAATAGGTTATTAATACACTTCTAAACTGTAACAGTTAACACAGTAATCTTCCTGGCAGTACACTTGCCACAATAAAATTAATTTGCTTATGATATACAGCTAAATTCATATACTTCATGGGGAGTGAGGTAATATATGTGCAATGGGACCTCTTTAAATTGGCATCTTGACTGCTGTTGTTGCCAAACTCAAATCTCAAATCATGTCAGACTCCCAGAACTATGAGGTTGACTGAAAAGATGCTAGTATGAAAACTAAAGGCATTCTCTGTTTCTTTTATTTGCCTTTTGGTTTTGAAACTTCATGGTGCACTTCACTCATGTTTTTAGACTTTTTACTGTTATTGTAAGGACTGTAATTTTTTTTAGTAAACCTTTTGTGTCTTACGTGATTTCAGGAGACAGATGTATGTAAGTTAATAACACAAGACTCATGAGAAGACCCCTGGTCTCTCTTACCTTTGAAAGAGGAAGGAGCAGAAAGTACCTTTTCAGCTGCTTTAAGAAATTACAGTAGTGTAAATTCTTAAGTTTCTTTAAGCACTTGATGTGGGCTGATGCCCACTGACACCCATTCAAAGGTCTGCTCTTTCTTCATCGATGCAGACCTAAAGCATGTGTAACTCTCAGTTTCTGTAGGGTTTTTCCTTCTAAATATGTATGCTCCATACTAGACATTGCATGTTGAGCGTCACAGTTAACCCTTCTGATGCATGTGGAGGGATGTTGTAGCAATGTTATTTTAATTTTTCTCCAGGAAGCCGTTTTTGAAAACTGCACCTTAATTCAGGACAGTTGAATTGGGTTTTGTTAAACTTTTGAAATAACAATGCTCTCAGGGAAAATACTGAACCTGTGAGGTTTTCAGCAGTAAAGATTAATATACTAAAGATCAGTCTGTAAAATGAACTGTTGTCTTCTCTGCCTTATACCTGACCACTCATATGTCAGATGTTAGTGACTGCCGTGGTCATGATGCAACACCCTTTCATGAAGGTGTAAATGATACAGATGGAGTATTTGTGGGTTTGCATACTGTATTGTCAGTGGAAGCAGAGGTTCTATCTAATATAAAAATACACTGGTTTAGAAGATCTATTTTCACCAGTAAGAAGAGGTATCTCGAACAGAGAGGACTTGACTTAATTTGTTTAAGCCCATTTGGGTGTTACTAAGTGTAAATCTGGAGCAACACAGTGGTAAGAACTGGTCTGTAAGTAAAGTAGATGGTGCAGAAAGAGGGCTTGTTCAAAGTGCCCAGTGTTTTATGTTTTGAAACATTCTGCAACAGGACAGAGTAATAGTGAAATACCCTTCTGCTAAATATAGCATCTCTAGTGTATGTTAGCATGAATCCTGCACGTGTTGTATGACTTCCTCTGTAGGACAGAATGTGTTGTGGGACTTCCAGAGGTAATGCTGAAGACAAAGTCAGGGCTTTTCAGTCTTTGTGGGTTTGAACTGCTGGAGTAAACTAAAATGACTAGGTGCATTTTCAATGTGCTATTACTTTCCTACATGTATTAACATTCATTAAACCATTTGCCTTGGTGTGGTTTGCCTAGAAGGTTTGTAATTTAGTCTTTCAGTTATTCACTGTGGTTACACCTGAAATACCTTTGTCTTTTTACTACCTCAGACCATTACACACTGGAACAATAGTTATTTTGCAATCAGAATTATAGCTATGTAATTCTGTCGCGAAGGAAGGAAAAATGAACCAAATGTGTAAAGTCCAATAATACAGGAAACATGGCAAAAGAGCCAGCCAGTTCTTTTTAAAAGGTACACTGCAGATAAAAGAACGATGGCCTTATGAGCACAGACTGGAACTCAGGAGAACATATTCTTTTTCTTGGTTCTGTTTCTTGTTTGTTTTTGACAAATACTTTAGAACCCATTTCTTCTGTTGAAATTATCGGGGATTAGATGCTTGAGTACCTTGGTCTCTATTCATCCTCTTACCGTGTGGAAGTGGGCCAAGCCTGAGCTGCTGCTAGTTATCAGCTAACTCTGCCAGTGTTGGTGAGTCCGTGATTGGAGCTGCAGTCGTGGTGTGAGCTGGTGTTAAGAAAGAGCTTGAGTTATGACCTGAGTAATAAATCTTACCTCATTACAAAATAGTACTGACTAGTTTGCGCCATTATGATTTCTGAATTGTACTGAAGCTGTTCAGAAGACTTTTTTTTTTTAATATTTGCCTTTGAAATTTTTCAGGGGAAAGGTGTTTCTCTTCATTATGTTTTCAAAGCCTAGTTTATCAAAATGAAAGAGCGATTCTGGGCTGGGCTTGAAAAATTCTTGATGCTAGGATCCTTCAAAAATATTCTGCAGTGGCAAACATATGCTTTGAGGGTTACTTTCCAACACTTACACTGCAGGTCCGGTCGTTTGGAGCATACTGATGGCTTTATGTTTATTATGTCTTTTACAGGACATTTGGATGGAAGACAGAAACCTGTTCACCCAAACAGGTGAGGAACAGAGATGGACAACATTGTAGCCTGAAGAGTGAATGAAAATGCCTGATGAACGGTGTGCCTCTAATCTTTGCTGCTTGCTGTGTTTTATACAGTCTAAGACAGAGAGGGCAAATGTGCTACTGCTTGGAAAGGCAGCTGGAAAGGCAGAGTCTCTGAGATGCTGCAGTTGCTAAGGGTCACTACATATTAGGCTCTGTCTTAAGACAAAGCTAGATTTGTGCATAGCATCTACTTTTGTGTAACATTTTTATCAAACAAGTCTTGGGTTTATTTTAAGCTCTGTTTATAGTAATTGGTTGTGGCAGCATATTTATATTTTGCACAGTTGTCTCAGACAACATTGTGATTTTCATTGTTTTTTTAAAATGGCAAGTGTTATATTGGCTTGAATATCTGGATTGCATTCAATGCGTATTTTCCTGTATTGAAAAGATAAAAGGTATTCTCAAATTAAAAAAAACTGCTGCTATGTTGTCACATACCTGTGCTATAAAGAAAAAATATAGAAATAGACATAGAAATATTTTCTGCACATCCCAGGGTGCTGAGAGGTTATTGGAGGATTTGATCTTAGCAGATGAAGGCAAAACTCTGAGTTGTTTCAGTATCTGCTGTTCCTGTGGTTTTGGAGAGTGACTTTTGCAGGGCTTTGGATGCAACTACTTGGCACTAGGGGAGATAAGGGATATTCTGCTATGAGAGGTTTCGGGTGAGCAGACGGGCTGAGAATTGCCCATCCTGGATGTTGTTGTAGACTCCAGTTAGGCACAGGCTGAGGCAATGTTGCTCACCATTGCAGTAAGCTATTGAAAAAATGGCAGGTAACACAGGTAGAGAGACTCCGACCAATCGAGTGAGAGTGTGAAGCAGAGTGGGCAGCTGGAAGATTGCCAGAATATTTCATAGCTGAATCAATTCCACAACCACTATAATGCCATGACCTACTGAGTGATAAATTTACTGATGAGTTTAACAGGTGTGAAAATACCGAAGTACTTTGCGTGTTCTTTGATGCTGTGGGTTTATGTCACAGGCATGGAGATTTATTTGGTACCCCTTTATTTTATGATGAAGTGTCCCCAAGACTGGTGTAGGTAGGGGTCTCTGTCATTCCCAGCATCTGACCTGTGAGGAGCTGGGTAGGTTAAAATGATCCAGGGTTCAGAGTCACTCTTTGTCAACTTAAAACAGACACTGTGAACATTGACTCAATGCTTGTCTTTTCTGTGTTGAGATACTGGACTGCCCAGTTCAAGCATTTGTTCTAGTAGCTGCTTGTAGACTGATAGATGTCTAGTTATCTGTAGGCTCACAGAAGAGTATAATGAGGCCTTGGACATCAGTATAAGATAGAAGTATGGGATAGACCTTCTCTGTAATTAGTTCATGGTTTGAGGCAAGTAACACAACAAGGCCATCTTGTCTGGGTGGGTATAGAGAAATAGTGAGTACAAAACATAAATGCATCAAGTCAGGTAATTTGCAATGAAGCATGGAATAGCAAGAAAGGACTTCCAAATGCAAGAGTTGTCCTAGGATAGGACTGCATCAACTTCTGTTTTACTATCAGAAAACTAATTCTGAATCCTTATAAACCAGTTCCCATAGTGAAAGTAGGCTAAAAAGATAGGCGATTCAAGACAGTTATATGACAAAATTTAACAAAAAAAAATTTTTGGACTCAAGGCTAGAGTTAATTAAGTTAACTCACAAGGACGTTCACATTTGAAAGATTCAGAACCTAGCAGTTTGTCAGAAGTTCAACTTTCCTTAAAAATGTAATTTTGTTACTTTTGGAAAAGAACTTTAAAATTAAATTTAAGGGCTCAAGAATTGAAAGACAAATAAAAGGCTATCCTTTTATTAAGTCCATTATGTTTTTAAATTTAAAGCTAGACTCATGCTATTGTGGAGTCTGCCACAGTTTACTGGAAAGCTTAAAGTAATAGAGGTATAATAAATGTCCTTGAGCATTGTCTGAGAGTCTGATTCCATCTGACAAAAAAACATGCTACAAGAACAGTAATTTCTCCTGGACTCCATTTCTATTTTTAGGGGGCAAGTAATTGGTTCAAAGCTACCACATTTTAATTTTTTTTAAAAATTACTTTTCTTTCTAATGAATCAAATACTTGGAATAATTTCAATCCTATCCTGTTTGGAGGGGATGACAATTGTCTTGGTTTTGGCTGGGATAGAGTTAATTTTCTTTGTAGTAGCTAGTATAGGGCTATGTTTTGGATTTGTGCTAAAAACAGTGTTGATAACGTGGAGATGTTTTAGTTGTTGCTAAGTAGTGCTTACACTAGTCAAGGACTTTTTCAGTTCCCTGTGCTCTGCCGGGTGCACAAGGAGCTGGGAGGGGGCACAGCCAGGACAGCTGACCCCAACTGGCCAAAGGGATATTCCATATCATGTGACATCATGCTCAGCATATAAAGTTGGGGGAAGAAGAAGGAAGGGGGGGATGTTCGGAGTGATGGTGTTTTTCTTCCCAAGTAACCCTTATGCAAAAATGGAGCCCTGCTTTCCTGGAGATGGCTGAACACCTGCCTGCCAATGGGAAGCAGTGAATTAATTCCTTGTTTTGCCTTGCTCGTGCGTGTGGCTTTTGCTTTACCTATTTAACTGTCTTTATCTCAACCCATGAGTTTCCTCACTTTTGCTCTTCTGATTCTCTCCCCATCCCACCAGGGGGGAGTGAGCAAGTGGCTGTGTGGTGCTTGGTTGCTGACTGGGGCTAAACCATGACACTTTCTAATTAATCAAATAGTTGGAATCATTTCAGCCATATCCTGCTTGGAGAGGATGACAATTGCCTGCATGGGTAATACATTTGCTTTGTGTATCTGTGGGAGCCAAAGATTACTCTCCTGGATTTACATGATCAGTTGGGGCATTATCTTCTGAATAATCCAAGCTGTAGAGTAAGAAGTACTTCTGCAGCAGCTTGAATGAAGATATTGTCAAATTAGTCTCCAAAGCATCAATTTATCCCTGAGAAAAGCTCCAAATTAAGACTGCTTTTGTAAGGAGATGTGTATGGTTGGGTCTTCTTATGTAATGATGATGTGCTAAACTAATGTAATCTACTAAAGCCTGCACAGTTCTTGTATTTACGGTATAGGCCGGACCGGAGGACCTTTCATGAAAGAAGAGCACTAGCGTGGCCCCATGATTCAGATGAGAGTCTTAAAAAGGAAAAGCTTTGCTTACCTTAGGATTTTCAAAGGAGAAACCATTTATAATGTAAGTAGAAATAAGGCTATAAACTGGCAAATTTAATTCTTTTCTCTCATAGAAATAAAACTAGTGTGCTATTGCAAGCTTAATGCTTTTAAGTGTATACCCAGTTCTCTGCAGAGCTACAAAGGCTCTGTGTATAGCAGCAGGAGGATCTGTTGAATGTGAAGCCTGACCAAGTCACAAGACAACACGTTCATGATTCATAGATCTGCAGATTGTCCTCTTCATTTGAGAGGAAATCACTGCTGCTGGTGGTAGCACCCATAGGATGTTACGTTCAGTGGAGAGGTGGGATTCTTCCCTTCAGAGATCTTATGCTAGTTTTGCTGCCTGTTGTGTCAAGTTTTCAAGATGTGTAACCAAGTAATTGCCTGGCGGGTAGTTTTAGAATCACATTTTAATATACCAGCTTCATTGTCTGCTTGTTTTTGCATATGACTTTAGGAACATGTCAACTGTTATATCAGAGCAAATGAGTGGTTTAGCACTGTTTCTGACAATGATCAATGCTGGATGCTTTGTGGACACTAAAACTGCCCAGGATGAGCTTATTATCATAAAGCATGATGTCTCAGAGCACTGAGAACACTTAGTCCAAACCACCAGCACTGCAGATGTTTTTCTCATGCTCCTAGGATATGTCTTTCAGCCTTTTTATTAAATGATGTTAAGCTCTTTGCCTTCATCATAATCTAAGCAGAAAATGAAACAAGTAAATTACAGTACACTTCCTAAGTTTCTTCTTTTGTCTGATGAATTTGACCAAACAAAATGTCCCAGAGCTTTTTCATTCAGGGGCTTACAGATACGTGGTACAAATGACTAATGAAACTTTTCTGTAGTAAATGTGTTATATACTCAATTGCTAAGTTGTAGCTTATAGATTTGGGAGGGGGGCTTTTTGCTGGGTTTTGTTTGTTTGTGTGGTTGGTTTTTTGTTTTGTTTTGGCTTTGTTGTTTTTTTTCCCAGAGAGAACAAGTTCAGTTTTCATGTATCTTTCTTGGGGCATGACTAATCCCATTTTTAACAATTGTTACCCTTTTCCAAACTTTCTTGCTTTTTGTTATTTATGAAATGTGCTGAACAAAACTAAATGCAAGATACACAAGGATTATGAAATAACATAATATTTTGTCTTCTTTGCAGCTTAACATTAATCTCTCCTGAATGGTGCTAGAGGCAGAGCAAGAGGCAGGAGTCTGCACGTACTTTGAAACTGTTCCTCCAGGAGGTAGCAACTATTTTAAAACCCATTTGTGGCTGAGTTGTCTTCAACGGTTCTTTGCAGTATGTTCCTTCATACTTCACTTTTAACTTTCATCTGCTATTATGCTGCTCAGTTACTTTTGTACTAAATCCTCTAGATACTCTCCTGTACTCTTCTTATGACCTATTAAGTTCATTCATCATTTCTGTTTTAAGGACCAAAACTGATTGTTTCTGAGATGTGTAAAGGTGGGATAGGAAGTGAGTATCCTCTCCTAATGGAAAGTAAGCTCTCTGACTCTTGTCACATAATTTTCCTTATATCCTCTTGGTAGCCACCGAGCCCTTTGTATTCTGAATACTTGCACAGAAAATAGTGCACTGCTGGGGCACTGTGTCCTGACTGGCCTCCTGAAGATTTCACACATGAATAAAATAATCAGGGATGTACATTTCTGCCATGATTCTTTGCTAGTATCTCTTCCTATAAAGGAAAGTCCAGTAGATAACGACTAGCCAGAAGCTTGGTTCTTGTTTGAGCCGTGTATTCAGGGTATGACCTTGGCAGTCTCCTGAACTCTGGCAATTTACTTGAAGGGAGAGGGAATATATCTGATCTCTTAATGGGACAGCTTAGAAGACTGCAATGAAGAAACTCTCAGTGAACAATACAATGGCATTTTGCTCCCTCTTCAGGTCCTCTCTGGGAAAGAACCGAATAATCCCTCATTTAATGAAGCAGTTTAAAAAAAAGACAATGACTGCTCGTGTGTTGTTTCTGCTTCTGTAATCCCCACTTTGCTGCAGCTCCTTAAAATATTCATTGAACCCATATTAGGTATGTTCCTGAATTCTGGGTAGCAGAAATACTATTCTGTCAGCACACAGAAAATAGCAATTTATTCTTTGCATTCTGTTTGCAAAGCCAGTTGCTAATCCATGAGGTAGTTTTCTGCTGAAGTTTCCTTTGCTGCTTTACAAAAATTATTTAAGATGTTTAAATTTATTGCATTTGGGGACTTTTTTGGTTGGTTGTGTTCTGTTCACACTTTTCAGGAATCTTAAACAGCTAAGTAAGCACAACACGGCAGCAGAGCTGTTCTGTCCCTATCTCTTGCTCTTAACTATTTTTATATCCACCAAGTCAATGGCCGCTATTAATCCTTGGCTGCTATAATGACCACTTGCAGCCACCTAGAGCTAACTCCTAATAAGAAATTACATATTTTCTGTAGTTTAACTGCTTCATTCTAAAGCTCCTTCACAGCTCCGCAGGGATTGCTAAATTTCATTCTCCCTCTACCACCAGTCTTCATGGCAATTTAAATACAGTCTCTATGGCCTTTCCAGTTCTCTTAAACATTCCTATTGTAGACAATGAGAGAAAAAAAGAAAAAGAAGAGTCTGAAATACAAACCACCATAGGTCTGACATAGAATGTAAGCTTGGAGAGGCCACAGTCAACCTTAAAGCCTGGTGTCTTTGGGAATGTGCTGTGCACAAAGAGACTTCACAGCTCATGAGCATCATGTTTGCCCCTGTGTGTGCACAGTAGTGATGACATTATTGGTGTTTGACTCCCTGCAGAGTAGCAGAGGGTCCTTTTGACCTGAGGGCTTGGTGCTTGTGAGGGCCTGAAAAGGGCCTTATTGGGCCAGTAACTATGGTCCACAGCTCTTGCTGGCAATGGTGGTATAGCTCCTTGCATAAACTGGTCAAGTCCATTCTCAAGCAGCCTGTTTTCTGATCCTCTCCTCAACTATTGAGGAGCTATTCCTGAACCTCCTTACTGTGACCATTAAAAATCTTGTGATTCCCAGCTTAAGTATATTCCAGTCAGACTGTAACACTCATTTGTGAATCCATTTGGCCATGAAGGAACCAGCTCTTTCCGTAACCACGTTTTATCTCACTAATGTGTTTCTCAAGAAAAGTCACGTTTTCACAGCCTCTAGAATGACAGTCTCTTCTGGTCTTCTCAGATAGGCTGCACATGCCCAGGCTACCCTTAGCTGCTCTTCTCTTTACTGTTTGAATTTGTTGTGGTTCTCTAGGAAAGGACGGATGGTTGGTATTGAGGTACTTTTTATTTGTTACTCTATTTTTAAAGGACAAAGGAACATGTTAGTTAAAGAAATAAAAATCATTGAAACCATAGAATTTATGTCTCTTTCCCTTAGTACTGTTACCTCTGAAGTATTTTGTCTCTCTTATGGAATCATGAAAATGGTTTTGTGCTGCTGTCTTTGAGAATGAATGCTACAGCTCCAGCAGTGCTGTCTGGTGTCAAGGAACCTCACAGCTAGAGATCCATGCAGGCAGTGCTGTCTCTCATGGCCTGTCCTCTGATCTCCATGCAGGCTGATATGCTTCTTGGTGCCAAAGCTTCTGTAACAAAATTCTGCTTTCCTCACTCTTTACATCCAGTGGTAAACCTGGCTTACTTAGACTAACTGGCTTTTCCCGTATTGTATGTAGATCCAAATCTCTGGGCTTGAAGCCTTTGTAGGAAAGGGAACATGCAGATTTTGGAAGGGATTCAAGTTCAGACCTTTGTGAAAGCTGCCCCCTGTACAATGCTTCTGTTTGCAATGTGTCAGTGATTTACTGAAGTTTGTTTATGGGTGACCATGTATCCAGATAATGAACTTTCTGGTAGCATGTCTGAGACAGAGTGGCCTGCTCTTGGTGCACATCCCATTTCTGGTCTGTGCTTTCTGTCACTTTACACTGCTGACCTGGGCTGGCCACTGTTTTTATTTTACTCAGCATTGTGCCTGAATAGTTGGCTACGACAGTAGGAACCCTGAATAAAAGTGGAGGCATCTGAACACTGGAGAAATACTGTTCTTGCAGAGTTGATTCATGGGGACTTTGACCTTGAAGTAAACATGCAGTGCACCCTTCAGGAGGTCTTACTTGTGAGAGACTGGGCAGAAATGTTTCTTTCTATATGGAGGAAGTAACAGGATTTACACTGTCCTATACATCTCTTATTTTAGCAGGGACTGCTTATTTTAGCAGACCATTGCCTGAGACTAGTGAAATGGCTCAGTTAGGGGTCTCCCAGGCAAAGGGAAGCAGCCCAGACATTTGTTACTGCCCTGCCACATAGGGAGCTTAGATGCAGTCTTTATGCTTTGGAAAAGAAAATGTTCTGCTCCACCTCAATGCATTAAGATATAAATGAATATAGATGTCTTGTGCTCTCTTCCCCTCTCTTCTTTAAGCATCTGTCTTCCCATCTGTGGTCTCATAAGCAATATGATAGCATAAACAGTGACTTGCATCAGTGTGTTTTTTAACTTCTTTTAGGAACTGTTGCAAGTAGGACTGAGGATGCTTACTGGCATGTGGCTTTTTAGCTTTCTCAACCACAGTTTGACCCATGGCTTGAATACTGTTACCCTGTATTAATCATTTGTACTGTTGAATCCTCAGATACTAGTGCAGAATCAAAGTTGCATTGTATAGGAACTTTTCAAACATAAAGTGCATTTGAGCTGTATAGCCATTTACGGTGCTGAACAATCTGAGTGTTTGATATTTAACATCTGTATGCTTTAATTGGAATAATGTTGTTCATATAAATCAGTAGGACCCAGGGTAGGCCTCTGCCAATCACGCTTTGGAAGCCAGAGGACAATAAAACTGCTCAGTTTTGAATTAATGTAAGCTGCTAGTTTGGATTTTCATTTCCAGAGACAAGCTGTTGAAAGTGTTTTTCAAAGTGTTCATCATCATAAAATGAAGCATTTGTTTCTTCATCACACTGGAGAAAAAGCTAGACAGCTTTTCCATTTCAGATACAGAGATTCAATTACCAGAAACCACTAAATGCCATTTCAACAGGGATTTTTTAACTTGGGTTGTTTTTTTTAATCCAATAGAATAAAAGTAGGACAACGTGGGGACTTTTTATCAGGGCCATTTTTGGACTACAAGAAAATGACAGCATCATACTTAGTTGCCCTGCTTCTCATATGTCTGTGCAGTTTGAACCTGTAAGTGCTGTAAAGCCAGCAGTGCTTTGGAAGTTGAGCAGGAATCCATTCCTTCTGTTTTACCTGCAGAATTGCTTAGTCAGAATAAATTACACATGTGTATGTACTCTGCATGACAATGTGCAGGTGTCACTTGATGGCTTAAACCATTACAGGTAATGATGCATTAGCAAAAAGCGGCTCAACTTGATTTGCTATGCTTATATACCGTGTTATGCTTCATTTGCATGAGTAGCATACAAATAGTATGTTTTCACTTTTATACAGGCTACACAGAATATAAAATTATTGAATTTTTGTATGTAAAACATGGAGTTTTACAGCATAGTTTTATACATTCTTTGGTGTAAATATTCGCATTAAAATAGAATCTGATAATGTTACTGATGCACCCTTAAGGAAGAAAGGCAAATCACTCAAGTAAATGGAGGAGGATGAATCATAGAAACTCTGCCAAACTTAAACCGGTATAGTTAGTAAGGGCACAGTAGTCTGCAATGCTAATAGGTCACTTATCAAATACACAATGTGCAATAAACAAAATAGGTTGATGAGTTCAGTGGGCTTGTCCTGACTAACACCAGCTGAACATCTAGCCAATATGTTTCAGTCTCTGCAGTGCCGCACCACGCATGTGAGAGCTGCCAACTCATTTTATGGAGACTGTTACTCATACTTCTCAAGGCAAAAGGTCGTCTGAATTGCTGTTGTGTTGGTGGCAATTTTAAATGGTAAGATAAAAAATAAGCAGATAATCACAATAACTTTCCCCCTGCAAACCATGAGCAAGTCATTAATCCATTACAGAAGCTCTGTCAACGAGCTGTGTCAGGACTGATGTAGTATACTGAACTTTTGCCTCTGTTTTAGAGTGAGCCTTGCCCTGTTCTTAAATATTATCAAAGGGAAGGCTTAATTCTGCCAGCTGAATCTGGTAATACTCTTGCCAGTATTACCTGTGGTGGAAGCATAAGATTCTTAGTAAATGCAGCACTTACTAGTCCCATGTCTTCGCCCAGTTCTCCAGTTAATCTGACAACTGCTTTCATGTAATAGTTAACCAGGATAAGGGGATTCATAGGACCTCTTCCTTAATAGAGGTGTATTTTATTGTCACACATTTTTATTGGTTAGGAAAATCAGAATTAATGCACAGTCCCCCTGAAAAACATCAGATAATTTGCAGTTTTGGTGGCCTTTGTTACTAAATGGCAAATAAATAATTTCTCTGACAAATTTAGGGGCTGACACTTTGCGGTCTTTCGTTGATATCCCAAGTAAATTAATTTAACAAAAAATGCTTACCTCTGAAGTTCTGCCTGTATGTTGTGATCCCCAGAGCCCTTTCAGTGTTTCATAGCATATTGGCTGTTCTTGGAGAGAGGTTATGTTCTAGCTCTTTAGAAGTGGAGTTGGGGTGTGCTGGTTTTGGCTGAGAAGGGGTTAATTCTCCTCACTGTGGGGGTCAGCTACCTTTCCAGCTTCCCGCGCTCGGCCTCGTGGCGTGGCAGGGGGGGCTGGGAGGGGCAGGGCCATGGTGGGGGCGGCTGACCCCGACTGGCCAATGGCAGGTTCATTCCATACCATGTGACACCATGACCAGTATATTGAGGGGGGGGCAGTGGCAGCGCGGACGCGGCGCGGCGTCGGGTCGGCGGGCGGCTGCGGCGCGTGCGGTTTGTTTCGGCGGTTCGTTCCCCCTCTCCCCTCCCTTCCCCCCTCCCCCGGGGCTTTGCGCCTCTCGTTGTTCTCCTTTACATTGCATTTCTACTGTTGTTTCTTTTAATTTTCATTATTAAACTGTTCTTATCCCAACCCACAAGCGTTACCCTTCTGATTCTCTCCCCCATCTACCGGTGGGGGAGTGAGCGAGCGGCTGTGTGGGGCTGAGCTGCCGCTAAACCACGACAGTCTTTTTGGCGCCCAACGTGGGGCAGAGGTGATAGATAGACTCCGGGATTATGACACAAATATCTCTTCCTCGCTTGTCTCTGCTGTGGAGAAACTATCCCAAGAGGTCCAGCAACTCAAAGAAGATCTGTCCTACTCCCCACCTCGACAGAGCAGTGTCTCAGCTGTTAGGAATAAGCGTCCTTTGGCTCAAAGAAGGGGATACACACCACGGGCCACCCTATGGTTCTACCTGCGTGACCACGGAGAGGACATGATGAGGTGGGATGGCAAGCCTACTTCGACCCTACAGGCACGAGTACATGAACTGCAAGGAAGAACAGTCACTCAGGGAGGCTCTTCCAGGAAAGCTGCTGCTCCAGTTTCCAGCGAGCAAGTCCCCAGACAGAGGAGTAGAAGCGCAGATTTTATTTCTAAGTGTAATAGAGGGACTCCTGATTCACATTTACAGGAAGTGAGTTGTGACTGCCATGATCAGGACTAGAGGGGCCCTGCCTCCAGCCGGGTGGAGGAAAGGGATAACCGGGCTTACTGGACTGTGTGGATCCGATGGCCTGGCACGTCCGACCCACAGGAGTATAAAGCTTTAGTGGACACCGGCGCACAGTGCACCTTAATGCCATCAAACTATATAAGGGCAGAACCCATCAGCATTGCTGGAGTGACAGGGGGATCTCAAGAGCTAACTGTATTGGAGGCCGAAGTGAGCCTAACTGGCAATGAGTGGCAGAAGCACCCCATTGTGACTGGCCCAGAGGCTCCGTGCATCCTTGGTATAGACTACCTCAGGAGAGGGTATTTCAAGGACCCAAAAGGTTACAAGTGGGCTTTTGGTGTAGCTGCTTTGGAGATGGAGGAAACTGAACAGCTGTCTACCTTGCCCGGTCTCTCAAAGGACCCTTCTGTGGTGGGGTTGCTGAAGGTCAAAGAACAACAGGTGCCAATCGCCACCACAACAGTGCACCGGCGGCAATATCGCACCAACAGAGACTCTCTGATCCCCATCCATAAACTCATTCACCAACTGAGGAGCCAAGGAGTCATCAGTAAGACCCACTCACCCTTTAACAGTCCCATATGGCCAGTCCGGAAGTCTAATGGAGAGTGGAGACTAACAGTAGACTATCGTGGCCTGAATGAAGTCACTCCACCGTTGAGTGCTGCTGTGCCAGACATGCTAGAACTTCAATACGAACTGGAGTCAAAGGCGGCCAAGTGGTATGCCACAATTGATATTGCTAATGCATTCTTCTCAATCCCTCTGGCAGCAGAGTGCAGGCCACAGTTTGCTTTCACATGGAGGGGCGTCCAGTACACCTGGAATCGACTGCCCCAGGGGTGGAAACACAGTCCTACCATTTGCCATGGACTGATTCAGACTGTACTGGAACAGGGAGAAGCTCCAGAACACCTTCAATACATTGATGACATCATTGTGTGGGGCAGCACAGCAGAAGAAGTTTTTGAGAAAGGTGAGAAAATAGTCCAAATCCTTCTGAAAGCTGGTTTTGCCATAAAACAAAGTAAGGTGAAGGGACCTGCACGAGAAATCCAGTTCTTAGGAATTAAATGGCAAGACGGTCGTCGTCAGATTCCAATGGATGTGATCAACAAAATAGCAGCCATGTCTCCACCAACTAGCAAAAAGGAAACACAAGCTTTCTTGGGCGTTGTGGGTTTTTGGAGAATGCATATTCCAAATTACAGTCTGATCGTGAGCCCTCTCTATCAAGTGACCCGGAAAAAGAATGATTTCAAATGGGGCCCTGAGCAACGACAAGCCTTTGAACAGATTAAACGAGAAATAGTCCGTGCAGTAGCTCTTGGGCCAGTCCGGGCAGGACAAGATGTAAAAAATGTGCTCTACACTGCAGCCGGGGAGAATGGCCCTACGTGGAGCCTCTGGCAGAAAGCACCTGGGGAGACCCGGGGTCGACCCCTAGGGTTTTGGAGTCGGGGATACAGAGGGTCTGAAGCCCGCTATACTCCAACTGAAAAAGAGATATTGGCAGCATATGAAGGGGTTCGAGCTGCTTCAGAAGTGGTTGGTACTGAAGCACAGTTGCTCCTGGCACCCCGACTGCCAGTGCTGGGCTGGATGTTCAAAGGAAACATCCCCTCTACACACCATGCAGCTGATGCTACGTGGAGTAAATGGGTTGCACTGATCACCCAGCGGGCTCGAGTAGGAAACCCCAGTCGCCCAGGAATCTTGGAAGTGATTATGGACTGGCCAGAAGGCAAAGATTTTGGATTATCACCAGAGGAGGAGGTGACACGTGCTGAAGAAGCCCCACTGTATAACAAACTGCCAGAAGATGAGAAGCAATATGCCCTGTTCACTGATGGGTCCTGTCGCCTTGTGGGAAAGCACCGGAGATGGAAGGCTGCTGTATGGAGTCCTACACGGCAAGTAGCAGAAACTGCTGAAGGAGAAGGTGAATCAAGCCAGTTTGCAGAGGTAAAGGCCATCCAGCTGGCCTTAGACATCGCTGAACGGGAAAAGTGGCCAGTGCTCTATCTCTATACTGACTCCTGGATGGTGGCAAATGCCTTGTGGGGCTGGCTGCAGCAATGGAAGCAAAGCAACTGGCAGCGCAGAGGCAAACCCATCTGGGCTGCCACATTGTGGCAAGATATTGCTGCCCGGGTAGAGAAACTGGTTGTAAAGGTACGGCATGTGGATGCTCACGTCCCCAAGAGTCGGGCCACTGAAGAACATCGAAACAACCAGCAGGTAGATCAGGCTGCCAAGATTGAAGTGGCTGAGGTGGATCTGGACTGGCAGCATAAGGGTGAACTATTTCTAGCTCGGTGGGCCCATGACACCTCAGGCCATCAAGGGAGAGATGCAACATACAGGTGGGCTCGTGATCGAGGGGTGGACTTGACCATGGATATTATTGCACAGGTTATCCACGAATGTGACACATGCGCTGCAATCAAGCAAGCAAAGTGGGTAAAGCCTCTGTGGTATGGGGGACGATGGCTGAAATATAAATATGGGGAGGCCTGGCAAATTGACTATATCACACTCCCACAGACCCGCCAAGGCAAGCGCCATGTGCTTACAATGGTAGAAACGACGACTGGCTGGCTGGAAACATATCCTGTCCCCCACGCCACTGCCCGGAACACTATCCTGGGTCTTGAGAAACAAGTCCTGTGGCGACATGGCACCCCAGAGAGGATTGAGTCAGACAATGGGACTCATTTCCGAAATAGCCTCATAGACACCTGGGCCAAAGAGCACGGCATTGAGTGGGTGTATCACATCCCCTATCACGCACCAGCCTCTGGGAAAATTGAAAGGTACAATGGACTGTTAAAAACCACACTGAGAGCAATGGGGGGTGGGACATTCAAGCACTGGGATACACATTTAGCAAAAGCCACGTGGTTAGTCAACACGAGGGGATCTGCCAACCGAGCTGGCCCTGCCCAGTCAGAAATCCTACATACTGTGGAAGGGGATAGAGTCCCTGTAGTGCACAGAAAAAGTATGCTGGGCAAAACAGTCTGGGTTCTTCCTGCCTCTGGCAAAGGCAAACCCATTCGTGGGATTGTTTTTGCTCGAGGACCTGGGTGCACTTGGTGGGTGATGCGGGAGGATGGAGAAATCCGATGTGTGCCTCAAGGGGATTTGATTTTGGGTGAAAACAGTCAATGAACTGAATGGCACAATGTGAACTGCTATATAATACTGTGTGTCACCTCTGTGTTGTATCAATGATATCAGAGTACGAGCCTCCCAACCCATGGAAGATCAACTATGAAACAAGCCGTGCAGCAGTGATGGAACGATCACTGACTCGGTATGCAGCAACCCAACGCCACACACCATCTCTCCCACCCGGAAAGACTGATACAACAGATGGAGCCCCGAGTCATGGACTGGGTGAACTCAATGGACATTTTAATGGACATTTTACAGGGAAGATCCATGAACTAAGGGAATGATGTCTGTGTATTATGTTAAAGGATGGGAAGGGGAGGGGTGGTGGTTGGTACGGTTGTATTGCATCATATGGGACCTGGGCATGGTGTAAATGGTATGGAATAAGGGGTGGAGAATGTGCTGGTTTTGGCTGAGAAGGGGTTAATTCTCCTCACTGTGGGGGTCAGCTACCTTTCCAGCTTCCCGCGCTCTGCCGCGTGGCGTGGCAGGGGGGGCTGGGAGGGGCAGGGCCATGGTGGGGGCGGCTGACCCCGACTGGCCAATGGCAGGTTCATTCCATACCATGTGACACCATGACCGGTATATTGAGGGGGGGGCAGTGGCAGCGCGGACGCGGCGCGGCGTCGGGTCGGCGGGCGGCTGCGGCGCGTGCGGTTTGTTTCGGCGGTTCGTTCCCCCTCTCCCCTCCCTTCCCCCCTCCCCCGGGGCTTTGCGCCTCTCGTTGTTCTCCTTTACATTGCATTTCTACTGTTGTTTCTTTTAATTTTCATTATTAAACTGTTCTTATCCCAACCCACAAGCGTTACCCTTCTGATTCTCTCCCCCATCTACCGGTGGGGGAGTGAGCGAGCGGCTGTGTGGGGCTGAGCTGCCGCTAAACCACGACAGTCTTTTTGGCGCCCAACGTGGGGCAGAGGTGATAGATAGACTCCGGGATTATGACACAAATATCTCTTCCTCGCTTGTCTCTGCTGTGGAGAAACTATCCCAAGAGGTCCAGCAACTCAAAGAAGATCTGTCCTACTCCCCACCTCGACAGAGCAGTGTCTCAGCTGTTAGGAATAAGCGTCCTTTGGCTCAAAGAAGGGGATACACACCACGGGCCACCCTATGGTTCTACCTGCGTGACCACGGAGAGGACATGATGAGGTGGGATGGCAAGCCTACTTCGACCCTACAGGCACGAGTACATGAACTGCAAGGAAGAACAGTCACTCAGGGAGGCTCTTCCAGGAAAGCTGCTGCTCCAGTTTCCAGCGAGCAAGTCCCCAGACAGAGGAGTAGAAGCGCAGATTTTATTTCTAAGTGTAATAGAGGGACTCCTGATTCACATTTACAGGAAGTGAGTTGTGACTGCCATGATCAGGACTAGAGGGGCCCTGCCTCCAGCCGGGTGGAGGAAAGGGATAACCGGGCTTACTGGACTGTGTGGATCCGATGGCCTGGCACGTCCGACCCACAGGAGTATAAAGCTTTAGTGGACACCGGCGCACAGTGCACCTTAATGCCATCAAACTATATAAGGGCAGAACCCATCAGCATTGCTGGAGTGACAGGGGGATCTCAAGAGCTAACTGTATTGGAGGCCGAAGTGAGCCTAACTGGCAATGAGTGGCAGAAGCACCCCATTGTGACTGGCCCAGAGGCTCCGTGCATCCTTGGTATAGACTACCTCAGGAGAGGGTATTTCAAGGACCCAAAAGGTTACAAGTGGGCTTTTGGTGTAGCTGCTTTGGAGATGGAGGAAACTGAACAGCTGTCTACCTTGCCCGGTCTCTCAAAGGACCCTTCTGTGGTGGGGTTGCTGAAGGTCAAAGAACAACAGGTGCCAATCGCCACCACAACAGTGCACCGGCGGCAATATCGCACCAACAGAGACTCTCTGATCCCCATCCATAAACTCATTCACCAACTGAGGAGCCAAGGAGTCATCAGTAAGACCCACTCACCCTTTAACAGTCCCATATGGCCAGTCCGGAAGTCTAATGGAGAGTGGAGACTAACAGTAGACTATCGTGGCCTGAATGAAGTCACTCCACCGTTGAGTGCTGCTGTGCCAGACATGCTAGAACTTCAATACGAACTGGAGTCAAAGGCGGCCAAGTGGTATGCCACAATTGATATTGCTAATGCATTCTTCTCAATCCCTCTGGCAGCAGAGTGCAGGCCACAGTTTGCTTTCACATGGAGGGGCGTCCAGTACACCTGGAATCGACTGCCCCAGGGGTGGAAACACAGTCCTACCATTTGCCATGGACTGATTCAGACTGTACTGGAACAGGGAGAAGCTCCAGAACACCTTCAATACATTGATGACATCATTGTGTGGGGCAGCACAGCAGAAGAAGTTTTTGAGAAAGGTGAGAAAATAGTCCAAATCCTTCTGAAAGCTGGTTTTGCCATAAAACAAAGTAAGGTGAAGGGACCTGCACGAGAAATCCAGTTCTTAGGAATTAAATGGCAAGACGGTCGTCGTCAGATTCCAATGGATGTGATCAACAAAATAGCAGCCATGTCTCCACCAACTAGCAAAAAGGAAACACAAGCTTTCTTGGGCGTTGTGGGTTTTTGGAGAATGCATATTCCAAATTACAGTCTGATCGTGAGCCCTCTCTATCAAGTGACCCGGAAAAAGAATGATTTCAAATGGGGCCCTGAGCAACGACAAGCCTTTGAACAGATTAAACGAGAAATAGTCCGTGCAGTAGCTCTTGGGCCAGTCCGGGCAGGACAAGATGTAAAAAATGTGCTCTACACTGCAGCCGGGGAGAATGGCCCTACGTGGAGCCTCTGGCAGAAAGCACCTGGGGAGACCCGGGGTCGACCCCTAGGGTTTTGGAGTCGGGGATACAGAGGGTCTGAAGCCCGCTATACTCCAACTGAAAAAGAGATATTGGCAGCATATGAAGGGGTTCGAGCTGCTTCAGAAGTGGTTGGTACTGAAGCACAGTTGCTCCTGGCACCCCGACTGCCAGTGCTGGGCTGGATGTTCAAAGGAAACATCCCCTCTACACACCATGCAGCTGATGCTACGTGGAGTAAATGGGTTGCACTGATCACCCAGCGGGCTCGAGTAGGAAACCCCAGTCGCCCAGGAATCTTGGAAGTGATTATGGACTGGCCAGAAGGCAAAGATTTTGGATTATCACCAGAGGAGGAGGTGACACGTGCTGAAGAAGCCCCACTGTATAACAAACTGCCAGAAGATGAGAAGCAATATGCCCTGTTCACTGATGGGTCCTGTCGCCTTGTGGGAAAGCACCGGAGATGGAAGGCTGCTGTATGGAGTCCTACACGGCAAGTAGCAGAAACTGCTGAAGGAGAAGGTGAATCAAGCCAGTTTGCAGAGGTAAAGGCCATCCAGCTGGCCTTAGACATCGCTGAACGGGAAAAGTGGCCAGTGCTCTATCTCTATACTGACTCCTGGATGGTGGCAAATGCCTTGTGGGGCTGGCTGCAGCAATGGAAGCAAAGCAACTGGCAGCGCAGAGGCAAACCCATCTGGGCTGCCACATTGTGGCAAGATATTGCTGCCCGGGTAGAGAAACTGGTTGTAAAGGTACGGCATGTGGATGCTCATGTCCCCAAGAGTCGGGCCACTGAAGAACATCGAAACAACCAGCAGGTAGATCAGGCTGCCAAGATTGAAGTGGCTGAGGTGGATCTGGACTGGCAGCATAAGGGTGAACTATTTCTAGCTCGGTGGGCCCATGACACCTCAGGCCATCAAGGGAGAGATGCAACATACAGGTGGGCTCGTGATCGAGGGGTGGACTTGACCATGGATATTATTGCACAGGTTATCCACGAATGTGACACATGCGCTGCAATCAAGCAAGCAAAGTGGGTAAAGCCTCTGTGGTATGGGGGACGATGGCTGAAATATAAATATGGGGAGGCCTGGCAAATTGACTATATCACACTCCCACAGACCCGCCAAGGCAAGCGCCATGTGCTTACAATGGTAGAAACGACGACTGGCTGGCTGGAAACATATCCTGTCCCCCACGCCACTGCCCGGAACACTATCCTGGGTCTTGAGAAACAAGTCCTGTGGCGACATGGCACCCCAGAGAGGATTGAGTCAGACAATGGGACTCATTTCCGAAATAGCCTCATAGACACCTGGGCCAAAGAGCACGGCATTGAGTGGGTGTATCACATCCCCTATCACGCACCAGCCTCTGGGAAAATTGAAAGGTACAATGGACTGTTAAAAACCACACTGAGAGCAATGGGGGGTGGGACATTCAAGCACTGGGATACACATTTAGCAAAAGCCACGTGGTTAGTCAACACGAGGGGATCTGCCAACCGAGCTGGCCCTGCCCAGTCAGAAATCCTACATACTGTGGAAGGGGATAGAGTCCCTGTAGTGCACAGAAAAAGTATGCTGGGCAAAACAGTCTGGGTTCTTCCTGCCTCTGGCAAAGGCAAACCCATTCGTGGGATTGTTTTTGCTCGAGGACCTGGGTGCACTTGGTGGGTGATGCGGGAGGATGGAGAAATCCGATGTGTGCCTCAAGGGGATTTGATTTTGGGTGAAAACAGTCAATGAACTGAATGGCACAATGTGAACTGCTATATAATACTGTGTGTCACCTCTGTGTTGTATCAATGATATCAGAGTACGAGCCTCCCAACCCATGGAAGATCAACTATGAAACAAGCCGTGCAGCAGTGATGGAACGATCACTGACTCGGTATGCAGCAACCCAACGCCACACACCATCTCTCCCACCCGGAAAGACTGATACAACAGATGGAGCCCAGAGTCATGGACTGCGTGAACTCAATGGACATTTTAATGGACATTTTACAGGGAAGATCCATGAACTAAGGGAATGATGTCTGTGTATTATGTTAAAGGATGGGAAGGGGAGGGGTGGTGGTTGGTACGGTTGTATTGCATCATATGGGACCTGGGCATGGTGTAAATGGTATGGAATAAGGGGTGGAGAATGTGCTGGTTTTGGCTGAGAAGGGGTTAATTCTCCTCACTGTGGGGGTCAGCTACCTTTCCAGCTTCCCGCGCTCTGCCGCGTGGCGTGGCAGGGGGGGCTGGGAGGGGCAGGGCCATGGTGGGGGCGGCTGACCCCGACTGGCCAATGGCAGGTTCATTCCATACCATGTGACACCATGACCGGTATATTGAGGGGGGGGCAGTGGCAGCGCGGGGGCGGCGCGGCGTCGGGGCGGCGGCGAGCGGCTGCGGCGCGTGCGGTTTGTTCCGGCGGTTCGTTCCCCCTCTCCCCTCCCTTCCCCCCTCCCCCGGGGCTTTGCGCCTCTCGTTGTTCTCCTTTACATTGCATTTCTACTGTTGTTTCTTTTAATTTTCATTATTAAACTGTTCTTATCCCAACCCACAAGCGTTACCCTTCTGATTCTCTCCCCCATCTACCGGTGGGGGAGTGAGCGAGCGGCTGTGTGGGGCTGAGCTGCCGCTAAACCACGACATGGGGGCACTATCTTTGGTGGATTTGAATAGTGTATTTGACACTTCAGCAAACTTAGGAAGCTGAAGGGTAAGAAGGAATACGTAAGGTGTAAACCATGTAGGTGTGCTGGATGGAAAAGACTATTTTAAAGATTTGAAATAGCACATGTTGTGTCGCCCTCCCCTCCCCCAATTATCTGTTTAGTAAATGCTAATAAAAGTAAAGATGTGGTGTAAAAATGTCTTCAGCACAGTATTGCTACTCAAGTGGAAGATTCAACAGGTACATAATTCAGCTGAACTCAACTCAGATAACTTGGAATCAGGTTCTCCATGGTAGCCATACCTGGGCAGAACATTACATGATATATAGGCTTTCTTTTGTAGTCACAATTACAGACTGCCTTCAAAGGGACTGCTGCTCATTGTTTCCCTTGCCACATCTGTAAGACTGTGTGTCTACAAAGGCTGTATCTTTCTTTATTCACCACTGTTTTTTCCTACACTTTTCATGACTTCTGTCATCAAACTTCAGGCTACATCCCTTTGGGAGGAGAACTAGTGTTTAGCCAAGCTGAAGAGTAGTAGAAATGTGATCATTCATTAACAAATTACTATTCTCTTTTATGGACCGGCCCAGTCTTCATCATTACACTGGGGAAGGCAAGGTTGGAGTCAAAGACCATCCATAAAGAGGACATCTGTTTTCCTGAAGACATGGAAATAGGGACACCAGGCTGTCAGTATGTGGTAGGACTTGTGGAGAGGTAAAGTGGAGCAAAGATCTACTTCTGCCCAAACCCATTTCTTTACAGAATTTACAGAATCAGAATTTACAGAATCACACAGGTTGGAAGGGACCTCAGGGATCATCTAGTCCAACCTTTCTAGGAAGAGCAGAGTCTAAACAAGATGGCCCAGCACCCTGTCCAGACGACTCTTGAAGGTGTCCAACGTGGCCGAATCAACCACTTTCCTGGGGAGATTATTCCAATGGATGACTGTCCTCAGTGTGAAAAATTTCCCTCTCACGTCCAATCAGAATCTCCCCAAGAGCAATTTGTGTCCATTCCCCCTTGTCCTCTCTATGTGACTCCGTGTAAAAAGGGAGTCTCCATCTTCTTTGTAACTACCCCTTAAGTACTGATACATGGTGATGAGATCCCCTCTAAGCCTCCTTTTCTCAAGGCTGAACAAACCCAGTTCTCCCAGCCTATCCTCATATGGCAGCTTCCCAGTCCTCTGATCATCTTGGTGGCCCTTCTCTGGACCCCTTCCAGCCTGTCCACATCCTTTTTGTAGAGCGGGGACCAGAACTGCACACAGTACTCCAGGTGTGGCCCGGCAAGTGCTGAGTAGAGTGGGATAATGACTTCTTTATCTCTGCTGACGATGCCCTTTTTGATGCAACCCAGCATCCTGTTGGCCTTCTTGGCCGCAGCAGCACACTGTTCGCTCATGTTGAGCTTCCTGTCCACCAGGACCCCCAGGTCGCTTTCCACAGAGCTGCTCTCCAGCCAGGTGGATCTCAGTCTGTGCTGCACTCCCAGATTATGTTTTCCCAGGTGCATGATCTTACACTTTTCTTTGTTGAACTTCATAAGGTTCTTGCTGGCCTACTCCTCCAGATTATCCAGATCTCCCTGCAGAGCAGCTCTCCCTTCTGGAGTGTCTACTTCCCCACTCAACTTGGTGTCATCAGCAAACTTCATCAGGCTACACTTGATGCCAGTATCCAGATCACTTTGAAGGGCTGCAGAGTGTCATCTGAGTTTCTGAATGAAGCGTCCCTCCTTCAGATGTGTGGTCAGCAGCTATTATTACTTCTTCTACTTCTTCTCTCCAGAGCTACTTGGCTAGGTCTTATGAGAGCTAGTTAGAGTTTAAAGGACTTCAGTCACAGGTCAGCCTGCTAGTTTCTGATCTAGTTCATCTATTGCTGAGGTGGCTGAAAACTGTCTGTTAAGCTTTTCAGTCTTTTTATATGTGATGCCTAGTTTATGGTCTGCAAGTGTTCAGAACAGTATAGGAGCTCTCTGTGTAAAAATATCCCCCTTGAAAGAGATGCAGAGAAGTTTAATAAAAAAAAAAAAAAGACATTTTGCTCTTTTCTGTGTGAACAACGTAACTGGAAGTATGTGTGCTGTCCCGGCCAGTGCACAGCCTTCTGGGAGTCAGAGGGAGTACTGTCAACTTCATGCCTATGTGGATTACCTATAGGGGAAATATTTAACATGTTCTAATGGAACACCGTTGATCAGAATGACAGATGGATCTGCATTTTAAGCTGTAGACATATGCTTACTATAAAGACAGCTGTGCTGGCGGAAGAGGTTCTTTCTGTGAGCTGCTGCTAATGTCTCTTCTGCCTTGGGAGACTGACCTCATGGATCTTCAGACAGAATTCATCTTCACTCTTTTGATACAAAACGGTCAGGATTAGGTCAGATCACCCGTTTAATCAGTATAAGTTAACGCAGCTGTCTTTTTGGAAGCACTCAAGGTGATTATCTGCACCACCAGACCTGCAAGGCTAGTTGTCTCAGGCAGAAGTGTGGTGAGAAGCAGCTGAGGGATGGATCTTATACCGGATAAAACTGCCTCTGCAGAAGGCCATCTGCCCATGGCCAATTACAGGAGCTCTGGATTGATTCACCCACCAACAGGGAAGATTTTTATTGCTATTTTCTGTGCATGATTTTTAAAAACAGCAACAACAAACAATAAAGCTTGATGAATTGTGAAGCTGGCTCTGTAATCATAGTGTCACCATCAGAGGAATGACTGAGTGCTACTAGATGTCTACAAAAATGAAACAGCAGTGCATGCTTGGAAGAGCTTAATTTCCAACACTGGTTCTATCACTGCTTTTTCTCTCCAGTCTTTCTGCCTCAGCGTCCTATTTATTTCACAGTGATGCTGTCAGCATTAACTACATAATAGCTACTCTGAGTTTTGTAAAGGTGAGATGTAGAAAAGGCACAAAGCTTGTAAATACAACCTTCCAGTGGTAAAAGTCACCTGAGTGTGGTCTGGGTTATCTGTACTTAGCCAGAGATTTCTCCTTCAGTCACTGAGAACTGGAATGTCCTGATCTCAGAGGCAGTCAAACTGTATGGAGGGAACAGCAAATGAAGTATTTTCTAAGTGCCAGTGGTAGCTGCCCCTTAGCTAGTAATTCTGAGCCTGCTAAGCTTTGCTGGAAATAGGTCTTGGCCTCTGATGATCCTCCTGTTGTACAAAAATAGGCTTCGTAAGCCCACCTCCACACGATTAGTGTTTCTTAAATTGACCAGTGATCAGTGAAAATTGGCTAAAAATGTCTACTACTAGCATGACATGTTCTGTGGAAAGATTTGGGATTTATATGGACAAATACTCCACTAAAAATGGTTCATGTACCCAATTATATACATAACTGTACAGCTCTGTGCCGATGACTGGGAATGGCAGCTCATTAGTGCAAATTGACCTCCTACTTAACATTATCAGCCTTCACTCTGCTGAAAAACTTCTTATCTGTGCCAGTGTATGTTTTTTCTGTTTCAGTTATTGCCAAACCCTTCCTGGCAAGCAATGCTGTAGCACACAGAGGTGCTGGCTTTCTCCTGTCCCAAATTCCCCGTAACCCTCTCTGGTCAGCAGCTGCCAAGGGCTCCTCATCAGTTCATGCATGTCATCTTTAAAGTCTTCCAAAACAAAGTACCTGCCAAAATCCCAATGTAGTAGAGTGCTTCCAGGGAAAAGCAGAATAAGAACAAGAATTTCATGTCCTTTTCCTCCAATATATTATGTAAAATACTCTCAGGGTAAAATGCTGATGGGTTAAGAACAAACACCTCATGATGGCTTAGATGGTGTTCTGTAAATAATGAATGTCTAGGGCTTCATCTCAGTCTTCATAAGGGATAAGAAGAGTTGCTTGTTCTGCCATCTGTGTAGTGATAAAATATTTTAAATCATTCAGCTCTCATTTCAGGGGTATCTCTGTTGTCCTCAGCAAACATATGGCAGGCATGACTTTGGCCCAAAAATTGCTAGATTTTGATCCCACTGATGGATTTTTTTTCCCTTTCTCTTCCACTCTATTGGGCTGTGAAGAATTATTTGTCTGACAGAAGATATCAGATACACTAAATGATCCATCTTGCTTTTGTGGGGATTAGCAGCTATGTTAATAGTTCTGTTGGCTTCTGAGGCTACAGGGTGTTCACATGAGTCGGGTTTATTCATCATTCTCAGTGCTGAGGTATCCTTGATGGAGTCTGCAACTACTAGCACATAGAGCTCTAGTTTAAGCAAAGATGCTTAGCTTGACCACTGATATATTCAGATTCTGGTTCTGTTAAGCTTCAGTAGAAGAGAGTCATGACTTCAGTAGTGTTTCTAAGTAAGTTTCAAGAATAAATGGTAAATGAACAGAGTGCAGTCTTACCTCTGATCTTCCTCAGAACAACCACATCAAAAGCCTTGGTAGGGATATTGGGATGGAAGGGCTGATGACTGCTTACATTGATCCCAGTGTCTTGATCTGCAGGTGATTTGAAGTTTGGGAACATGGCATACTTGGATATGTGTGTCTGGTAGGAATGAGAGGTGAGAAGTGTCAGGCACAGTGGTCATGGGTTGGTTCGAGTTGGCAGGAAGAAGGACAGAAATAAAGAAAATTTCCTCATTTTGCATTTCATAGAGTTTTAGCATTAAATATAAGACTTCGCAAGAACTGGGAGAGATGTGAGAATCAGAAGGGCGGTATCTTAGTTCTTTTATACCCTCTTGCTTGCACCCTGCAAAGAATTCACAATGATGATTCCCTTGCAGCTTTTGTACATAATCAGTCATGCCAATTCACATTTAATTTTATGTGGCTTAAGGGAAGGAAAGTGTGCACATCTAAGTCTTGCACAGCTCCAATTAATGGTAACTGAGTTTGTGCTTGTCCGCCTCTGAGAGTTTTCCTCTAAGATGATGTTTATTTATGGGAGGAATACAGGGATAGTGATAAACTGGAGTGTTTTAAGGGATACTGAGAACTGGGATTCCATGGAGTGCCCATGTTCCTGTGGCTGTTCTTTTCAGCTTTCAGTTTTTCATGAAAGAATAATTTAAAAAGCTACTTAAATCAGGGGAATCCTGAAATCTGAGAAAAATGAAAGCAGTAGTTCATTCCAGTAAGAGAGGCTAGGACTCTGTTTGGGTTCTTCTAAACTTTACCACAACTACATGCAGCAGCTTACTGAGAGTAAAGGCCTTTCCCCAATTGCTGTGTAAAGCAAAGTCACAACCTTGTGCAGAAGCCAAATTAATTTCATTCCTGAGGCTGTGTGTCGTGACCGAATGAGATGTCTTACTAAGCTGGGCTTTTCTGAGGCTTCTCTCTCATAAATCTGCCTTATACATACTTTAGATCCCTTAGCTGTGCTTGGTAGATCCTCCCACACACTTTAATTCACATTAGATAAAGAGGCCATGAACAACACAGCCGAGAAAACCCAATTAGCCCATAAGCAAGTCAGCAAGATCAGTATTTGTTAGGAGAGTGAGTGTGCTAGGCAAACACTGCTAACCTGCTAAACTTGTCATTACATGCTTCATTCAAGAGAGAGTTTTTTGCCTAGTAGTGTTGCTGCTGCTTATTGCCACGGAGCCTGCACTGTGCAATTATGGCTGTAAGAGGAACTTCTTACCTTTTTGTTTCATTAAGAAAAGATAAGATACAATATAGGTGAAATGTACTTGCTTTGCCAAACTGTCTGGTGGTTTATGAAGACTATATTAGGGAAGAAAAATAATAAATAAGTACCTGAAGTGACACATGTTCATTTGCACCTCCCACTTTTTATCTGAATCAGTGCAATCAATATACATTAGGGACAAATCAATGTGTAAGCAGTGTGGACAATATTCTTGCTGATACCACTCATTCCATGAGGAATGTTTTGTGTTGCCAGGTGCCAAAGACTGAAAAGGCACTTGGAACAAGTGAGGTGCAGAATGTATTTTTAAAAGGGGCGAGGAAAAAATCTGTCTTCTTACACTTTTGTGTAATAAGCTCTATATTAATTAACAATGGTATGTGCTATTAGTAAAAATAAATCCTTTTATCAGTAATACAAAACAGAAGACATATCCTGTTTCTACTTGCAGAGGAAATATTTATTTATTCCATGCTGGTAAATTATTTATATTTTACCATGGAGGCGTATTTTTTGCTTCAAATAAATGTTAAAAAAGCAATCAAAAGAAAACATTAGCTTTAAAGGGCAAGAATTTGATCACTGAGGCTAGCTGAGTCTCTTGGCAATTGTACCAAGCCAGAAAAATGTAAGATTAAAAAATTAATTAATTTCCTTAATGATTCTTCGTCGTATAATGAAAAAAAGATACCTGAAAGACAATATTACTGGACTAACCTAAGTGGTTCACCTGGAGCTCCAAATTCTCATGTATTTCATGAGGAAGGCCCAATTACTAGGTCTTGTTTGAAAGGTTCTTTACTGTATATGGGTAGGAGAGGTTGTCTGATGATGATCTTTTTTTAAGCTTTATTATTTGTACAGTGATCACACAAAGTTTCGTGATTCTACAAGCCATATACCAAAATTGTCATATTGCCAAAACACCTCTTTTTAATCAGTGAGGAGAGGGATGTCCCAGATTCATTCCCAAACAGGAGGTAGTGATAACTTCTCAGGGCTCCTCCCCTTGCTCAGTTTGAGGACAGAGCCATGTGGGATGTTAATGAGCCCCACACAGACTCCATCATTTCAGTCTTAGCAGTTCCTCTGAGAACTCCCTCCCACAGCTGGGGATTACTCAGTAGCCTGGTTAATGACATAGCCGTGGCATGGGAGGTGCACCCAAGCTCTGTTCAAGTTACTTGTGACTCACAAGAGCTGCAACTTTGCCACTCCATCATTGAATTAGACACTATAAAAATAGGTGTTGCACAGTTACAAAGAGGAAATATGACCCGCTGCTCAAAGAATAGTCCTGTGCTTATTTCTTTCCATACTGGCATGGGTGTTTTGAAGATAAACCTCAAGTGTCAGGTCAGTTTTGTTCACATGTTCTGATACAACATGCAGGAGTCATGCATTTCATTGTGAAATCTGTGCAGTGATACCATGGGACTCAGTGCAATCAGCATGAGGTGTGATATCTCACAAGTTACCATGACAGCATAACTCGTGCCTCAGCTGAGCTGAAAAAAAGATCTACTTTTAATGTGTGATGCTACAAAGATAACAGGACTTAATCACAGTGTTGGATTCTGACAACCGTTTGTATATTGTTAGATTTATAATGCTCTGAGACTCTGACTCAAACCTTGTCTTTCTCAAAAGCAGAAAGCTTTTACAGCAATAACCATATTTACAAAACAGCAATCTTTAAAAGTTTATTCCACAAATACCTGTAATTGATTTTCCATTTCTGCAGTTAGAACTGGTACTGTAGACATGAAGGAAAATACTTCTTAGTGTTTATTTTCAATTCACATTGTGTTACAATTGTAATTTCTTTATTACATTGTGTTGCAATACAATTACAATTACAAATTTTAAAAATTAAAAATTAAAAATTACAAATACAATTACAATTTTATGATTTTCCATTTCCATTCACATTGTCTTACAATGTGAATTGTTACATTCTTCATTGCATTCATTGGACATATTCCTGATACAAATATGCAAAAATAAGGACAGTCAGTCTGCTTTGTGCTCTGGCATGGCAGAAGTGCTTAAGTACCTTCATAGAGCACTTTTCGTTATAACATCGGAACTTAAGGCAGCAATAAAATAAAGATGAACATGTTTTTTCATGACTCTTCCATGATTTAGAGAGCTTTGTGAGCCTAGGTTGTAACAGCCAGAAAAGCTTTACATTTTCAAGGGTGGACAGTTGTTTAGAGTGTTCCTTATATTTTTAAAACTCAAACTGGGTAATTAAGCCTGAAGCCACCCAGAATGGATGGCAGTGTAGAAAGGGAAAGCTCTGGCTGGAAGGAAAGAAAGAAAGCAATAGCAGCTTTTCCAAATTGGGCACTGAGGTGGTTTCACTGGAGTTCTAGTAGACTTTTGCTGGAGTCTGCCAGTATCACACAAGAAACAGTTGCTAAGTATTATGTTATCTGCCCCTTTATGTTCAGTCCACAGGGGATATGGAGTCTATCAGTCTCTTGAAAAGAAGTCAGACTCATGCTAGAGGGACTTATGCTCCCAGTTTGGAAAGTCCCAGAACAAATCCAGGGAGTTGTCCAGATGGACACCCTCCCGCTTCCCTAGCAGTGAGTGCACTGTGGGCGCTCATCAAACACTTTTTGATAAAATAGGCATAAATCAAGTGTCATGTGAGAGAGAGTATCCTTACAGGAACACTGGCTTTGCCTGCAGTAGGGCTGTGCCTCCCCTCTTGATGTAGTGCCAAGCACTAGATGCAAGGACACGGTCATTTAGTAATGGTAATAAAAGATACATTGGAACCTATGTGACCTTCATGAGAAGCTCCCACGTCCCACTATTTTTCTACTCTCTGACACATGGTAGGAGCCTCTGAAGAGCTGTTCTTCCCTCAGGTGTGGTGTTGGCTGGAGAGTGATGCATTGTGGGGAACCTCATGACCTTCAGTTTCTTTTCTAGATCAAGCCAGAGAAGTTTTTGCTGCTCTTTCCTGTTAATTTCCCACGTGCTCCATAAATTATTAAGAGAATAAGACGTATCGGTCTTGCCAGTTTTAACAGGAAGGAAATTATGACTGGAGAATAAAACATTTCACATGTGTAAATTGGCTTTCTCTGCAGCCCTTTTATTCTTGCAAAGGGAGACAATCCCTTGTCTTGCCTAACCTTAAAACCTGCTTGGTTAGGGAGCTGCAGGTCTGGGAACCACCAGGGTTTGGGGAGCTGGGGGACAGCCAGAGAAGTGGAAGTGCAGTGTGGCATGATAAACAGTGAAAGGAGATAAAAACACACATGGAAAAAGCCAGTTTTGATTCATTCGGAGCTGTCACCGAACCCACCAAAAACCTCATTGGTGTGACTTGTCTTTGGAAGGACAGCTGCAAACACGCCAGCCTGATGTGTGTGTGGGGGGCTGTGTATATAACTGGGGTTCTTGGTGATGGCTGAAGGGTGTTTTTAAGGCCTTTCAGGATTTTTGCAGTCTTGTTTGATGTGAACTTGAGGACTCTGCACCTTTAGATGGGAGGAGGAAACTACTTTTGTCCAGTACATTGATGGGGAGGGCATATGTGTGTGGCCCACTGCTAATGCACTTACAAAAGCACATCTGCACAAACCCAGTGATTCATTTTAGTGCAAAACTGCACAAGGATACATAGTATGCATACTTAAGGCAAATGCATAGTTGCCCCATGAATGTGTACAGAGTTATTGCAAATGCCTGGTAATTCATTTCCCGCAAAAGACAGTAATGGCTCAAAGGAGCCCTCACAGGCTATAAGGTAAATAAACTGAGTGTTAATAGCTCCCAGGTAGCCCTGCAGAGCACCACTCAGAGGGTGTTTTTCAGGAAAGGTTCTGTGTGGCTGTCACTACCTAATAGTCCCTGACAGCAGGAAGAATGTTTGCCCTGAACGACCTTAAACTATGAACGCAGAAGGTTTTTTTGTGTGTGTGTTTCACTTTTTGTTTTAAAGGATATGGTTTTTTCTTCAACGTAAAACTCTTTCAAAGACCAAGAAAATAAAACCTTGTAGGAGAAAATAATTGCTCAAACTAGGACAAAGCATAGACCATAAAATATTTTTAGAGACCCAGCATGTTTCATGTTAAGAAATGAGTGCAAAATAATGGAGAGAGTACATCAATGTGCTGTTGATGAAATATCCAAAGTCCAAGGTCGTGTACTTCTCAGTATGTACAGGGGCAGAGTTTGATCTACTCCTGTGTAAAACCTCCTTCGTCCTTATAGAGCTAGTGCAAGGACACAGAGTCACAGCAGTCACTGGTTACTTCCTCTTAAGGAAGCAGATCCCCGGAAAGGTGCTATGATCTCTACCTCAGCCTGTGTACATGGCTGATCCATTCTGGTGAGGAGCTGGCACATGGGATGCTTTTGCTATGAAGTGAATGGGTCCCAGAGCATCCTTAACCAAGAAGCATTTGAGCTTGGCCAGCCTAGGAATTACTGAAAACACAGCAGGCCTCCTACCCTGTGTGAAGGGCAGTTTTAAATTTACTCCACAATCTGTCTGTGTTTCTGCGGTTTCAGGGATACCAATATACATGTCACATAACTGGACACTTATCTGACTAGCAAGTCACAGTGAACCAGATTATTCACGGGCATCATTCCACTGCAGTTAATGTAGTTTTCTTGAGGATGGATTAGGTAATAGAACAGAACCAACCAGCTTGACTGTGCAACATGAAGTGCCCACTTTGCATGGATGTTGGTTTTAAAACAACTTTAAATGTGCTCCATTATCTTAAAAAAGTGCACGGGCCAGTTCTTGTCGGTGCTTCAGAAACTTGTAGGAGGAAACTTGCAGGGAAACTTGCTACTTCCTTGTGTTTTGTAATGGAATTCTGCAGGAGCAGCACAGCCAATGCCTCTAATATACATTGATGGTCAAAGGCCATAAGCCATCCCAGTAAAAAGGAGTTTTGGCTTGTACCCTATTGTAGTTAACCAAACTCACTTCTGCATGTGCTGCATGCTGTAATGAGGTAATAGAGAAGCCTGCAAAAAGCAGTGGACTACACTGAGCAGGGTTGCGGGTGTCCTTGTGTAGCTTCTGTGGCCTGTTTACAACTAGCTTTCCTGCTTTTCTAGAGTGTCTGAGTTTACACAAAATGGGGAGCACGTACCTCACATGCTGGGAGGATAAAAGGAGAGTAGTGGGGTCAAACAATGCCCCTCATAGCCCTATAAAGACAACTGACAGAAATAGTTGCAGAAGTATTCTCAGGTTTCTAATATGGTCTATCTATCAATGCTGATATGAGAGATGTAACTTGTATATTTTCTGCTTTTGAAGAATTTACATTTACACTTTAAATTATGTTAATCTAAAATCTCTGTAGTTGGGTCAAATTTAAGTGTTTTGCTGGTGCCATCAAGTGGCAAAATGTTGGACTGCAGAACTCCAGCAGCATCCAAATTCGTTCCAATTTCTCTTGAACAGCAGCAGTGAGGAAAAGAATCTTTGCCAAGCCTCCTCCAAAAATATATACATATATATATACACCAGAAAAAGATGGAGTGAAATACGCACGATGTCATGGTTACTTGAGTTACTTCAGTTTATTCTGTATTCTAACTAGTAGAAAGGCTAGTATTTTTGAGTATTACAAATTGATAAGTATGGACAACTCGTAAAGCAAACTCAGAGACCCTTGCTGAAGAGATACTGAACTGAAGGGACACAATGCCATATTCTGAATTTCCTTCCCAACTGTGTTTGCTCTCCTTTGTTACTAGCTAATCCCTTTTTACAGAACATGGCCCTTAAGATTTTGTATCATATCTGCACTTCATATCATATGTGTGTAGTATCACCAGAGTGGAATGAATATTCAGTTTTCTGTTATATTCACTAAATCTACAATGTGGTTAATGCATAGTTAAAACTTATAGCTCATCATTCATATACCCATCATGTTTTTTTCAGCTGGGTGACATCACAGTGCTGCTCAGTGGGAAGGCCTCTGCGCAAAGAGAAAGCATAAATGTAGAAAGCTTATGTTCTATTTGCTTATAAAAATCCAAATCAATTGATATGTTTTTGGTTGATTTCTCAGATAGCCCATAATATCAAAACTCATAGATGCTACCAGTGTGGAAACCTATCCTCAGTTTCAAAATCTAAGTCATGCAGGGCTGGATTTTGGAGGTGCTTAGCACCCATGCCTGAATCCACAGTTCCTGAAAATGTGGAGTATTTCCCTCTTCGAAGGCCTGGCCCTTACAGCTCCTCACCACACACCCCTAACACTCAGTAGGAGCTGTAGGAATGCTTCGAATGGGTGCAGGCTCCAACTTTTGATCCTATAAGGAGTTAAGTTATTCCTACATTATGGGGATCACTTTCAGCTCCTTCTGATGCCAAAGGGCTCCCAGAATCCAGCCAAACTGCATGGTCCTTTTCACTGAAAAGAATCTGAAGAGAAGACAGAACTGTACCCATCTTTCAGTTTAAACAATGGAAAACAAAGCAGGTGTAAAAAAAATCACAACAGAAGTGAGAGCAAATGGGAGTGCCAAAATGAAGGAAATGCAGTTGGAAAAATCAGCCATAATGAGTAAGGTTTTCCTGTTATTAGAAATAGCCTTATAGTTCTAACCTGGCCTTGCTAAAGCTGAGCTTGACCCAAAGGGTCTAATCAAATGTCTGTTGCTAAAAGGAATGGGTAGCCTTGATTGCATGGCTGAAGAAGAGATGTTGGCTGCAAGAAAGGGAGAGAAATTATGCTAAATTGGAAGGGATTTGTTTGACTTCTGTGGCTGGCTCAATGAGTTCCCAAGGCTTGGGGTTATAGCACAGTCCAACAGGAATATGATGATAATACTCTGGGTCTAACCATTCTGAAATGGTTATTGTCGTCTCTTTCCTCTTTAAGCACTTTCCCACAATAGCACTGTCCAGTGTAACATGTACTTCTGTGTCATGGGTGCTGTCCGTTGGGCAATGTGGGCATCACAGGTGTTGTGCAAGGTTATGTGTTCAGCAGTGCTGAGCACCTCTGCCTTAAACTAAACTCACTGAGACTCCCCTCCTCCCCTCGCAGCTCTATCACACCACAATAGTACCTGACTTCCATCCTGGAGGCCGGGTCCCATGCACCCTTCTGACCAGAGATCTGGTGCTGAGCATGCTCCCTTATGATGGACTGTGCCACAGGAGTGTGTTACTATTGAGCAGCGATGCTCACTTTAGAGCCAAATCCAGGGATTTAAGAGGTCTGAGCGCTGGTTTGGGATGATCAATGCATACATAGGATTGCCATGATACAAATTCTCTTTCCAGCATTTAAATGAAAACCTACTAACCTGGAAATGCTTAGCTTTTGCCTAGTTCAGCTACTGTGCTTTTGAAGATGCACTTTTCACTACTTCGGTGTTTGATGCATGTGGGTGGCATGGCTCAATAAGTAATACATTGCATTTGAAGCCTTTTGGAGGAGTTCCTCTGCATAGTGGCAGTAGTTGTTATCTGTAGAAGGGTGCCTTTATGTTCCTTGTACTTATTTTGAATCAAGAGGCAGATGACATTTTTTGCACTGGAAACTGCCTCTCCGCTCATAAGAGCATCTGTAATTGTAGTAGCTTGGCTGTAACTTGGAGACGGGCCTGGCTGTCGGTGATCTCCAGAAATCCCTTCCAACCTGAACCCCACTGTACTCCACCACTTGGAAAAAGCAGCTCTCATGAGCTGTTCTCCCTGTGCTCTCCCTGCACCCTGGCATCTGCTGGGTAGCACTGGCCATCACTTCATTTCATTTTCCTCTTAAAGCCACCTTTGGCAGCCCCTTGTTTCTCATGGAACAAAAATTCCTTTGGGTTCTGTAGTTTTATACATAGGAAATTTGCCAGCATGTCTAAAAGCCACAGATTAGTTATGCAGAGCTGCATTGGAAAACATCCCTCTTACCACTAGTTTTAGAACCACAGAGTCTGTGGCTCTGGTTTTTGCCCTGTGTATTATACTTTCACAGCCCCAAATCATGCACATATATAGAAAATACTAATATCAGCATAATCTAATAATGTCTAATTTACTAGAAAGTTATATTTAAATCAACCCTGTGGGATTTTATTTAAGTATTTTTGTATAGTTCTTATGAAAAAGCAATATTTGCTCCAATAAAATAAAATAATTCTCACTGTGGATATTTCCTGAAGTTTTATTTACAAGCTGTATTATAAACATATTTATTTAGGCTTCTTATGCTTCCCCCACTGAAATTTCTGCTAGTGCTGTCAGAAGCACAGCCACAAAAGTACTACATTTTCATCTTGCCTACTTCATCTTTCTCCTGTATAACTGTTTGCACTACAGTAAGTTTCTAATTAATTTCTAGCCTGTATCTCTGGTAGGTTTCATTGAGATCAGCGAAGGTGGTGCTGTTGGGGATACTGTAGCTCTGCTACTTACCTGGAAGCTAATTTGTGTAATACAGAAACTGTGTGTGGAGGAAAGGCTGCTCTAATTTGCCCCTATAATAGCACTGTCAGGATTGTGAGCATCTGGCTATGATCTGAACAACTCTTCTGCAGTATCACTTTACTGTGAGAGTTGCCCAAGACAAACAACAAATGGATGTTACAAACATGGATTTGTAAAGTAGCTTGCAAACCTTTTCTCCCTGTCTGACTGCTAAGTTAGTTTTCTGAGATGGGGCATGTAGTCGCTGTGACTCCTCTACCTTCTCACTAGGTACTATGCCTGAGTAGGCCAAAACCTTTGCTTGCTTGCAACGTGAGGTAGGAATGTAAAGATAACTACACAGACTATATGCCATCTAGGCATTTTCCATCTTGTGGAAAAGGGAATGCTTGTTTCTGGACCTCTTTTTCTCTTCAGAGTGGGGTTCACTTGGATCAGGGGCTGTACGCTAGTGTGCCTTGACAACAATTAATCCAAGGGATTGCATATTCAGAAAAGAAAAATACAAAAGCAATGAAGATTTGTGTTTCAAGCTCATTTTACATTCTTGCACTGATCCTATGACTGTGGAATCACAGCACTTTGTCATGCTCCTGGGATGGAAGTCCCATAAGCATCATTTAAGAAGAGCAGGTGCTGGATTCTCCACCTGGGATGGGGTAATCCTGGTTATACATACAAATTGGGGAATGAGAGGCTGGAGAGCAGCCCCGCAGGAAGAGCTCTGGGGTTGGTGTTGATGGCAAGTTGAGTATGAGTCCATAGTGTGCCCTGACAGTCAAAAGGACCAACCATGTCCTGGGGTGCATCAAGCACAGCTTAGCTAGCCAGTTGAGGGAGGTGATTGTTCCACTCTACACTGCACTGCTGCAGCCCCACCTCGAGTACTGTGTGCAGTTCTGGGCTCCTCAGTATAAGAACATCAAACCGTTAGAGTGTGTCCAGAGAAGGATGACCAAGATGGTGAAAGGTCTCGAGGGCAAGACTTATCAGGAGTGGCTGAGGTCACTTGGTTTGTTCAGCTTGGAGGAGAGAAGGCTGAGGGGTGCCCTCATTGCAGACTACAGCTTCCTCAAGGGGAGCAGCAGAGGGGGAGGTGCTATCTCTGGTGACCAGCGTTAGGACAAGTGAAAATGGAATGAAGCTGCATCAGCGGAAGTTCAGACTGGGCATTAAGAGAAGGTTCTTCACTGAGAGGGTGGTCGGTCACTGGAACAGGCTCTCCAGGGAAGTAAGTGTTGATGGCACCAACCCTGTCAGAGTTCAAGGAGCATCTGGACAATGCTCTTAGTTATATGGTTTAGTGTTAGGTAGCCCTGCGAGGAGCAGGGAGTTGGACTCAATAATCCTTATGGGTCCCTTCCAACTCAATATATTCTATGGTTCTATGGTCATTTTATAGAGAGGCTAGTTTATGATAATGCAGAGGAGCACAAGGACAGGAAGGCATGTTTCCAGTCTTTGAGTCAGATACGCAGATGCCTAGCCTGCATCTTCCATTCCTGTTCTTCAGGGAAGCCTGCAGGGCTGAAGGCTATCCTTGAACTTCTCCAAATCAGCCCTAAGCAGCAGCATGTTCTGCCTTCAAAGCTTTCCTGTAAGTCAGTAACAGTAATTTGAAACCTACCTGAGTGTTGAAAAACAGATATTTGGCATCATCATTTGCCTCTCTATCTGCTAGTCAGTTTTTTGTTTTGTTTTGACTAATGCTGTCATGATGAACAAGAAATTTTGGGACTGGTTTCAGTGGAAGTGGCACCGACCCCAATGTATTCTAAAGAAGAAATTGGTTGTGGTAAGAGGCTAGGAGAAGCAGCCCTGACTCAGAAAACATACCCCAGAGCTCTTCCCCTCAGCTGTTGTCTAGACAGATCTCTTATTTTACAAAGCTTTCTGAAAAAGCTGAGCACTGACTTTTCATGTTTATGCTTTTGGGATTTGTGGATGCTGTAAATTAGGCCAGTAGTGACATCTTTAAGGTCAGGACAACAGCCAACAGTGAATAAATACCAAATGATGGGCAAATTAAAAAAAAATAAAAGGAAATTTGGAACTTCAAGTTTTTCAGCAAAACAATGTGTGGAGATTTGTGGGTATCAATATATTTCAATGTTAATATTTAAGGCATTGTGAAGAGTAGAAGCTTAAATTTCCCATTTTAGAATGCAGATATTTGCACATCTCAGTCTACCTTGCTGTCTAACCTGCTAGCTGTCTGTTGCTATTGTTTTTAAAAACACTTCACTTAAACATTTTGACTGTGAGAAGTATATGTCTAGCCTACCTTGGCCAAGGATCTACACCATTACCATAAGGTTGATGTCCTTTAACAAATGTACATGGAGACTTATCCTTTACCGTGTTGTCTTCTGGCAGTACAGGTAGTGCAATTCCTACATGCTCCCTTTCTGCTTCCCAGGGAAGCTTGTAGCAGTGAAATCTTTACATCTGAAAGAAAAAAAACCCACAAAATGTCCTTTAACGGTGGCAACGCAACAGTGATGGTTACTTGAAATCTTTTAAACAATGACAACTTGTCTTTATTTTCTTGGCTCTGAGTTACTCAGCCTTATTTTGAGTAATGCTATTGTGGCGAACTGCCACTAGGACAAGTACGTACAACAGTGATTTGCAATAGTTTAATGAAGGTTGAATCAAGTCTATTATGTTTTCATCAGTGAAAGCAAGAAAGAAGGTGGTAGATACGTGCAGCATGTACATCTTAGAGCGTAATTGAGTCTCAGCTGCCAGCCTGTAGATACCTGCACTGTCCCTTCAGTACTACATAAGTGACATATGGACAGCAAATATATGCAATGGCACAGATGGAAGCTTTAGCATCTAATTCCCGCTGATTTCATAATTTGTTATTTGTGCCTCTGGAAACCTCCCCTCTCCATATGTAGAGAGGGGTGAGAAATGTTAGTTTAGTGGCTGTAATTTACACTGAATGCAGGCACTTCACATGGATGTGCTAGTGGCTGAGGATATTCAGTACATTTCTGTACATCTGTATCATTTGAACAAGCAGTTCAATGTGTTTAGGTGCATGTTCACCTCACATAGTTTTGGTTTACAGTGTTGTACAGATGGACACCGAACTCACTGAAAATTTAAAGCTTCCTTTTCTTTTGGGTGGCAGCAGTTTTCCAGTCAGGAGAACACATGCACAGCCAACCATCTTATTAAGGAGAGAAGTACTGTGAGGAGCAGGGAGTTGGACTCAATGATCCTTATGGGTCCTTTCCAAGTTGAGATATTCCATGATTCTATGATTCTGTAAGAGCCAAAGTGAGTGATTTAATTTGACTTAGTTGTCCAGGATTTTCTGTAAACCTTATCAAGGAAGTAATGAACTGTTGTATATGATGGGGATGGTCACCCTCAGGATGTTTTACTGGCATGCTGTCTTCATTCATACGAAACCAGAGAGAATGATGTTTAGGTGAATGGGTTGGGAATCAGCAGCCAAGTCTGTGTTTGTTGTCAGCCCTGAGTGGCCTTGATTCTTGCTTTAGCTAGACCTCATCTGTAATACCATCTTTTTCTCATATTGAGTGTTTGTTTACTGATGAGCGAAACAGCTGGACATGTCTGTAGACCAGGAGGAGTGCCTTTGTTGCCTGTGGTGTAGCCGTTGCGCTGCTATGACAGCACAGGCGGTGGTGAATCATGCAGATATTCCAAATCGCTCCCAATTACCTTGGGTTTCTCTGCCCTGTGCTCCCAAGTATGGTGTTGCTCTAGGTTTCTGGATGTGTGATTCCTGATGGACCAAGGTGTATCAGCTAAAGAAATCCTTGTTTAAGCAGATATGTGTCATGGTTTTAGTTGGGATAGAGTTAATTTTCTTCACTCTAGCTGGCATAGTGCTGTGCTTTGAACTTAGCATGAAAACAATGTTGAGATAACACACAGATGTTTTGGTTGTTGCTGGGTAGTGCTTGTACTAGTCAAGGACTTTTCTAGCTTCCCATGCTCTGCCAGGTGCACAAGAAGCCGGGAGGGGAGGGGGCACAGCTAAGAGCAGATTCAAACTGACCAAAGGGATATTCCATATCATGTAATGTCATGCCCAGTATGTTAATTGGGAGGGGCTGGCTGGGGGCGGGGAGGGAGGGAGGCAGCAATCGCGGCTTGGGGACGGGCAGCATCGGATGGTGGGTGGTGAGCGGCTGTATCGTTTGTATTTCTGGTTTTTTTTCCATTTCCATTTTATTATATTATCATTATTGTCATTATTATCATAATCATTATTATAATTATTATTTTATCACAATTATTAAACTGTGCTTATCTCAACCCACAAGTTCTTTTGGTCTTCCGATTCTCTTCCCCATCCCACAGGGGTGGGGGGAGTGAGCGGGCGGCTGCGTGGTGTTTAGTTGCCAACTGAGGCTGAACCACGACAAGATGTTATTAATCTTTCCTAGTCCTGATCATTACTTTGGAGATGGAAGGAGAGGGGTTTTTTTATTAAGCTATACTGGTTAAAAGTGCCACTCTGCAGGTACTACCTACATTCAGTCTTATGGTGTTTCTCAAGTGTAAGGTCTCCCTAATTCCAACTTTGTCATACCTTGATTCAGAGGTAAAATAACATTCCTGAGCCCACATATTCTAAAATGTGAGGGGAAATAGGCTCGTTATTATGTGGCTATGAGCATTTCAATGAGCATTACAATCCTGATCCTAAGGTCAGGATACCTGTAAGTATAGGCTTTTAAGGAAGAAAAAATGATAGCTACAAAAACTTCCCCTCAGAGTACATTTAGACTCAAACTGTGGCAGATTCCTAGATATCTAAACAGATCTTAGGGAAATATGTGGGAGAGATTATGATCTACAAGACAGAGACAGTGCTGCTGTGTTGTGTTTTGTTCTATCTGGTTTCTTGGCAGCACAATGCCCTCCTATCATGTAGTTCCTTCCAAGTGGTTCAGCACCACTCTGCTGCTGCCTGATGCTGTTCCTTTATCCGTTTTGCCAGAGTGCAGGGGACAATATGTTTGTATTGTACAGTGAACCAAAATAAGAATCTGATGTGCCATAGATTATCAGAAAACTTTTCTGTTTTTAAGTTTCTGAAGGAACTCAAGCATCATTTCTTAGTTCTGTCTAAAGTCCTGTTTCCCCTTTCTGAAAGTAGGCAGGCAGATGCCAAGTCACTTGCGTCTCTGTGGTGTTTGTATGCATTACGTCAACTCTCACTGGAAACATTAATAAATCATTCCTGTTGACTGCTATCTCTAGATTACTAAGTTGCAGAACAACCACTTTATCTTAGACAGAAAAGAGAAGCATTGCACACAAAGGTCTGATCATTCATTCAGCCCAAACAGGACTTTGTTAAGCTTAAAACGTTTCCAAGCCTCCTTCTCACAAAGAAGTATTTATAGCTGCTATCGATCCAGTGATATTGAAGATCTCAAGGACACATAAAAAAAAAGTATCTTCCCAGAGAATATCAAATGAGGGCTAGGGTGGGCAAAGTTTTAAAGAGTGTATCGTGAACAGTCCTTAAAAGTCTCAGCAATATAGCCAATGATTTAATAAAGACGATTACCATTTCTAACTTCCACAATTGTAGATTTATCCTGAATTCTGACAGCCAACCTCCAGCTTTCTGGATCTTTTGTTCTGACAAAAAAAAAAAAAAAAAAAAAAGCTAATGTTCTGGGATTGGAACATTAGTTCACTAGTGCCTCCTTTATTTTCAAAAAGTTTTTCCCTTAAAATTTGTTTTGATGTGGGGAGCTCAAACCAGACTGTATGAATACAGTGTCTTAGACTGTGAGCTTGTGAAGGGCTCCAGTAACTGATTTGATCAGTGTATGAAGCCAGCACATCTTATGGGGTGTGTTGCCAACAGCTTCCAGAAGGTCTGTGGAAAGAGAGTTCTTAGAGGGATAGAATTAGGACCTGGCTCTGTATAAGTTCACATAGGGTGCATTCACACTGGCATTTTAATTTGGATCAGGAGTGCACTTTTGACATGAATTTCCCAATGGTCTCTATTTTGCAGTGCCTTGGTCTTGGAGTGCATGAACTGGGTTTCTTCTGGATGAAATTAACTGGAAGATGTGCTCCAGGAACACACCAGGAGGGCACCACAGCCACAAATGGACCCTGAGTCACTGGAATCACACTAGAAGTAATACAAAGTAAAGAGCACCTGAAAAGCACTTTTTTGGACCTCAGATCCTCAGCACCGTTTCACTCTACACATCTTCTCCTGTCCATATATAGCCCATAATACTTGCCAATGTAGACATAGTCACCGAGCAACATACTGATGTGACATTCAGTGAATTTTTTAGGGGATGGGAATGGATGAACTTTTTTTTCACTAACTCTTGCCCAATAAACATATAAATAACTATTAGTATATCGACGCTGAATCTGACTATCTGATCATAGGGTAAAATGCTTAGGGTACCTTCTTTGTATATATATAACCTAGCATTATACAAATACACATGTGTGCCTCTGGTTATTCACAGGTGCTGTTTATCAATGCAAATATCGGTAACAAATAATCGAGTGCAAGATGATAATGTAATAAAATTAATGAATGCAGTATTTTTAAAAGCTGAAAACAATTGTGTTCTATTAATTTATTTGCTTGTAGTTATGTGACTAGGAAAAAATGCACCATTTAAAAAACATGTATGATATTATAAAACATGCAGCCACCTTCTTCTCAGGTACCAATAGGTGAGTTCATGTAAGTGTGTGTTTACACCACCAGAAAAATGTAGCTTACTGCCTGTATTACAATACAGATTTTCCTGTTCACAAAGAAATGTTATGACCTGGCCGTGCTTATTTCTTTCTTGTGTTTCAAGAAAGTTGTCATCTAATGTAGTTGTCATCTGAAAGATGCTTTGCTGGTGTGCTCACATCCTGACGTCGCAGCACGTTCTGAGCTTAATTTTTCCTTTTGCTGGGTATCCTGTGTAGCCAACATGAATCTTCCATGTACTTTCACTAAAACTTAGATCAGGCCTATAATTCAGTAAACTTTCAAGTCTGTCAATAGTTAAAACAGTTCAGATGGAAATTCACCCAAATTCCTGTAATGCAAGGAATACAACTTGCCTCAGGGAAGATTCATAAGTGGGAGGCATCAAGACACAGTTTGACAAGTGTGACAATCCAATAATATCAAAATACTCTGACTGGAATTCAAATGTTGGACATGAGACATTACAAATAATGGAAGAAGTTAGCAGTAGTAGTAAACCAGAGGGCTGTCAGTAAGATGGAAACTAAGAATTGGTTTTGCTAACAAAAGAGACAAAATCTTGTGTGAAAGAACGCTGGAGGACTTGAGACTAACTTTGGAATCAGTTATGTATGTAAAAAATTCAGCTTAAAAAAAAAATTGTCATGAGCAGTGAGCAGCATGGAGGTTCAGCTTTCCAGAACTTTAAAAACTGCAGGAATTCTGCCGTATCCTGCCCCCTAGCCAACAGTATAATTAGGCCTGTAAAATATAGTAAAAATGCATTGATGTCTGAAACTTCCTGATTACACATTTTGCTATGAAAGCAAAATGCAGGCTTCCTGTAATTTTAAATTTTAATTTTAAAGTTTATCTCAGTAATTCTATGTCAATCTATAATCAAGAAAAAAAGAAGATTCAAAAACGGAGTAGATCAAAGAATATCTTGGTAAATATTGGTGATTGGTTTGGGAAATATGCTCTTTTTTTTCAGATTAGAAATACAATATACATGTTGTTTTTATTTTTTATTAAAGTGGTTTCAGGAGATTTTAAGCCCTAAAGCCACAGTATAATGTGTTTTAGCAGTCATCTTTTGAGGTGTAATCAACATATTTCCCAGGGAACTGACAGACTATTGCACAAAGTAGAAAATGTTTTGTTTCATTAAACCAAAAGGAAAAAACGTGTCTTGCCAGAAAAACACAACCGTTAGAAAATACATTCTGTAACACCAAATGAATATCAAATACTTTTAATGGAATAATTTGCCTTTACGAGTTCTCTTCTTACCTGTCTTGTGAGGCAGTTGGATGAGAAGGAATTTGAAGTGGAGTTAGTACCTCAACACAATCCAAGGTTCTTCATAGGATTTCAGTTCCTTCAATTTCTCTGTAGTAGTGGGGCAGGTCATGCAGCAGCAGTATGTCTTGTATTTGAACTTCTAGGGGAAGATACAGGGATAAAATACCAAATATCAAAGGTTTTGTTAGTGTATCTGGATGCTAAGGAGGAAACAGATGACTTCTGCCTAATTCTGGCAAGTGTCAACAGGAAACAATGGTTGCTTTTACTACTGCTACTGGTTATTTGTAACGACCTTTCAAATATTGTGTTTATGAAACCCCGAAGAGATATTATTCCAAAGCAGAAGACAATATCTGGGGAGTAGCCCCTCTTCTCCCAAGCTGTATTGTCTGTCTGTCTTCAGAAGATACAGGAAATTGTGTAGAGCAGGTCTAGGAACTAAGCCTACCTTCTCATTCAGTGCAGCGCGCTGTGAGTATGCTTTGGCCTGGTAGTACTTGACAGTGAGGGGGTGTTGGGGATCTTTTGGGGTGATGCACAGAATGAGGCAGCTGATGATGGCCACAGATGGTTACCTAGTGCACAAGCGGGGCGAACGTTAGAACACACCTGGAGGCTGGGATCCGAAACACAAGTAGGTGATGGGCTGTTTTACCTCTCCTGAATAAAGCGGTATATATAGCCACAAGCCAATCCAAAAGCCAGTTCGTTACCAGAAATTCAATTGGGAAGAATTGAGTGAAGTCATGTGGATGTCAGTTCAATTCTTGACAAACCGACTGAGCCTAGAACATTTCAAATAAAGCAGGCAGCACAGCAGCAGGACTTCTGTGAACTGCCATTTCTTACTCCCATTCTCAGAGATATCAATAAAAATTTTTTGCTTAGATCTTTTGTGGGATTTTCATACCATCCTTCAAAACAGTTGAACCCAGCCACTGGTGGAGCTTGGATTTTGGTTAGTTGGATTGCTATATGTTTCTGCCTTCCTGTGTTTGACAGACATGGAGATAGATTTTAATCTGTTTTACTTTCTTCTGCTGACCTTTTCTCTTAATGTGGTTTTTGTTTGAGTCAAATTGGCATGAAAATAAATGGATGCGTTTGAAAGGAGTGTTTTTGTTCTGTTCTTTCACCAAGCAGGGCAAAATTAGCTGGAGGTCCTACTTTTCTTGGAAAAGCAGTGTGAAAAAAGCTGGAAGCAAGTCTTTTGGCAAGTGATAATACATAAATAGCTTTTCTGAATACCTATTAAATGCACTGTCATGTTATTTTTATCCAGTGGAGCTGGTAATTGGTTTATTATGACTTTGGACCACTGTTTTGTTTGTTTTTTTTTTACATGGATAGCTTGGCCATCACATTAAAGTGAAATACACTTTAATGTTTGTGCCATGTACAAGTGATATAGCTGTATCAGTAGTTCCCAGAGTTCAGAAGTTTAATATATTCTGAAAAAAAAATAATTTCAGTGTTTCTTTTTCATGCTTCATCTTAGTCTGGAGCTGAATGTATTGAAATGCTCAACAGAATCTTTTCCTTCATTTCATTAATTACTCAGCTGTTGAAAAACTGTGTTATTTCTTTCCAAAAAAATTACTATGGAAGATTTAGAGTTGTGGTTTTAAGATATTATGGGAATGACCTGCCTTAGTTGTTGTTATAGAGGGTGTGCTGACTGGAGGAAAAGGCTTAGGACATCACTTCTACCCTCTAAATCTTCACACAGAAGAGATCACCGCACATGTAAATCTCTCAGTATCTAAGCTGGATGTATCTCTGCCACCGGTATCTCCACGTTAGTGAGTTTCTTTGGGAAGCAACTAATTGGAAGGACTAAGGTCCCTGATACCTCTATAGCACCCTTACCAGGGTGGCTGTTCTGTGATGGTGTGACAAAGGGGTCAGGAAAAGATAGATATCACAAAATCACAGAATCACAGAATGGTTGAGGTTGGAAGGGACCTCTAGAGGTCATCTAGTGCAATCCCTGCTCAGGCAGGGCCACCTGGAGCAGGCCGCCTAGGATCATGTTTCCAAGGAGGGAGACTTTACAGCTTCCCTGGGCAACCTGTGCCAGTGCTCAGTCACCCTCACAGTGAAAAGTTTCCTTATGTTCAGGAGACCCTCCTTGTGTTTCAGTTGGTGCCCATTGCATCTGGTTACTGGGCATCACTGAAAAGAGTCCGGCTCCATCTTCTTTGCACCCTCCCTTCAGATAGTTGTTCGCACTGATGAGATCACCTCTGAGCCTTTTTTCTCTAGGCTAAACAGTCCCAGTTCTGTCAGCCTTTCATCCTATGAGAGACGTTCCAGTCCCTTCATCATCTTAGTGGCCTTTCACTGGAGTCTCTCCAGTATGTCCATCTCTCCCTTGTACTGGGGAGCCCAGAACTGGACACAGTAGTCCAGGTGTGTCCTCACCAGTGCTGAGTAGAGGGGAAAGATCACTTCCCTCAACCTGGTGACACACTCCTCATGCAGTCCAGGATACCATTGGCCTTCTTTGCCTTGAGGGCATGTTGTTCGCTCATGTCCAACTTGGTGTCTACTAGGACCTCCAGGCCCTTTTCTGCAAAGCTGCTTTCCAGCTGGTCAGTCCCCAGCATGTACTGGTGCCTGGGGTTGTTCCGCCCCACATGCCAGACTTTGCACTTACCTTTTTTGAACTGCTCAAGACACCTGTCAATTAATTTCTCCAGCCTGTTGGGATCCGTTTGGATGGCATCATGACCCTCTGGTGTTATCAGCCGGTCCTCCTGATTTTGTATCATCAGCAAACTTGCTGGGGATGCACTCTGCCCCATCACCCAGATCATTAATGAAGACATTGAACCGGACTGGCCCCAGTAGTGACCCCTGGGGTACTTGTTACTGGCCGCCAACTAGACTTTGTGCCACTGATCAATACCTTCTGGGCCCAGCCATTCAGCCAGTTTTCAGTCTGCTCACCCAGCCCATTCATCATCTTGTCTGTGAGGATTTTATGGGGAGCAGTGTCAAAAGCCTTACTGAAGTCAAGGTAGACAATATGCATTGATCTTCCCTTGTCTACCAAGTCAGTCATTTCATCATAGAACATCATCACGTTGGTCAAGCATGACCTCCCCTTGGTGAATCCATGCTGACCACTGCCAATCACCTTCTCATCCTTCATGTGCCTGGAAGTGGTTTCCAGGATGAGTTGTTCTATCACCTTCCCAGGTATGGAGGTGAGGCTGAGAAGCCAGTAGCCTTCTTCCTGCCATTTTTGAAGATACAAATGGCATTTATTCTTCCAGTCCTCAGACATCTCTCCCAGCTGTCATGATTGTTCAGGGTTTAGAGTGGCCTCGAGCTTTTATCAGCCAGCTCCCTCAGCACTCATGCCATCAGGATCCATAGACTTGTGTATGTGTGTTTTAAAGGCTTTTCAAACACTCTTGTGGTTTTGGACCCATCCTGTGTCATGAAGAATATAGAGAAAAAGCTTTTCACAATGAGCTCCACTTCTAAAATGCTGTGGAAGTCAGAAGGCAAAAGCAGAAATGAGGTGGCATTAAGAAGCATGATCATTTAAGGATTCTTCCCAGGTTATTCAGGAGATGTAAGAAAAGGTAACTTCAACCCAATCCTAAAAATGACAGTTACAAGCCTGAAAACTTTACTAAGCTATGTACTCAAGCATACTAAAGATGTTCTGCAGTGAGTTCCCCATGTAGTCCTTCCATTTCTACCTCTCTATGGCTTTTCATGAGAGCTTGCCCACAGTTTCCCTCTCTTACCCCAGTGTCCTATTGACTGCTTACTCCTACAATCCCACAATCAAGGGATGTTGAAGGTGCCCTCATGCTGTGGCAGTTGTGTGGAAAGTGGAATAAAGAAAACTAGCCCTTTTTCTGGGGCAAAGAGAGGAAGGAGCCTTGCAGCAAAGTACCTCCTGAAGTGGAAGCATAATCTGCCTTCTTAAGCAAAATATTCAGCTCCCAGGGAATGAAGTCACTTGATGGCTCTGACAGGCAGATAAGAGAGTCATTTGTGTTTGGCTCTGGTAGATGTATGATCTGAGGTCAGAGCTCTTTTAACCTTCCCATTGACTAATGCAGAAAAGATGAAGGTTTGAAGAAGCAGTTATTAAACCTGTACCCCCTCCATGCTGGCAGTGAATATGCTTCAGGTGGTGTAATGTGACATAGTCAGTGGAAACAGAAAATAGATAATTTCTAACTCATTAAAGCTGTGTTTTTGTTAACCTACATGGTGGTGGGCTGAGAAAAGGTGAGGCCAGCTCAGCTAAATAGGGAGAAAAGGAATTTCTCTCATTCATATTTTTCCCCTAATTGTGATGGAGAAAATAGAGGGATGTGAGCATTTCAGTGAAGAGGACTGAGATGTCATACTCTGGACTTCTCACTGATTTTGATAGCCATGATATTGTGAGAACTACACATGCTTTTGGATCCAAAAAGAGTCAAAGCAAGCTGTTTATTGAAGTGAGAAACGTTACATATTCTTATCTTTAGGCCAGTGCTAGAAGGAAAAAGTTAGAAAGCATTGATACACAGCTTAATACACACTTCAAGAAATGCTCTTTTCATGCTTTATGTCAAATGCCATTGTGATTTTTTTTAAATTTGGTTCTTCCAGGAACAGTAATTCAAAAACGGGAAGTTGAATATAACCAGACTTTGTTAACGTTGAAAGTTCATGAGATAGGTTTTGTAAAACTAACTACGTAGTTTACATTTTCCTGACTCCTCCCGCTGCCTTATATGGCAATTTACAGCCCAGGTTCTGTAGGGGAATACATGATTCTCCCCAAAATCGAGCTTTACAGGAATGATCTTTCTGCCCTCTCGTGGCCACAGGCCAGTTTTGCAGTTTTACAACGACGAGAATTTGGAAAACTGGCATTTCGATAAAGCCAGATGTCTTGCTTTTACTTTAGGGAACAAACATAAAAATTTCTATCTCTCAGACAGTTTTTTTCTGTACACAACGTACTGGTGTATATCTGTCATCTGAGTACAGCAGTTGACTATTTAGATTGTCAAATTAATTACCTACTATTTTCTTACCTTATAACCTGGAATATGAAGATGTGACTTGCATGCTAGAAGAAACAGAGAAGAATAATTTCTTTTCTAACCACTAAGGTAATTTTAGTTCAGGGGCTTGTGCCTCACTGTTGGCCCGTTCAAATGAAAAATATTGCATAATTGCATGCGGCAGCTTCTTCACGCCTTCAGTGATTCTATAACTTATTTATGAGTTGAATTTCACTCCGTGTCGTGTCATGTCAATCAATCAATAAATACATTTATTCCAGTGGAGTTACTTTAGATTTATCCCAGACTGAGAGCAGGATGAGACCACAAGGCCAATTTACATTTCACAAAGATCTTGTACAGTTTAAACGCTACCATGTATCCCTTATATGAAGAATGCTATCAAATACAGGCATATAGAGAGTTGTATAGTTTTAGTTAAGGCCAAAGTAAGCTGCTGCTGCTTACCACCTTTTCTGACAATCAAGCATACAGAGACAGAAAAGGTATACGTGCATGCACAGTGGCGTCCCTAGTGCTTGTTAGCTGGTGAGGGTCTGAACAAGAAATTTTGTAGCAGATGTGTGAGAGCATATAATGCAATAGTGATGTAAGAGAACAAAACAAGAATAGATTAGTCACTGTCAACATAATATTAACAAGATGAGAATATTTTGCTGTTATATATTGGAAAACAGAGGAAGAAAAAAGCCATTACTTTATACATCACCTGCAGACTTTCTTCTATGCGCCCCTTTTCACAGTCAGCCCAAGTTACCATATCCTCATCTCCATGATTTCTGGGGTAACTAGGAAAATCACCACCGCAAAGGCACAGCCTGTGCTGCTGTTGTGCCAGTGCCAAACTGTGCACCATCTGCACTTAGCAGGAGAGGGAAATTATACCCAGAAAGAATTTATCACTAGTTATAAATTTGAGGTGGGGGTGGGCTCTGCAATCCTCCAGGCTGCCCCTGGGGATTCATAAATTCATATGCGGTATAAATATGTGAAAGAATACATTTGTTAGGAAATGTCCTGAAGTATGGTACTTTGAGAAGCGTACAGTGGTATGCTGAGCCGAGCCAGCATGAGAAGTACCTTCTGACGACCGTCTGCTCTTTTCCTCCCCTGCTCTTTCTACACAAGACTGACACTGCCAGTTCAAGAGCAATTCAGAATCACCGGCATTTACAATTCCTTATTTCAAGACTTCATAAGCCATATGTGAACCCAGTATCACTATACTATAGGTACCCCGGTGCACCTTCACTGGTATTTAATTTCTTCATAGGCATCTAAATTAAACTTCTAATTTTTCTTTCATAGCTGCCAAAAGAAATCAGCTGCTGAATTAGGCTGTACCATTTAATTTGAAATGCCTCTTGAGGGAGAGGCAGACTCCCAGCTCTCAGAATTGATGATGGTCTCTAAGGGCAAGTAGGTACTTAGTCAAAAAGGTAACCACACTCAAAGACAAGCTCAGCACCCAACATATGCTTTTATTTTTTCCTTAAGCCTCTCTCTTCAACAGCAGAGTTCAAAGAAAGTTTGTCTCCATTCTTTTACAAATACAATTCTCCATGTTGTTCATATAATGTTGTTAATTCTAAACACTTTTATTACCCCAAGATGCAGATTTATTTTATGTACCCGCAGAGTTAAGCAGCTAAGAGAAGCAGCTGATTTTAGAAAGTTCCTCTTTGTTCTCCTTCACTAATTCATGCAAATGGGCCAGCTAAGCCCTCCTGGGAATGAACAGCACATGGAGCTCATCAGACCTTACTGGCTCTGTTCAGCATCTCCAGAAATTGTAAATCTATTTGTTTTCAACTGAAAAATTTAGTATAAAGCTCCTCAGAGATATAAGATGACCTATTGTATACTTCGAATCTCAGTGATGCAAAGTAATTTAATATGTTTTCTTTGATGTGAGGCAGGGTGGCTTTAGGAACTAAGGGTCAAACTCCAAGCAGAGTTTTGAGTTAGGATATGCCTAATAGTTGCCTCAGGTTTTGAACCACTGCTCATCTATCACTTGTTACCAGTATATGCACAAATGTGGTATTTGCAAAGACAGATAATGATGACTTAATGTGCCCTTCAATATATGTATTGCATTGTGCACATCTGTGCATCTGTGCTACCAGTATGCAGTGTGTGAAGTTTAGCTCCTGTTTCTTTCATTATGGCTGAGGCATCAAATATATGTGAGGAGAAAGGAGAATAAATGTTTTGCAATAGGTGGAATGCGAAGCTGTAACTGAAAGGATTGAAAATATTCCTTATTTGGTCATTGACTGCCTCTAGCTACATATGCAAGTTCAACCCTCTGCGTCCATCTGAATTGCAGGAATTCTGAGAGAAGCAAAAGAGGGAAGTTTCTGATACATGCTTTGCTTTCAACTCTGTTTGCTGAACCATAAACTGACTTCTATTTGTTTTTTGGCTTGTGCCTATAATTTTGAATGTGTTGCAAGAGACAAAGTAGCTGGATGTCATAATAAGGGCAACGAACATGGGAATTGATAAGTGTGGTAGAAGTCAATTGTTATGAGCATCAGAGATAAGATAAATATATTAAGTGCAAAAGCTTCAAAACCAGAACAGGTGTCCTAAATATGACAAAATAGGGGTAAAGAGCTAAGTGGTAAGCAAGTTCCAGAAGATGGGAACAGTTAAAGGCTCCTACTCACTTGCACTATTACTGCTGTTGACTAGGAAACCTTCTGTGGTGCCAAGTGACCTACACTTGGTGAAGGACTTGCAGTCAAATTTATAAAGTTATATAAGGAAATAGAAATAAAGATTCCCTTGTGAAGTAATCATTTTGTCTTAGCTTTGCATCTCCCAAGCTTGAAGAAGAATCATAGAACCGCAAAAAGGTCTGGGTTGGAAGGATCCTCTAGAGATCATCTGGTCCAACCTCCTGTTGAAAGCAGGGCCTTCAAAGAAATAATGATCTGCTGAGGTGCTGCTGTGTAAGGCAAAGCAGTACTTGGGTGCCTCTGAAAATCTGGGATGTAGCAAAATTAATTTTCCTGTGCAAGTATTTTCTAACCTATGTCTGTCTTAATCACCTGGCTCCTTTTTTAAGACTTGCAAACAATAGAAACAACCTTCTGGTTTTATTTTTACTTTATGCACTGTCAGCAGGTTGGAGGATGGTCATAAAGGGGTGGAATGAACTTGAACAGCATTTAATTTAATACCTTCTGGTTTTAGAAAACTATTGAAACTATGTACTTTTCTTAGAATACAAGTACAAATGTAGCCTACAAATATATCTCAATTTTCTGAAAGCCTGTCTAGAATATTTCTTCTACCACTTAACTCTAGTGCTCTAAGTGGATAATTGGGATGACATCTGTAAAAGAAACCCATTTTTTGCTGGTTTTCACCAAAATTTTAATTGGATATGGTTCCAGCTAAGGCCATAGGACCCATATTACTTATATTACATATTACATGTGATTACTGTAACACACATACACATGCAAAATAAAAAATACATATTACTAGTGATTACTGGCTGATCACTTCATAGAATTAATGTGCATAAGTGTGAGAAGAAGAAAAATGTATTTTACTTTGCCATTGTTCTTTGAAATAAAACACACATAAGGATACTTTAAGCCTCTTTTTTCCCTTCCTAATAGAACAGATTTTTCTCATCTATATTCTGTGCTACAAAAGATCTGAGTGGTACTAGCTGAGGCCCTTCTATGCCTTATGTCATCAGGAGAGCAGCACAAGTGTGTATTTGTTATCTCTGGGTGTCCATACACCTGCGCTAGATGTACTTGAATGGCTGTCACTGATGAAAACATTTCCAATTCCTGCTAATGGATACTCTTGAAGAAGGGGCAATTTTTAGAATGTCTTTTTTAGTGTTTGGAAATTTCTAGTGGTCTGTGATGACCAAGGCTAGCCCAGTTGTTATCTTTTGAAGAAAATGCAAAAGGCAGTTGCAAATGCAGTTGAAGTGAATCTAAGACTGAAAAATCTCAAATGCCAGATGCCCAAGTCTTTGGCTCCTTCTGAGGGTGAAACAACAGTGTCTCTTTACATTCCACTAAATCTGACCTAGTGATATATTGAAATCAACAACATGATGAGCCCTTGGGCTTATAAATTCATCAGTAGATTGTCAGCTGTCCTCTCTATAAGCTTAAGTCAGAATCTAAAATAAGCCTGGTGTTGTTTTTGCATGGAGGCTTTAATAACAGACATAAATATTACATATATGGCAGGAAAGACTGGGAGCTCCTGAACCCTGCTAGAATTCATGCTGGTAAGCCTTGATAGTCTGTCACTTGATTTACTTGAGTCCTTTCCTTGCTTTTTCCCAATTCATGAATAATATCTCTATATGGATAATAAATAATCTGGTGAGTAATAGCTATAGCAATGTATGTTGCCTATTGTGCCCCTTCTCTTCCCCTTGCACTACCCAATGACTGTTTTCTTGGCTCACATGCTCTCAAACCAAACAGAAATTTTGCACAGCATAGCATAATTCCTCTTTTATATACTTTTCACCTAGCTCTTCCTCTGCTGAGGGAAAATAAATCAACGACCATCTCCTGTGTCTGTGCTGTGGAGCCTGCAGTAAGAGGGCAACCTAATTGTACTTGCTGCTGGGCCAATGTTTGAGCTTCTGCTTTCCTCCCATAGCAGCCATCATTAATACCAATTGATGTGTACCCTTTCCCTGTTGCTAGGCGATATGTGCCTTAAAAAAAGCAGCTCCTATTGCTGCTCAGGGATTCTCACAAATCTTGTTTGCTCTTGGTTCACATGATATGCAGTGAGGTTTGCAGGACCAGAACACAACTCAAAGTTCAGGGCATTTCCTTCTGCTGTTCATTTGAGTGTAAATCACTAAAAAATCCCACAGTTTTCCTGACTACAAAAAGAATAACATCCTGTTCTGGTGGTAGGCAATGGCAAGACTTCTGCTTCATGGGCCGGGTCCTGGTCTTCCCCCCACATAGACAATTTGTTGACCAGTGTCCTTCAGCATGGGCTTCATTGCGGTACCCAAGTGTTATGCTGCAAAACTGGTGTTTCACCAGCACTTGTTAGGGAAAGTGTTTTCTGAGACTCAGAGAGAAGGCCAAAGATTGGTTTGGGACTCTTACTTTCAAGAGGTACAATCTCTTGGTTTATAATCTGTTTGGATGTGTGTATCTCTCTGATATTTCAAGTCTGAGTGAGTAGAGAGACTAGATATTCTCAGGACTGTGGTCTCAGTACTTTGGATTGAATTAAATTCACCAGCCACGGGTTGAATAGTGTTGTGTTTCAGTAGCCTTGTTAACTTTGTAGAGGAACAGTATCCCAGGCTCTCTCCCAACTATGAGTTTATCTGATAAAAAGGATCCATTTGATCAGGATTTCTTCCAGGTTCCTCTAAAGATATGTGGAATGTAAGGATATCTAGTTACTGGTTATTCAGCATAAAAGACTAAGACAAGAGACAGGAGAAGTAATAAATTAAACTCTCAGATACCCAGACCCCGAGGAAAAGGAGATAACAAGACAGTAACGAAGAGCAGAAGTCTTAGATCACTGATTGATGGGACCTTAAAGGAACGAATCAATGCCTTTAAGAGGTTCAGCCAGAGCTCCGTAACTGGTTATCGTGGATCTCATGGGAAAGAGCAAACTGACAATAGGATATTTGAGAGGGCTTGTAGGATTACGTAAAACTTATTATGGGGTGTTTTAAGGAATGTGGGAAAGTGCTAAGCTTACTTTTGGGATATTTAGGGGAGAGCCAAAGACAGTCAAAGGGAGGGATCAAGGTAGACGGGGGAAGAACAAGCATGGGAAAATGGAGAAGAGAGGGGATAAAAGAGGTCGGCTGCATGCAGTCAACCTGCTGTCAGTATTTTTTTTCAGGCTGTGCCCTGCGCCTGATCATCACAGTGTATCCTATCTTCTTATTAAACTCAATAATTGAGTGTTTTCTATGTAAGTGGCTCTCTATTCTGTGTGCGTGTGTGTGTGTGTGTATGATCTGCTAGCAAATTTCAAGCCAGGCTAGCTGGTGAGTAGAGTAAGTGGTCTGCATGCCAGCAACTGGAGATAGAGACCAAAGGTTGAAGGGCCCTGCAGGTCTGAGGGCTAGCAATTGGAGAGACTGATTGTCTGGACACAAGCTATTGAACAGACCAAGCGTCTAACAGCTGTTGATGAAGGGACCCATCTGTGTGTGTGATTCTAATATGAATTCAAAGCCAGAGAAGAGGTGTGGGAGCCAGCTACCAGAGAGACTATAGGTCGGGACAGTGGAGGGACCAAGGGTCTGAGAGCCACCTGCTGGAGAGACCACTGGTCTGGAACAGCTACCAGAGGGACTTATTTGCATGTGTTTGGGTGGGAGATCTCCTAGCAAGCTTTCAGTCTCATTAGCCTGTAAGTGAGAAGAGGATGGCCCCATTTATATGTTTATGTGAGTCGTCTTTGTGTGTATGTAGAGACTGCAAGGTTGCTACTCTCTTGTCTGTTGGTAGTCAACTGTGGCTGTAGAGTGTGTGTATGTATGTGTGGTGTCTTTTTTAGGGGATGCTTAGCCCCACCATCGGCCAGACGTGTCAAGGTAATGCAGCGTCTGAAGGCCAGAAGAAAGAACCCCTTGGATCCTGTAGTCCACCAGAACCAGCTTCCCTGTAACAGGTGTGAATTCAGCTTCTCTTCAAATCTTACTGAAAACTCAGTTTTGGAGGAAGCCTAAACACACAATATTCCACTTAGAAGAGAATGGTTTTCATAATAAATATGAAGTGGAAATATGGGTTTATAATGGAGTAGCCCCTTCTGCATGTGTATCTGGTAGCTGTAATGTCATTCATGTTAACAGAAGAATCGGGACATGTACAGGGCAGATCTTGTAGGGCATTAGGGAGGGCATTATCTCAGATATAAAATGAGATAATTGCATTACAATATGACTTTGGTTAGGTGTTATTCCTCTGTGGGGGTCCAAAAAGCTAGGTTTTATTTATGGCAAATTCTTGACAAGTCGCCTTTCAGATTTATATCTAACATGACTCATAAACAACAGGAAAAGTGCTTTCTCTACATTTTACTTGATTTTCTTTAGCTGCGTGTGACGCAAAGGGTACCCATGGTTTTGATCCTGCAACTGTTTGTTATTCACATCATAGGCTTCTTTTTTATTTGTACCATGCTACTTTATTCATACTATGCTTCTTTTAATTTTGCTTAAAATGCTTTCAGTCATACAGCCATTGTTCTGATATTATGTTTTACAACCAACAGGACATAAGTTGCACAGAAGTAAATGGAATTTATACTACACTGCCACAGAAGTAAACTACTACAACAATCACTACAATTATCACTGCCTTATGCTTCAAAGGTTTGTACAGAATAAATACAGTATTCATAACATGAAGACAGGTTTGCATTTCAGTTCTCAAATGTTTCCTTTTCATGACCTTTAGTTTTGAAAACACATTGCAGCTTTTCCAAGTCTTTCGGTTTCTGTCTTCATTATTTCATTCCAGTATTAACGTAACTGTTAGAATTCATATCCCTAAAAACATCAGACAAATAAAATATAATCTGTTATAATCAGGTGAGACAGTGTGAAAGGAATGAAAGGAATCAAATTAAATAAGAAAGAATCTTGGCTTCTGATACATCAGTTATTTTTCCTGGCCTGAACTTCTACTGTATGCATGTGTCAGATGCAAGTCAGGGGTAGCCAAGTGAAACTTGGTTCCAAGACAAATGGACAGTTCAGATAAAGCAGCAGATATGATGAGAAAGACTGTTATTGAAGAACTGGTTTAAATTATTCTTAGTAATGGGCAGGAAATATTTTTCTTATCCTGAAAAAATTTCTGAGATGTCAAAAAAAAATTTTCATCTTAACCTGGAATGAAAAATCAAAATCTCAAACATTGTCTCAGTAAGACAATCTGAAAAAAAATAAGTTCGGATGAGAAAAAAACCAGGCATTTTCAAAATGCTGCAATTCAGCTTGGAATTTTGTCTTCTTTTTAAACTCAAATTTGCATAAATTTAGAAAAAGAAGCATAATTTTCAGGTAGTTTCCTTTGGTCATTTTACAGTGCTGAACTGGGATATTTTAATGATTCTGAACCTTTTTTACCAAACCTTTAAACTTTTCAAAATGAAACCTGATCTAAAAAAGCATTGTCAGACCTAGTCTTGTCATATGAACATTTTCGGCTTTGGCTATTTGGCATCTTCTCATTAGAAAATATTTCATAAAGAGATTCTCTACTGGTTCTTGTGATGAGACCTTTTTTATTTGATGAACTGCAAATCTCTCTTTTAGCAAATTGGACTCATACTGAAATGCTTAGGGAATATCCCTTGAGGAAGTCTGATTGTATTTGATCATTGCTAACCTGATTTAATATGCTTTTTAATATATGGCTTGAATGCTTGCATAGTATTACCTGGTTCAGATTCCTGAACATCTTGAGACAGACCGATGGACAGTGACTTCCCAAATCTCTGTGGCAAATTTAGAAGTGATTGACTGGAACTTTTAACAAGTGGAGATCTCCCAAGCCTGTGTGATACCTTTGGAGCACGCCTAGGTATGTTCTCTCCAAAAGCTCTCCCAAATCTCAGAGGCAAATTAGCAATTGGTTTAATGCTTCTTTCTTCTGGATAATTTCTTCCAAACCTGAGAGGTAAATTAGCAACTGAATTTGGCATCTTATTTACTGTAGGAGGGTTCATTTTAATGATATTTTTTGATCCCCAGTCTTTCATTTCTTCAAAATTGAGACTCCTCTGCTTTTCTTCCAAGATATTATCTTTAATCTAAGGAAAATAATTAAAAAAAGGATGCTATCATTTTATAGGACATGAATCCAGCTACCAATCACACAAAGCATTCATTTTCATATCTCCTTAGAAAGCTGCTGGGTAATACTCTTTTCTTGATATCTAATGCTTTTTAGCTGTATTTGCTAAACTCCATTGTAGTGTGAGCTACTTCATATGGATTATTTCATAGGCAGACATTGTCCTGCTTACCTTTTCAGTACACCAACCACAAGAGCACATCTTCATATCAGTATCTACAACTGTTCAAACTGTGTCAGTTGGAAATATTTCTGGGCATAGGTGTTGGTACCTGTGCCATCAGTTAAGTGTGGACAGGAGTCATTGTCAGGTCCATATTTGATAATACCACCAACTGAAGCTGTTTGGAGGGGAAGATGCTGACTATATTTAGTGACTTAACACAGACCCAGCCTCTTACTCATCTGGCCTGAATGAACAGGAGGATGGGCCAAGCTACCTGAAGGTGTAGCTCATTTCTTCCTAAGCACTGGGTGGATGCTTTTGACCCAATATTCTGCTGGGCTAACAGCCAGGGAAATAAATGGAAAACATTTGGGTCAAGTCCACATCATGCCTGTTCTGGCTTTGCAGCATAGAGATTGTCCTGAGCTTTAAGTTGCTTTAGTCCTCCACCAGTATGCAAGATGTGCTAGGAACTCCTGGACTCCTAATTTTCCTGCAACCAGCACAAAATCTACTTTCTGCATCTACGCTGGCATACAGGGAAGAACTGAGCCTAGTATATTACATGTCCCTTGATATAAAGGGCAGTTGTTGCCCTAAAAATAGCTGTATCAACATGACCCTTTCCTATATAGCAGTATTCCTTCCCTGGGCATATAGAAAATCACTTATTTTTGTGACAAAAATGAGTTTTGAAGCCTTAACAGAAAATACGTGCAAATAAGTGTTTTAATTTCAGTTAAAGACACAAAAGCTACTAATCCTGATTTCAGTTCCTTATCCCCATTTGGTAACTTTCCTGGGAGCTTCTCTAGCTCCTGGGAGAGGAGGGGAATGAACCATTCTAGTTCATACTCCATGATTAAAATATTAAATAAGCCATCCCTCTGATCACACCTGCACACCCCTTCTGAAGTACATAAAAGACAGTGAGCTGAAGACCACAGGATTTTGCTGGCATAATTAAAGTTGTATTTTGGTTTGAAGGATCTTTATTACACCAATGATGATGAGTCAAAAAGAGAGGTTGGCTCTCATTTCCCAGGGAGTATTTTCAGGGCAGACAAGAAAAATAATACAGATGAACTGTGCAAATTTGATTTGGCATCTATTGAGACATAATAAATGTGCAGCCCTGCAAAGATATTTTTATAGTCAATTTCCAGAGTAGAATTTTAAGACCATTAACTATATTAGATTTATAATGTTCCCTGTTTATCATTATTCTTTGAGTATTACAAGCATGCCTTTATTAATTTTGGATTAATAATGTTTCTGTTATATTATGTGCATAAAATGCCTGACAGGAATGTTAATTGAGGCCCCACTGTGTAAGTAAGAAACATTTCAGAAAAAGTCTCAACCTGATTGCAAGGCTGTATTGCAAGAAAATTGAAACATGAATTGATTTACACAGTATGTATGTCTGAGCAAATAAATTTCCTGAAAATTCTTTCAGCAAGCCTCTTTCATACTGCTAGTGCTGTAATGCTGAATACCGTGCAGTGAGGTTAGGAGAGTCTTTGCCAAAAAATTCAAAGTGCTCAGGATCAGACCCACAGTTCCCCCAAATGTCATAGTAATACAGATCTTACCTCGTAATATTTTTCATCATCGTCTTCTCTGCTCTGCAGACTGGACTTCATCGGTTCATCCAGGCACATACTATTTGATATTAGAAAGACCACTGTAGCTAAAGCAAATAGAATAAACTCCTTGGTTGAAATTACTTTCATTTTTCTCAAATTAAGCTTACTTAGAGAGCTCAGAATCTGTACAGAAAAGAAAACTGCCATCATTTTATATGATCAGAAAACAAAAAGATTTTGTTCCCTGTGACATCAGTTTCAAAAGCTTCAATTCTTAATATTAATTAAGGGTGTAATCTGAATATATTTGAAGAATGTTGGGAATTTCTTTTGTGAACCTTTTTAACCAACACAGCTTCTTGTTAGGGACACGCTGACTTTACAAATATTTTCTTCTGGTGAAATATGTCTTAATTAGCTAAATTTGAGAGCCATAACAGAGGGACTTAAAACTGCCACAATGTTGCATCACTAGTAGACAAAAACACCCTGTTTCTTTCTTTTGTATCAGTGTTCTCTGAAGGATTCCTCTGCCTAAATGGTCCTTTTGGACTGTATAATACTACGTACAACTAGGGATATTTGGCCCATTGAAATCAAGTGCTGCCTATTGAAGTGGTTGATCAAGTCATAAGAGATGTTATGCATCAATGAGATCTATTGACGTACATAGTGCCATATGCTCTAAATTGAACATGTTAATTTTTGTTCAGACTGAATTAGGAACATGCTTTTAGAACTCTGCCCATCAGTTCAGTTTTTAGAAATTTCAAAGGTCATGTTAGATCTATATTCTTAAGGCCAAGTTTCCATCAGCAGTTTTTAAAAAGGCATCTGCCACTTTGCTGCATGCCGTAAAAGCACTGGACTGCCCGTGCATGTTCTGTCCCAAAAGGGGATTCAGACTCCACACTAAAGGTGCCCTTAAAGCATGCTTTGAAATGGTTGCTAGAGAGGCTGGTGAGCCAGAATGCCATAAAAGAAGCATATTGTGTTGTTCTTCCATTTGTTATTCTTAAATTCTTGAAATGATTGCCTAAATCTCATATGTTAATACTTAAAATGAGCTGTATAAGAAGAAATCTGATTGCACATGGTAAATACACATACTGGAAAACTGGACTCCAGACAAGTTTTTTTGCAATTCAACACCAGGGTTGTAAAATGTTGGTTCCATCACAGCATTAGCAAAGTCGTCCTGAGCGAATGGGTTTCATGCTGTGGGCAGCACGGTTAGTATGGACTGTTCACCTGTAACTGTATGTTACTGTCTTTACTGCACTGTGGAGCAGAAGGGTTTGGAGTAACCTCATTTTATAATTAAGTTGGCTGATTTTATGGGTTTAAAGTTGCGTGGTATGCATGGAGTCATTTCTGCCTTAGATTCTCTGAAACTGAGATCCTGGAGGACTTAAGCGGCTTTGTATTAGAGCTAACAAGATACTCAGGCCTCCTATTGGACTCATGAGAACTACAGGTCATATGCTGGAAGCTGCTTTGACATGACTGCAGCTCTAACTTGACCAAAGATAACAGGAAACACTAAATCTGTCACCTAAATTGTTTACTAGAGTCACTTAAAGTGAAAAAAGAAGAGAAATAAATTCCAATTAATGATCTCCTTAGGAGAAATAACAATGCCTTCTTTCCCTCTCCCACAATTTAATCCTTATCCAATAGCAGGAGAAACAGCAAGCCCCTATTCTCCAAGCTTGGACCATCTTGTCCCCATTCCTCATAGTTACATGGTCCCTGTCTCCCCAGACTCCTGTAATTACTGGGGATCACCTAGGGTAGGACAGTGTGTTGGGGTTGTCTCCTTGAAGGTGACAAGAGTAAGCAGTTTTAGATGGAATTTGCAGTCTTCTTAAGGAGAGGATGACATGAGGGGACAGGGGACATGTTGCACAATGCCTGCTACCAGACTCTCATACTTTCTAGTGACCCCTCTGGCAAACAGTGGACTAGGTAGACAGTGTGTTTGATCTTGCCTAGTAATTCCTATGAAATACTGCTCTTTTAGCCTGGCTTCAACGTCTGCCCACCTGCCATCATTCCACATCCTCATTACAGATAAATAGTGTACCTCCATCAGAGAGGTGCTGGATTTTCTCCCATGAGCTCTCTGAACTCTAGGGGACAGGTTCAGGGATCAGGAGTATTCCCATGCCTGAGATAAGGGTGACTAAACTTCTGGGCACTGGAGCATTGGTTTGCCATGCTAGCTGAGCTAAGGGGGTGGGGCTGAGACTAAGGGATCAACCAGTTGAGTGCTGACCTGGGAGCCAGATGTAGAGGTAACATCTGGAAGCACAACTACGTGGGGAGAGCTGGTTAGGGGTGGGGTCTACCTACCAGTGGCTTGCTACTGGTATCTGAGGTGTACCTGCCTGGCACAGTGTGTGTGGGGAAGTGCCTTCCTTCCCAGGGCAGAGGGAAATCTCATTGACAGAGCTGGAGGTGAAAGGGGAGCAGTTTCTCTCAGGTGAACTCCCCAGGTGGAGAGGGTGTGAAAGATTCTACCCATTATTTATGTGACAGGAGACCATTAAATTGTTAAAATGGATGAGAATGGTATTAGCAATCTAATTAGGAGCCCCTGTGAGAAAAGAATGCATTTTAATGTCACTGGCTTTTCTGTGCTGCTTTCCCTTGTTGTTGTAGGCACTATTTACATTCATTTCTTTGTTTCTTTGCCGCTATGGCTATGTGTAATCCTTCTGGACCTGGCTGACAGCAGAAAAGGTTGGGTTCAGAGATCTGGTGCTTCCTTCAGAAAAGTGCTGGGAAAAGTGAAGTATGATGGGAATAAGCACAGTTCTGCATAGTCTCAATGGGCAGTCCTTCCCCTTGTATTCTCAGAGACTGCTCTACAGGATTTTGTTTTAAAGTGCGATATGGTAGATGGGGAGGTAAAAGATACTGGACCAGTAATGATTCATAAAGAGTTGTTGCATGTGCATACATAATCAAATGTATGTAGGAAGTAAGAAAGCATCATCTGTGCTCAGAGAGCCCTCCTCTCAGAGTACATGACTTCTCTTTTTTATTTTCTTTTAAATAATAAATATTCTTGGCAGGGAAAAGGAGTTTTGGGGATACCAAAATTTTGGTATTTGCAAATCTGGGCCAAATTCTTTGGAAAACAGAGGCAATAAAAGGAGAATGTCAATGGAGAAGACCTCTACAAGGAATCCATGTCCTCTCAGTGCTCTGGCAGGTCAGGGGCAGCAACTGTCTCTCTTCACCGAGGGCTGAATGCAGGTTCCTGACTCTGTGGAGCCTCATGTCAGGGGGCTTCCATCTGTGGGAACAGATGGATTTTCAAGTTCCTTTTCTTTATGGTAACAATAAAGACAATAATGAATGCAATTCATGCACTAATATCTATCTAACGTGATCATTTACTGTTGGGCTTTCCTTTTACCTAGCTTCTGGTTTATGAACCTTATGATCAATGGTCTTTCAATTAACTGTGTGAAGATATTTTCTTTCTAAATTAAATGGAATTGGCAAGATCCAAAAACTCTTCTGCATTGGTTGGCACAAATACAAATTCTGTTTTCCCTAGACAGAATAGGAAAATGTATTGCTATTGTCTAAGCTGCTTCAGGCTTTCTTGACATTCAGTTTGTGTCCTCTGTATGTTGATTTTCAAATCAACATAAAGTGAGGTTTTCAAGTGTTTTGCGTGCCAAGCAGTCAGAGAGTTGTATGTCACTGTACTTTCTTGTGGATTAATTTACCTTTGATGACTCTACAGCAGGAACTCTTTGGAAATTTCAAGTCAAGCAGTTATTATGATTGTTCATTATCTTTCCTGAGGAAGGACTTGTCAGACCCTAATGCTCAAGTACCAGAAAGGATTACCTGAGCACTCTTCATCAATGTGACTGCAAATTCTGCTGTTGGACCATCTTCAGCAGCAGCATAAGCTGGCCCAGCTGACTTCAAACTTGAGGCAGCTGAGGCATCCTGGCATGATCTATTAAAATTATTTATTTGTGGAGGGAAGGCACCTTTGTTGGTGGCTACAGACAATATTGGGGAAGAGGGCTGTCTATTTTTGAGTTGCTCCAGCTTGATCCACAAAGGGCCTGATTAAGGCACATGGAGAGGAGCATTGTTGAAAACAACTTTTGAGTTCCTAGGTTCTTGTCCAACACTTGTTTTGTCCTGCTGTCTTACATCATCATCAGCCAAGCTGTTTAAAGGACTTGACTATAGAGAAGTTCAGGACTTGAACTTCTGTTTTGAAAATTCCCCAGTTAAATAGGAGCAAGCCCTCCCATCTATATCTGAAACAAGTCTCACAAGCAGGGCCAATTTTAATGAGTTTTCCTACATGTGCATGCTACAAACTAGGACAAGGTAGTGCTTGCTTCTTTTTTTCCTCTTCATTTAGTATAGGTAGGCACAGGAAAGAGCATTTATTTTGGCATAGTGGTACAACAGTAAGGTGGGTCTGATCTGTGACGAGTTACTGCAGTGACTTGATGTATATCTACTTGAAAAATTTGATGTTAAAATGTAATTAGTAGTAATGGCAAGAGTAGCTCAATTTCATAAGCAACTCAATGCACAGTAAGTTCTTTGATTCCAGTAAAAGAACAAGTTTTAATATTGCTCTTTATATAAGAATATACTGATAAATCCTTATCCATTATTAACAACATACTGTGTGAAAATTGCATGTTATTTGACTCATGCCACCAATAAGCATCTTGTGCATTTCCATAATGATAAATCATTCATAATATATTCATTTTGCCATTATGTATTATACAACCTATTCTATGGCTCATTTTGAAGTAAGAAGAATTTAAAATGTATAATTTTTTTCATTGGCAAGCAATTCTGTTCATTCTTCACACATTCCTATGGCATACAGTGGGTTGTGCTGGCTTTGCTGTGTTGTGCTTCAGTTCTGGTGCACAATCCAAAGTATATTTGCCTGGAATATATATGACTTTAAGCAGAGAGTCATACCTCCACTGTATATGTGCCAGTATCCTGACATTATATATGTATATATGCCTGGTGTCCCTCTCATACTGACAGTAAATATTTCAGTGATCAGGGAAACGAGTGAAGCTTGTTTTCCCATGACTTTGTGATTGAAGAATAAATGATAGTGTGTATTCTCTGAGGTCCAGTAAGGATTAACCTTACTGTAGGATCCCTGCATGAGCAGTGTGTCTATCCTCTCTTGCCATGCCTGTTATCATGAAGTGGAATTTCAGCAAGACTTCTCCTTGCCAAATTCAACTGAGCTTGGCTTCTAGACTTGAAAGTTATCAAGGGTGACTGACAGACACACACTTATGCACAAAGAAACAGATTTGCCTCATTTCATTAGGAAACCAATACTAAATCAGGAATGACTCTGCTGAAATACCACAGGTATAAAGGCTCAACATCTGTACAATTACTGTGGGCACAGTGATAATTTCAATCTTTATTAATGAGGCATTAGCTCAGCTTTCGGGATTTTGCAGGAGAATGGGGGAATTTACTCTGCTATGAAAGCCCCCGTCTTTGTGTACTATAGCTTGTTAAGGAAAAACAACCTTTGTGAAACAGCTCTCTGATTTGCAGCATTGGACCTTCAGTTTTAAGTCATGTAGCTCTGAGCTTTCCTGTTAGCTGGGTAGTAGTAAACAAAGGACAAATGCACACAAATAGCAAGGTGTAAATAATCTTATTTTAAGGTTAACCCGTAGGAATCAGTCTCCAGTGTTAGAAGATGTTTTCCCCCTTGATTAGCTAAATCCAGGATATGAATGTGCAACTTCAGATTTTTTTTAAATTTTATTTTTCCTTGAGCTTTTGGAGCAGCAAAACAGCATGAGAGACAGAAAACAATGAATAACGAGAGGCTTGAGTTATTGTGGTAACAAGCTGAAAATGACTTTATCTTCTTGGTAAATAAGGTGTGAACAATAATTCTGGATTAGACAGGTTCTTCAATTATACATTCATGTTAGTAATAAAATAAACATGTTTTCAATAACATTTGGGATATAAATACATTCTTTTTTACTAACTACTCTGCAGAGTGTAATACTGTACTTACCAATCTACTACAGTGTGTAGCAGCACTAGCCTGTTCTTGTCTATTAAAAATTAAACCCTTTTACCATACATTATTAAAAGTGCTTTTGTTGGCTGCAAATCAAGAAAGACTTCATAAAGTCTTAGAAGAATGAGAAATCTGATTAAATCTAGGGTCCACAGGCAGCAATGGAAAGTGCATGAGAAAAAAAATACAACATTAAATTATGTCTTAAAAACTCTTTCAGGACTTTAAAAAACCATTAGCAGCTTTTATTCAAGTTAACTGTTAACCAAGGGACTCTTAATAGATTCATTATTCCATGTTCTCCCTTCCCTTTTTCAGCTTGGAACCTTGTTAGTTATAGATGCAGATGCCTTCATTCCTTGTTCTCCCCTTTTTCAGAATGATGTTTTTCTAGAAATATTGTGCTCATTTAATAGTTCCCCTATGACTTGTATATAAACACTGAGGAGTGGGAAGAATACACTATTTATTAGCTGAATTGTGAGTTGCAGGGTCTGATTTTCACTTTAGGAAAAACTGTAAGCAATTTAGGAGAGGAAAAATATTAAAGGAAAACACCTACGTTTCTTGGAGGCAGAAAGAGTCTGCAAGCATTTTACTGACAAAGCTGGAGAAGCAGGTCCAGCTTATTTGAAATAAAGCTTCTCTCTCTCTTTTTTTCCTTAATGTTGCTTTTTAAAGGCAAAAAGGGAGAGAAAATTTTATGCTTTTTATCCTCGCTGTTTTATGACAGTGACATGAGACAGTATCCTGGCATGGGAAATAGCATTTCAGCAGGAAGTACTGAACCTTTCACATGGTGGTGAAGGAGCTGACTGTGCCATCATTTAACCTGGAGCTGAGTGTTAGCCACGACACCTGTAACATCTCTTTACATTGTGGAAAAGTGGCAGGGAATGTGAAGCAGCACAGCCAACACGCTGGGACCACGGTCCAGGACTGGGAGTTATTTTTGTTGCTTGTGTAGAAATAATAATTCACCATCCTAGCTCAAAAGGTCCTTATCCCACCGCCATGAGCATAGGGAGAGGTGGGGTGGACTTCTGCCTCATTTCAGGTGCACTTCTCCCTGCATCAGGGTCAGGGCTGTGCTCACCTCCAGCAGACTGGGCCACTGAGAGGGAGCCCGCCACTCCTTGCCAGCTCCCCTGCTGTTGGTCAAATAAGCTGGAGCCAGAAAAAGGCCTGACAGACTTCTCTGCTGTCAGCTCACCTGGGAAAGAAATGAGGACCTGCCAGGACCCAGGAAGCCATTGAGCAAGACTCCTGGCAGGACCCCCTCCCAGGGAGAGGGTCAAGGGCTTCTCACCTGGTTGACGCAGGGCTTGGGAAGAGATGTACCAACTTGACTGAAAACAGGCAAGATTAACAATGCAGACAGCTGTCTGATTATTGCAGATTTTGTGCAGGTTTTTTTGAAACATGGAACGGCATAGTGCTTGAGATAGCATACTAGGCTAGCTGGACAGCTTCACTGCTTTAGCACTGAAATTTTTATGGTCTTGTGAAAAAAAAAAGTTTCCCTCCCTCTCTTTTTTTTTTTAATGGCATGTGCATCCCTGTTCATCTGAAAAATAGAGGACAGATTCTTGTGAAGATCTGATGCCTATACTGTGACCATGGGGTAGATGTTTTCTAATGGGAAGACTGGGAATGGTAAGATGCAAGCGAGTACTGGAACCCATGCACTGGCTGTTCTGCAGCTCCTCTGTGATATCTCAGGGCAGTTGAATGGGGAAAGCCTATGAAGAAATTAAAAGAAAAAAGCACTGAGAGGACAAATCAGTCACCTGAATACAGGATGGAACATGCCATTTTCACCTGAAAGGATCCAGAGAAAAAAAGAGGATTACTCAAGTTTAATTGCTGTGCTGGTTTGGGGCCTATATATACTGAAACAGCTGTGTGCAACCTCACTCTGTTTTGAAAGAGAACATTTCAAAACTGTTGCACAATGTGTTCTTAATTTATGAGTAAAGAGCATTTATTGATCTGGTAGGAGTTGCCAGTAGTGCCCAACATTTCTGGGGTGGACTGGCAACGGCCTGGGGAGTCACTTTTTAATTCTTGATGTATTGACTTGGGCATCGGATAAACACGTACTGGAGGAAGTTTTAATACGACACTTTTCCTGAAAATCCTTATCAGATGCAAAGTCAGTTTGTTTGCTACGCAGTTCCCTGAACCTTGCACAGATTTTCTTAGAGACAAAATCAAGGAGTTTTAGTCCTGGTAGCAAAGGAGCTCTGATGGCATTTGCTGCATAGTAAGGGAATTGCTAGGAGCAATGCGAGCTGTGTGCGGTGCCTGCAAAGGAAAAGAGTGGGAGGCAGAAAGACAAGAAGAGCAAACCTGGTCAGTCTGTGCAGGGCATCGATCCAAAGCTTTACAAAACAGTTCCTTGCTCTGTAAAGTGTAAGAACTAAGTAAATTTTGAGTTACAGGGCTATAATTCCATTCCTGGATTGTGGTGACTGTATAAGGCCACTTGAGCTTTGCTCTTATAGTTTATGATACCACCACAATCCCCCAGTGGATTTACAGCCCTGTAATTTTTTACAGTAGTGAGCTGTTTATTCTTCTATTTACAACAGTACATCACTGGAGGTATTGATAACAGTCACTTAGTTCTGTTGTATGGTTCCCTATACTCTTGCATTTCTTTCTACAGAAAAAATCAAAGTTGTTCTTTAGGAGCAGGCTGCCAGAGGCTGCTGAGGAGAGGGGGAAAGCTCCTTTTCTGCCTCTCTTTGTCTCTGTAAAGACTGTTTAATTTAGCAATTATTTGTCCAGACACAGGAGGGCATAATGACTACCAATTTCACATCACTGTATGACGAACAGCTGTATGACTCCCACTTTCACATATTTTCTTTTCTCTTTCTTGCCCCCTGCTGTATATTAATTTCCCAGTTAAGGTTCATCTCACCAGCCTCTCACACAGGATGTCACCATAATAGAAGGCTGAGGGTATGTCAGCGTGGTACATCACAGGCAGATGCCAGGCCTGAGCAAGAGGCAGGTCTTGGGCTTGATCCCACCCTAGCACCATGCCATGGAATTGGGTTCAGAACAGATGGACGTAACTGTTAATTTGATTAGTTGTTAGTGTGGCAGGGCGATAATAACAGCAAAAGGGGACAAGCACAGTGGGTAGCTAATTTAAGTGTCATGTGCTAGGCTGCTGTAGCATCACAGACGTATTCTGCTCCACAGGTAACTGTGCCAATTACTTGGTGCAAATAAATAAATATAAGCATCTAACAATCAGCCTAGTTGGACAATCTACCCGTTGTACCCTGAATGCTGAGAGCAGAGGCATCACAAACTTGGCAGCAGCGCTGGGGAGCTGCTTAGGAGAGTTAATAGCATTTTAATAGAGAAGTAGGGGATGGCCAGAAGCTTTTGGTTTTGGTGAAAGTAACTGACCTTGGCATTTAGAAAAACTCAGTGTCTCTACTAACATATTTCAGTACGACTTTCAGTGATTTTACTATAGGTCAAAAAGTATGTCTGTGGCCAAAAGGAACGGAATCTCTGTCTCCACATGCAGACTAATGGGTATGTAATAGACATGTCTTCAGGACTAGGATTTTAGATGAACACAAATTTTTGGAAAGGAGTTTTATTATGAATACTGGGTTATCTCCAATTCTAATCCAGAAAAGTATTATTGCAGAGTCATAGGATCAGTCACGCATGGCAAATTTTTGTTTCTTTTTGTTGTAAACAGCAAGATGCTGGATGTGACACATTGTAGTCATTCTGTCTTGTTCTTCAGTCTGGGATGTGAAGAAATATGCTAAAAAATGTATCTTGCTTTGCCAAGATTCTTAAGATAGGACGTTTGTTTAGGAAAAAAGCCCACAAATGCCACTCCTTGAAACTAAATCTACTAACTTAGATTATAAGCTGGTATTTTCAGGGTGTATTTTTAAATAAACTATACCTAAAAACCTAAGATGCCTAACCATTAACAACTGGATTTTAGCAAGTGCCCCCCTAAGCACTGATCAATGCAGTATGTAACTGCAATTTCACATGAAGCATTTTTGTAAGATTTTTGTGCACTCTATCCTAGGTTAGGCCATGGTAGTTCTTAAAACAGCTCAGCATTTTCTATATTTTACTTAAGTACAGACTTCGTTATTGGTAAAAATATCTAAGTGAGGCTATTACATAGTTTGGTTATCATTCCTTCTTTGGGCACACAATGCTGTATGCAAATAAAAAGAAACAGAAAAGCAACTCCAAAGAATTTATTCAGCAATCTCCCAATTCAACCACTTGGGGGCATGAGATATTTATTTAAGAGAGCTTTTTAGGCACATGATTGTGAAATATATGATAGGAAGCCTTACTAGTAAAATGGGATCAGAATTGTCACTTGCTCTTTAGCTCTTTGCTTGCAATCAAAAATACTTAGCAAATAATTATTGCGAATGACGTTAACCTAAAATATAGTAACAAACAAAAATACAGTGTGGACAGGAAAGAATATCAAAACAGATTTTAAATATCCCCATTAGTTAACCTGACCTCAAGTATATTTTCATGGTGCTATTTGTAAACAAAATCTGAAATCTTCCGTATAACCCTGCACATCTGACTTAAATCACCTGGACATTTACGTTAAATGAGAAGGAGGCTGCTCTGAGATATAGCAACCTAGATCTGGAGTAAATCCATTTCATTAATTGCTAGATGACATTAAATTTTGTCATTCACTTGCAAGATGAGTAATACGCTCTATACATTTCGGCCCAGATCCAGCAAAGCACATAAAATCATAGTTAATGATGTTAAGTGCTTCAGTAGTTCTCCTTGAGCACATGCCTCAAGCTGAGTACATATTGAAGTGCATTCCAACACAGAGAAAGTGGCACAATCAAACCTTTAATTAGTTTTAAAATGGAATTCAAAATGCAATGCAATTCTTTGCACTTTACATTGCAAAAAATGCATGCTTTGAGACTCTCTTGGGACAGAGATGACTAAACCTATTTATCCACTTTGGTTCCAAAGGGAATGAATGCTCATTGTTTTCTGCTGTTGTTCTTCCCTAAATTTAGAAATTTATTTTGCTCAGTCAACTGGTTTGTTTACAGCAGAATATTTATATGAATATTTCCAAGTCTGTTATTTTATGGACTTTTTTATTTATAAGATAATTTGTGCATTTTGTTGGTATTTAAAAGGGTGGAATATTTTTACTTCTGCTTCCGTAATTTTAAAACAAAGCAAAAACAAGCAGCAGTAACAAGATGTAAACAAGTGTTCATAGTACCTGAAAGCTTGTTTCTTTTCAAAATGAGCTGAAAATCAGGATTTTGTACTGCACATTTCGATCCAAATATTTAATGCTCACACAGCTCAAAGGAACCATAAATTTACGTCCTGTATTTCAAGCCATTGTGTGCTTTCCACTCTGCAGTTTTCGGCATGTGCCTCTGACATACCGATCTCTGTCCAAACAAGATTACTGCACACAGGTGAATTCTAAGAGGGAACACTGGCCTCCTGTTCTTCTCAGAGAGAAGAAGCTGAGAAAGGCACCTCTGATTTCAATCCATACTTCACCAAGACTTGGAGTACTTTGTTCTTTGTCTTTGGTATAAACCTATCTCTGTGGTAAATATATTTCTAGAGGGAGCCTAAATAATGCCCAGAGTCATAACAGGCAGAGGCAAAACTATTTCTGAACATAATGTGGTTGGTAGAGCACAGCAGAATTCTTCTTGAACTAGCAGACTACAGCTGTTGGGTACTTTTTCCTAAGCTACAAAACCTTCTTATTTCAGTGCCTAGGCTTAGATCGATTTTGATTCCTCCAACAATTTCATCCTGACCTTTTGCATTTTTAAGTGCTCTGTGAAAGCTTGCCTGAAAATCTGTCCCAACAAATGCTAAAATAACCCAAGACTGTTGATCCACTCATATAACAAAGAAACTCACATGCTTCCTGGCCATGTTCTCACTCAGAATTAAAACACAAGGATATGCGAGGAATTACAACAAGTGAACAAGAAGATGAGTCCATATTACAGCGTTACTCTGGCAAAATGCCCACTGATGCTAAGTGTGCACTTTCTGTCCCCAAAGCAATGTCTGTAGTATGTTTGACTGCCTTTCTTTTATGTTCCCTAATATGTCTGTTCCTTGCTAGCAATGAAGCACTTGTGTGTATTAATCTCTAAAGCTATCAGCTCATCTATATGCTCTTTAAAATGGATGAGGCAATGAACATGGTGTCAGATACTGTTTTCCGGTAAGTTTTTCTGATCCACTAATGCATCAGATATATTTGAATTTACTATTCACATAACTTTTTATGGAACACTATTAAGCCAATTTGGTTGATAACCACTGCAACCTTTTTAATAAGTTACAGCACAGTGAGGTCACTATTCCTGGATGTGGTTTGCTGTATCATGCACTACATGCTGATGCTATGACATCCTTGTATGAAGGAGGAGAATGCAATTATTTGGGGTTTGGTTTTTTTTTTTACTTTAAAGATTGTTTATTCTTAAATGGAGAACTGATTAGGAAGAATGATTTAAGATTGCTCTGCCCCAAAAGCAATGGAATCTTGGGAAAGGATCAAACAGTCCCTCTAAGCTGGCTACCACCTTCCTGACTTCATATTGTTTTTAAATGAAACATCTGACACATTCTCCAGCTGGGATGTTATTCTGTTCTTCTTGACAAAGTAATTCAAAATTTGCTGAAAAACAAGCTGAATGGAAGAGGGATTATTTTTTCTTTTCCATAGACATCTGGAGCTTTCTTTCAAAGCTCATGTGATCTTTCATCTGGACAAGAAAGGCTTTGATCCAAAGTCTAAGATCCCCCTATCTCCCAGTTAATTGGTGTTAGTGAGGTAGGTTTGACAGTCCCTAACGCAGCCTCTGGAATGCCTTACTCTGTTAAGACCTGTCTATTGTGGCTCAGTCAGCTCAAAGACATCAGCTTTCTCTCATTTGACTTCTGCCCTGCTGGGTATGGCTACAGGTTTTATTTGCTTTCCTTATTTTATTTTGTAAAACCATTTAATGCCAACAAAGAAAACCACTTTTGAAACCAAGCGAAAACAATCTCTTACAGACGTTCCTGATAAGCTTTGGTTTTCACAGATACTCACAGATAAGAGAAGGAGAAAGGGGGATTGCATTAAAAATTGAGCTGTTCATTTTTTTAAGATCTTGCCCACATTTGGGGGTGATCATGTCTGTTTTTCTGTAATATATTTATTAATTGAAAAAGTAAAAGGAAGTATCTTTGCTCCTACCATGTGTGCAGCAGTTATACACTGTGCATATTAAAGTATTATTCTCAAAAAAAAATGCTCATTTTTAAATCCAAATTTTAGTGTGATTAACTTAAAGATAATCTGTGCTCTTCCTTTGTGGTAGGACGCAGCAGAATAAAGGAAGTCTTGTCTTCTCCACTGTGTAGCAGTTGGCATTGAGGTTAATAATTTGTTAAAGAGATCTTACTATGTGGGGCTTTTTCTCGCACTTCTGTGATAATGTAGACTGTACACAGTAAATGAACAGAGCCCTCATAGCCACACTATTATCAGAATGAGAGAAGAGACAGGAAAGAAATACATAAAATTAATTTCCTTTTCTACTTTGGTGGCACTACAAAAACCCTTGTCACTTCTCCATCAGGGCACTCTGCGAGTCCATGTTCCTGTACCTAGACTTCAAGGTATAGTACACCTAAAGAGCAAAAACCTCATAGCACTTACAATTTCCTGGGTGAATAGTCCAACTTTCTAAGCTGAAAAACTTGAAGCTTTGTAATCCATCCCTTTTCCAATGGAATTAATTACTTTTTCTCTCCGACAGTCTAACAATTGCAATTATCCAGTTATACTTCATATTTTAAAAAATCATGTGCCTAATGTGCATCAATTTTTTCCTACAACAGTGGTTAGTCTCATAAAATATATTACACTTTTGCTTAGTCCCTCCCCACTTCTATAACTTTGCAACTACAGCAAAGCTACAACTTCACCAGAAAATGCAGTTGTTTCATGTGTTTGTGAGATGGTGAGAGTTAGCATCTCCTGATGAAATAACATAGGAGAAAAGGATTCTTAAGCAGGTTATTCAATCAGATAATGTAATATTTCTGAGGATCTCTAGGCAGTGACAATTTACCAGCTATTCTTTAAGGTACAGAAAACAATATAATAGAGAACAACTCTTCCCATTTAAGTATCATGCTGAGCTGTTGTAGTATTGCTTTGGTTGCTGGCAGACAGTTCCTCAAAGCAAAAGCTACTGACCAGTTACATTACTGAAAAAAGTCTCTGACTCCACATTAACTTAACGTTACAAAACTACATTTTGGAAAGAGTATATTATCTTTGTGGTGCCTGTTAAGCTAGGGGATAAGCTAACTCATGGCCCTGACATCTGATCATAAAAGCATATTTGAATTTCAATATTGAAAATATTAAAGATGAAAGTAGAGATTCCTCATCCACTAGAAATAAAAAACAAAGCAAAAATCATTATTAGCTGATATGTTTGAGAAACTGTGTGACAGCTGTAACCCTGCAGCTGTTATTGATCTTGGCAGTTAGAGGTTTAATATTGATTAGAAACTGATATACCACTGACATGCACATATCCATTTCTCTCAGAATATATGTCTCATCTTTTTGCTCTAGGTTAATTTCTAGAGCAAAGACCTCAGAGTTCATTGAGCTACTCAATAGTAGGTTCTGCATCCCACAGCTTTTCTTTAGTGAGGCCTCTTTCAAAAAGCTGATGGAAAGGCAGTGCCTCTGGACCGCAGTGAACATATATATCTGCAGAGTATAAGGTTTGACCATAAGTAGGAAGCTCAGGTTTGGGGGGGGAAAAAAGGAAGAAAAATTAAATGAGGCTGTAAAAAATACTTTTTCAAGATGGAAAAAAATACCCCACCCACTGTTGTAAATAATAATAAGAGATGCCAGCATGTAAATGGACACACTGACTTATGATTGCTTTTGCTAATCAGGGCCAAGACAGGAGACTGCTAAAAGAGCTAGTCCTCTGCTCAGCAAAGAGGAGATATTTAAAGATCAAACCTGTTCTCACAAGTAATGCTGACATGATCAAGTTTAAACTGTGACAAATACACCTGTGGACACTGAGACTGTTCAACTCTGGGTGACTTGCAGGTTTTGAGGAGACTGGGAGAGACACGTAGCTCCAGTGGCTAAATGCTTGGGTAAGAAGGTCAGTTAGCCTGTGCCGGGTCCAATGGTCCTGTGCCTGAAGCAGCTTGGCCTGCCCTGGTCTGATCCATTGTCCACACTGGGAGCTTCTGCCTTCGTGGAATGGAGCTCCTGGTCCCTCTGTGCATGAGATTCGCAGCCTTCATGCTGACATTTACCTGCTGTTCCAAGGGCTTCCTGGGTTTCTGAAACAGCCTCAGACTCCCGTTTTTACAGGTCACAGTTGCAGAAATGAAGGGCTTGAGGATTGTTACTCCAGTTCCGCAGCTGTGAGTAGCTGCTCTAGAGTCTGAAGAAGAGAACATGCAACAAAGTGCATTAAGCAGCCACTGTGTAGTGATTGCCACTTGTTTTGGACTTGCGATTTTTGTTTGTTCAATTGTTTTTAAGGGGTGCAATAATTTATTTTTAGCACAGTACTGTTTAATTTTTCCATTAGCTGACTTCTTCAGGGAAGTGTAACAAATGTAGCTATCATTTTCTGGCATGCTGAGGCAAGTGCCTGGCTGTCTCCATATCACTACTGGAATCTGAGACCAGTGGGAGATTTGGGCTTGTTGTTAAGTTACATACATGAGCTCAAAATCTCCTATATGAGCTTAGGGTTTTTCACATGTTTAAGCACCTAGGATTGATTCAAAGTGACTTTGATGGAATAACCAGGCTTTATGCATTAGACATGAAAGGCATTTGAATACATTCCAGTTCAATATTTAGGTCTGGCATTTTCAAGATTTACTCTTAGCTCACTTCCTTTCAAGAAAATTGGGGCTATGCTTTACCCAGCTTTTCAAGCATTTCCAGAGAAATACCTTTGGAGAAAAGAAATCTGGCTAAAGAATGCACTTGCTTTCTTTACTTATTCACATTTTCAACAACAAACCCAGGCAGCTTTTTATTTTTAACCTCTTTGGGGCTGATTCTGTCAGAAAGTTCAGTTACAGCCCAAGCAGTTTCATTTACTTATCTCTAACATTTTGGACTGGCATAGATGTGATCTCATTAGGGTATCCAGGGAGACTGGCATGCAAAGGGAAACAGCATCTATTGTTTACTTGTCCTATATGTTGGGATAATCTGTGAAGCCCTAGTGGAGTTGTAACTCTGAACATGCTGATCGGAAGCATTAAGGAAATTAACATAAAGCTCTATTAATGGCTTAAGGGAATCTGACCAAACAAACAAGGCCACACTGAGCAATAAATGTGAGTCTCAGGCTGCATGACTTTCCTCATAACTACTCTAATTAATTGCTACAAAAGATTAATTTTATAATACAGCATGGATATCAAAGGGAATGGCTTAGTGATTTAAGTGTTATGTGTCTCCCTGGGAGATGCAGGTTCAGTTCCTCATGCAGCTGTTGTCAGCCTTCCAAAATATAATAGCTAAAATGAATTTCTTGTATTTTACTGTTAGAGTTTCTATGGAATAAAGACCTCGGCTGTTCTTCTGCTGAAGTCAGTGGCAGGGTTGCTATTAATTTCAGTGGAAGCAGCAGTAAGTCCACAAATATTAAAACCAAATTCTGCTTTGAAATTATCTTAGCACTTTTTCATAAATTTAAAACCATGTCTTCACAGGCAAAATATCTTTGCCAAACCCCTGCTTCCCAGCAGTGGTCCAGTTATACATGGTGACATGAGCTCCATACAACTCCTTTACAAACTCACAGGCTGAATGTATAATTAGCTGAAATTGATTGCGTTGGTTTCTGAATTGAGATGTGGCAGAACCGTGATTTAGTGTGCTTGGAAGTGCAGCAGAGCAGATCCTAGCTAGTCCAATAAAATTTATTGTGAAATATGTAAAAGGAGATGACTGTAATAGACTGCCTTTGCATGCCCTCTCCTTTGGTCACTAGTTTGATTTTGCCCTAGTCCAGAAAAGAAAAGTGAGGTGGAGTTCCCTGGATGAGTTTGAACCCAGTAAGCACTTTCTTTTTGGACTGAAGCAAAGGAGTTCCATGACACTTCTTTATATGCTGCTTTGCTGCTGCATATAAATCTGGATATAGGAGTCCAAACTGGAACTTTCAAGTTAGAAGACAGAGCAATTGTCTGAGAGCTCAGGCACATGGGACAGGACTCGTGCCAGGTAACATTATTTGCTTCCAGTCTAGTTGTCTGTCTGAGGTGATCGACTTGGCTCCCTTCATAATCAGGAGAGAATAATATGCACTTTTCAGGTGCAATTCCTCTGACTTCAAGACTTGCACTTTAGAAAAAGGTGAATGGCACCCACGCTGTCTCAGGAGTTACTCTACTTTTGGTTATATGAATCCCAACTGCAGTCAACCCATTGCTTTTAATAGTTGCCAGTATTGCCTTTCAGTGCCACATCTGAGCCTATGGTATCTACAGGATTAGTTTTAGTGACAGCAAATATAAAACAACATGACTTTGATTAGTCCCAGTAAAGGTGGTGAAGCCAAGTCACATAAATTTATATTTGTAAGGCCATGCACATAGGAAGTGTGCTGATAGCTGAGGTGATGTGCGATACCCTAACAGTACATCTGAACCCAAAGGGTCATCAGCCAGGCTTGTTAATCACCTCAGCGAAGAGCTGTCAAGCAGAACAATGTCTCTCTACTTGTAGATCTTGGCTGAAGCTGTTCTTATTTGATGGCTGGCCTGATCTTTCCTCTCCAAAAACTTGTGAATGAAATCCAATAACTATTCTTGGTTTATTTTGACAAGTGTTTCCATTACTTCCCCCTCACTTAATATTTATCTACATGAGCCAAGTTGGAGGCTTATGTTTTGAAGAAAATGAATGGTAAAATAAGACTCTGCATTCAGAATTAGGAACCAAACTAGGTGACCTTATTTTCAAAAATGCCAATTGCCCAGAAAAGACTTCCAGCTCTAGAGGCCATTAAAAAGTCTTAGCTTTGTAACTGTTATTACAATTATTATTTATGGTATGTATTGCAGTAGTACCCTGGCAACAGACAAAGACCCATTGTGCAAGGCACTGTACGACCACAGAGATGAAAGTTACATGGATTAAAATTCCAACTGCCTGCTCTGTGGTGGAAACAAACTCAGAATATGCGCACCTCGCACAGCCACTCCCTCTTCGGAAAATGTCTGCCAACTATTCAGATGTCCTACTTATTTTAAAATGAGTTGGTCACACACGTAGCCTTTGCAGGGCAGAAGACGAGCCAAGAAGCTCTGTTCTGTCCACCCCACCATTTCTGAGACCCCTCTGGGCACCAGTTAGAGACCTTCTCTGTTGCTTTCCATCCCTGGGCATATCACACAGTCACTCAGTATGAGCCCAGCCAGCTTTCACCATGCAGCACTAATAGCTTTGGCTGAAGTGACAGGTCCTCTTATTTGTGGCTGTTTCTGTGCCTTTCACGCCCGATCAAAAATGTTTACAAAGGTGCAGTCAGGGGATGAAGGTGGGGGGAGCAGAAGAAAAGAAATCCAATTTTGTTTGGAAACAGTTTCAGAGCTTAATTAGTAAGGAGGGGGGTGGGAAGGGGGCCTGAACAGGTGGTGTATTATTCTGCCAGGGATCTTCAAAAGGGAGGGAGTGCATATTGTTAGTTTGCTGCAGAATGAAAAATGAGAAGTTCGACAGTACCTGGATACTTAAGAGCAGGTGAGCTGCCGAAGTAAGGTCGGAGTTATACACACTCAACAAATCTGCATAGGAAAAAAATAAATTTTCCTTTTTGCCCACAGGGGGACTGATCCCAGCTCTGCCTTGGAGATTTACATGGATTCATATTCATTACATTAACAGTAGCCACATTTAGCAGCGATTCCCAAAGGAGCAGGAAAATGATGGCCTTGAAGAAAGCTGCCACATTTCAAACTCTCCAGCTGTGCCTTGCCACCATTGCTACATTCCACTGCCAAATGCAGTAATTTATGAATTTGTCTTTTTTATCTGCAAAAAATGTTAATTTACCGAATGAAGAGAAGAATAGGAAAGGACTAACATGCTTAGAAAAGGAATATCTGAGTTTTCTTTTAACTGCTTTGTAACTATTTCTCTGATGCTGTAAGTGTTCACAAGATCATTATTATTTTGCATTAGATGCTTAAAAGAAAGCAGCGGTGCCAGCAGATGGAGTGACCCAGCTTACAAATCAGTCATTCTAAAGAGATGGTAGCCCAGTAAGACTACTACAGAGTTTGAATAAACAGAGAATGAATTATGAATGGTAATGATTTTTTTTTGTTGTTTATTTAAGTACTGAGCATGTGCCATAGAAGAATAATAGGTATTGCAGTTGTTTCAAAAAAGCTATTTTATGTTGCATTGGATGGAACTGTGTACATATACATCTGTTCTGGCAGGGCAGGCGAGGACCCATACATTTTTTCGATGAAATTATTAGAGTAGAGGAAAGTCCTTAGAAGTTCTCTGACACCAAAAAGACAAAAGATTATTCCTAATTAAATATTTTTCCCTCCTACAGCATTATTGCTGAAAGCATCATGCAGAGCTATCTATGGGACCACTGAAAGAGTTGAATTTTGCAGGCTGAAAAACAAGTGCATAATAGTCCTATTTGTGGTTTGATTCTGTTTCGGGCTGTTTATGTTTTCAGTCTAAGGGAAACAAATTGCACTGCATATATTTTTGGATTCTATGGAATTTCTTAAGGCAGGAGACTATAAGCACAGCTTTCAATAAAAGTTTTTGTATCTTGTGAGGCACTAGCTTGGTAGAGTCCAAAAGCAGCTCTGTCAAGGCTTTCTCACATTACAGTTTAATAAATAAGTTCAGCACTATCACCGAGATGCAGAATAAGCCCTTTCTCATTCAAAGAGGTTTGCTACTGTGGTGTTGAAAGGAATAAAGATCCTGCTCAAGTGAAAGTAGTTCACATCCAGCAATGTGGGTTGGATGAGTGGACGGTGAGGTAGATGGAGAACTGGATCAACAACAGAACTGAGAGGGTTGTAATCAATGGAGCAGAGTCTGGATGGAGGCCTGTCACTAGTGGTGTTCCCCAGGGGTCTGTGCTGGGTCCAGTCCTGTTCAACATACTCATCAATGACCTGGATGATGGGATAAAGTGTAACCTCAGCAAGTTCACTGATGATACCAAGCCGGGAGGAGTGGCTGATACACCAGAAGGCTGTGCTGCCATCCAGCGAGACCTGGACAGGCTGGAGAGCTGGACCGAGGGGAACCTGATGAAATTCAACAAGAGCAAGTGCAAGGTCCTGCACCTGGTGAGGAACAACCCCACGCACCAGTACAGGCTGGGGGCTGAACTACTGGAAAGCGGCTCAGTTGAGAAGAACCTGGGAGTGCTGGTGGACAAGTTGACCATGAGCCAGCACTGTGCCCTTGTGGCCAAGAAGCCAGTGGTATCCTGGGATGCATTAAAAGGAGTGTGGCCAGCAGATCCAGAGAGGTTATCCTCGCCCTCTACTCTGCCCTAGTGAGACAACATTTGGAGTACTGTGTCCAATTTTGTGCCCCTTAGTTTAAGAAGGATGCAGAACTGCTTGAGCAAGTCCAGCGGAGAGCTACCAAGATGATCAGGGGACTGGAGCATGTCCCTTATGAGGAAAGGCTGAGAGACTTGAGTTTGTTCAGCCTGGAGAAGAGAAGACTGAGTGCGGATTTCATAAATACCTATAAATATCTAAAGGGTGGGTGTCAGGATGATGGGACTAGGCTCTTTTTGGTGGTGCCCAATGACAGGAGAAGGAGCAATGGGCACAAGTTGGAACACAGGAAGTTCCACCTCAATATGAGAAAAAACTTCTTTCCTGTGAGGGTGGCAGAGCAGTGGAACAGGCTGCCCAGGGAGGTTGTGGAGTCTCCTTCCCTGGAGACATTCAAATCCCGCCTGGACGCGTTCCTGTGCCCCCTGCTCTAGGTGTGCCTGCTCAAGCAGGGGGGTTGGACAAGATGATCTCGAGGTCCCTTCCAACCCCTACCATTCTGTGATTCTGTGATTCTGTAATACCTGCCAGCATATCAGCAGGTAGGGCTGTATTAAAACCTCTGTGTGCTCCTTTGTGAAACCAGGCATTTATAATGTTGACTAATTCTGGTATCTTTCCCCTGGTGCTCAATGATTCCTAATTTTATGGGCTATTTAATGAAGCAAAATTATCCATTAGTTTTTAAAGTGTCTCTACCTTTTAATGCCAGGGGCTGTCTTTTAAAAATTATGCCTGCCTGGACCAAAGGCTCTCACTCTGTTGACAAAATGAAGGTAAGGCGCTCACAGAAAGAAATAATCAGCTCAAGCCTCCAGGAAGAAAAGGTACATTTTGTACCTTGCTCAGGGAAAACAAACTGTATGGGGTGAAAAAAGAGCTCTTTTTGGAGACTCTGCCCATATTGTTCTGCACAAAGGCAATGCAGATTAATAGTCTGAGAGAGGAGACAGAATCCCTCCTGCGGTCTCTGTCCTGACACCCCTGGCACTGTAGGTGAGAGGAGCCAGCATGCTGTCCTTGCTGCATGCTGCCTGTGGCTTAGCAACCAGGTAGCATCTATAAGCAAGGACCTCAAGTGCTCTTGTGGGCAGGCAGAAGGTATTTTGTGAGTCAAGGGGAAGGCTGGCATTGTGGCCTGCCTCACAGGGCTTAGTCAACACTGAATTCTCTAAATATCTCCTAGGTTCCCTGGCCAGTAATGAAGAGAACAAAACAAATGTCATTCTGTGTCCTCCCTCAGCAGGTCATTCCAATATCTAACTGATCCTTCTCATTGAATATGTTTGCCTTTATTTCACTTCAGGGTTTCTTCTGTTCACTTTGTCCTATTCCTTTTCCTTGCTCCCATACTGAAAATAAAGATCTCCTGGCCTTCCAAGTTTATTTGCTGCTAGTATGTTGGGGACTGTGAACTAAAGTCTACTTTTACTTATAAGCCTTTCATAATGCCCCTGATTTCAGTCATGGTATGTAGGATTTACACCAGTGTAAATGAAATTAGTACATGACCCATGACAGGGGCTCCTTAGCAGTCTTTTTTCTAGGCTGTGTAAATTAATTTTTCTCAAGTCTCCTCTTTGGATAGCATAAATTATGAGGCAAAAGCCTGTAATTCACTGCTAGGCAAGCAGCAGTAACTCCCCCTCTACCACTTTCCTGCCAAAATTATGGGAGAATAGTTGGTGATCTCAGCTCATATTTGCATGGCATGAACAAGAACAAGACTGAAAAATGGTGGCTCAGGTGGCACGAGAAGACATGTACCCTTTGTTGCCACTGCCTTGCTTCCAAGGCGGGAAGATGCATGGAAGAACAAAGAGGCACTGTCTGTGCCCTCTTGCTTCTTTGTCCCTTTTAATGTGCAAACAGAGAAATATTGATGTCACATAGCAATTGTGTGCTGATGAATGCACAAAATATTGTGCTGGGTGTTCCTGGTTGCTGAAATTACATCATCAAGGCTTCTAAAAAGAAAAATTCCTTCCTCTTTGATGCAAGAGCTCTCTGTGTAAATATTAACCATAGCTATCAAGAGGTGGAGAAGAGTTTCAGGAGACAAGGCCATAGGATGTCAACCCTTTAAATCATGATAGCCGTTCTTCTTGCACTGTGTTCTAAAGGTTATGCCTGTGCTCGCCCCACACAGACAGTACTGCCTGATGGAAGCCTAAAAAACCACAAGGCTTGTCTTTCCTTTTGGTCTGAGGGCTACATCTGCAGATACTGAGACTGCCTGTGACTCCCTCTGGCTGCTCACCAGCCATGTGTCAGCCACCCCCTCAGAAGAGCTGGAGTGGCTCAGGTGTCAAAGAGCACAGCTTGAGAGACAAGAAGCCCTGCAAACCCACTCCCCATTTCACAGCAGCAATGTCACTGCACAGGCAGCTGAATCAAATGGTAAAAGCAAAGAAGCTGGCAGATAACTGTGTTGGCTGACACACTGCCTGTTGTGTTGAAGTCAGACCAACCCAGCTGGCTGAAGATACTCCTGGCTTCTAGCACAAATCCAGTAATTCCTTGTATTATGCAGGTGGAGATCACAGCAGCCTGGATTTTCCAGTTGTTTTGGCAACGGCTCAGTTCCATTTCTACTTGCTAATGTATCATCACACTTCTGAAATACATTTAGCCTTCTTTATTGGCTTCCCAATATAAAAGTATATTATTATAAGCCCCCTCATATTTGGCAACAAGTGAAGGTTTCTGTGTTGAGATTCAGCCCTTACTCTCTGCTGAACTGTGAGTTACTACCTTGTAAGTGACTCACAGGTATTTATTATCCTGTGTATAAAGGTCAGGTTTTAATGTTCTGTGTGATATATGGACATGGCTCAAGATCAGGCAGTCTTGAATGATAGATCTTAAATTATGATCCAGTGGAAGAGGAAAGAAATGAGAAATCACAACTTTTGTTAAACAAGCCTGAAAAAACACTTGCACATATGTGAGCTGGTGGTGGAAACCTGCCAATTTCAGAGGATAGTTTGCTAAGACATAGTATTGTGGCTTGTGGAGCCCAGTTCAGAGAACTGAGATGAAATTTTAATAAGCCAGGTTCATGTCTATGCTTGCTTTCTGCAAAAGTCTCTTGCTGTAGAAGGGTGCAGCATTAACAGATGCCAGGGCTGATAGCAGACCCTAAAAGGAGAATTCCCTCCTGGGGTGTGCCAAGAAGTGTGTCTTGGCATTGCCACATCTGTGGGGGACCTCCAGGCAACCTTACCTACAGCTGTGCAACAGAGCTGTCCTCAGGTGTCTTGCTCCCTTATGCATGTACCTAGCTTTTAGGTATTTTTCTGTTGAATGTGTCAATAACTGGGGTCCCTTTGTTGGTCTTACTGTAAATGCACACTCTGTGATACAATTTTCAAGAAGAGCTCAGATCCTGGGGCCTGGTTGAGAAGGACGTTGAGGTGGCAGAAGGCCAGCAGCGGCACTTCTCCACCCTCTGCTTCCTGCCTTCCTGCAGGGAGACAGGGCAGTGGTTACAGGAGGTGCACGAGAAGTGGGGTCTTCAAGGGTAGAGGCAGGACTAGAGCATAACACATCTCCTCATGCTCCACCAGGCTGGCGGTCCCTGTGAGGAGCTCTGCCAACAGCATGATACAAAACAGTCCAGCACACTGTAGGGAAAAAAAGGTGAAAACTGGCTCAAAGCTGCCTTCTTTTCTCTCCTGAGCTGTTCTAAGACAGAGTTTCATGCAACTGAAGATTGTATATAAGGCCACAGGCCTTATATTTTTAAAATGTTTCACACAGGCAGGCTACTTCACCCTCAAAAGGCTCTAGAAATATAAGTAAGGAATTTTATGTGGTTTTATATCTGATGAGGATGACAACTGAAATTCTGCTATTCTATTCATCTACTTTTGATGTTGGCAACAATAAGCTCAAAACTTGGTTGGCAAGTTGCAGTTTTGGGTGTCGGCACCAATATGCCCTGACTTTATTCCAAAATTAAGGACCTAGGGGATATTGGTTACATATAGCTGTTGTGGGTTTGGCTATCTGGGAAAAATATGGAATTGGAGGAGAACGTCACCTGTGAGCTGTTTTAACCTGCAGCTCTCTGTGTCCTCACATCTTTTACTACCTGAGAACAGGAATTTCATGTGGTTATTTATACCAGGGCTGTGATAAGCAAAGTGCAGAAGTGCATAATGGATCTAAGATTAGGCAAAATTTTATTGCATTTGGGAGCTTGGGCTTAAGTGGGAAACTGAGTGGCAATGATTTTAGTGACTTTCAGCTCTTAATGTAGGTTTCTGCTACTACACTTCCTCTGTCCTGTTAGCAGTGATGGGGTTATTCTGCGTTCACACTGCCATGAGGGAGAATAGAGTTTCATGCAATTCTGTCTACTGTTGGGAAAGTATGATCTTCAGAAAAATAATAATATAATTAAATGTGGGACCAGCATTTGACTGGAATAGTCCAAGACCTGTTATTCTTATTAATAGAAAAAATCCTACTTTGTCATGCATATGGAAATATGCCTTTCTTTTAAACTGGAGAAGGAAATTACAGTAATGATATTGGTTATTTAGACAGGGAAATGTTAACAGCTTATAGAAAATGGAGGCTTCCTGCCCCTTTCATTCTGGATACATTTTACAGATGTGGTCCTTGTTGATTTTAGTCTAAAATATTATTATTTAGATTTGATTTATGGTTATGATACTTCTGAGACAGTAAAAAAATCAGAACTGAAAGTTCTTAAAAAGTAATTTCTTAATGGTTCTTAAGTTAAAAAAAACTTTGTAAGTAATGTGGAAATCAGATTTACCATAGGAATGACTATTTTCCAGTGTTGGCTAAGTTAGCTTTTCGTAACTATGACTGCTGTATACATGGGTTCCAAATCAGTGTCTTCATCTAAATAGACATTTCTTATATCTCATCACTATCTAGCTGACTTAGGTTATGTTCTTCATTTTCACTGAGTGAATAATTATTTTAGATTGTTCATTGTGTATCCAGTTTACAAAAAATTCTACCATTTCTCTTAAATTGGTTTGAGAATTCAAAATAAGAAAGTGTTCAAAATAGCCCCAAAAAAGCCAAAATCAGACTATATTTGATGAAAACAAAACATGAACGTTCCTGACCCCCAACATTTTGATTTTTCTTTTAAATCAAATTGAATCAGATTTTTTTTTTCTGGCTCCACTTGAATGACATAATTCAAATCTTATTTAGCATTTCATTGGGGCTGTAGTGGCAAGGTCTATGGGTGGGGCCATACCTGTCATTATATACTGGGGTCATCTGAATGTCTTGGTGCCAATCAGTAGGTGGGGAGTTTGCACAGGAAAGATAATTTAGCAAAGGTGTCCAGCCTACAGAGAGAAGCAGGAATATGGAAAACCCAAATGACAACTCCGATCAAGTATTGTAGCAATCAGCTGAGCCCCCATTAATTTAAACCGATCCAAAATAACATTTTCTTTTAATTTGAAAAAACCACCTGTACAACATTCCATGCAAACTGCCCTTGCCAAACCACACGCTTTGCTTGCATTTTCCTATCAAAATATTGTTGAAATGTTACAAAAAAATTCTTGGACCTAATTGCTATCTTTCTTCCAGATTCCAAGTGAACAGATAAAACCTATTCACTTCTAGTAGCAACTTTATGGCCCTGATCTGATGGTCCTGGTTAAAAAAATATGTAATCCTTATAGCTACGCTAACAGCTCTAATCCAAAAAAGTTAGTGACCACATATGCTCTGCCTAGATTTGTGAGAGGTCAGAAAGCCCCACATATATAAGATTTCTGTGCTTGTGTGTGGTGTAATACAGTGTGGTCACAGACAGCTGGCTTTGTCAGGGCCAGCCTGGCTGGTGTGTATATGGTCTTGGGACAACATTGCACTGTATAGGACCTGAGCAGATTTCACACCAGAGAAGGTCTTTGCTTGGGACAGGGCACTGAGGTCTGGGAAATAACCTTCTGCCTCTGCTGCCAACCCTAGTCCAGTTGCAGAACCCGCCTCATTATTTATTCATTGGCATCAAAAGTGTTTCTCTGCGGTGTGGAACACATAACGGAGACAGCCTTGAAAATTAATAGCTTTCCACACTTCCTAGTATACCTAGGCAACATCATTAGATCGTGTTTATAGAATTTGTTCATTACAATCTATTATGTAAAACAGAGAAATGTTTGAGTCGGCTGGGTATAAAGGGATTTGGAATCATCAGAAATCTATTCTGTCCTCATTATTATTCACAGAAACAGAAAATTATTTGGGGAAAAAAAACCCAACCAATCCAAAATCTTTCAAAGTGAATTGCAACTCTTTTATATAAACCAAGCTTCCAGAAGCCTTTTTTTTTTTGTTCCATGTGTCTCAGGTTTTAAGGACTGTTGCATTAACTGAGAAATGAAATCGTAAGCCTTAGCTGTGCTCTCATTTTATTATAGTGATATAGTGATAATCTCAAAAGGACACCTAATAAGTACATGAGAAAAAAAAGTCAGCTAAATGGGGGACCTGAAAATGTTCTAGCCCAGTGCTATTACACAGGTCTCATGCTTTTTTTCTCCCTGTTCCATAATAGGATGTTTTGCAAATTCTTCTCTCAGCAGGTTTTGAACATGAACTTGCATTACTATTCTTACAAAATAATAAACAGCTTTGGGCTATAAAATCTCTCAAATTGTTTTCCACAGAAGGGATTTGCATGCTGACTCATTCCTACTATATTTATAACCTATCACCAAACCACTGCAACTGCAGGATTTCTAATAAAGCTATGGAAATTACATGCATTGCAATGGGAGTTGAATACATTTACATTTGTAGTATTTTACCATTTCAAAATTTATGGCAGATTACCTTGTTTGTGCATGTCTGGACTTTAATGGTTATTTTTTATAGCAGAAAATAGTAGTTTATGGTGGTATTCCCAGTAGAAGGCTTTTATGAATCCACCATATGGAGTATTACATAAAACTAAACTTGTATCAGTGGTGATTTTATGTAAATTAAGACAGTGAACATTACCAAGAATTAGTGATTACAGAAAATGTCAAAAAGCTTGAAATTTTATGAATGTGATTTTTTCCCCAATGATTTTTAGCTTGTAGTAATAGCAGTCCAAATCCCTGCTATTTCACACAGGAAAAATCTTCATTGTCTGTAGCAAATCCTGGGCATCTCAAGCAAATAACATTTACTGCAACTGACCTTCCCTCCCCACCACCTCCCTTTAAGGTATCCTTCATGCAGGTTTGATGGTTGGCACAACAGAGAGACGTGTGGTGGTTTATGCAGGAGACAACTAAAGAATTCTGGAAAGTCTTCCCATTTTTCCAAATATCCATCTCTGACAGTCCATAAGTTGTAATCGCAGCTGCTTTCTTCAGCACTGGTAGCAGAAGATAGTCTTTTACCTGTGCCTTCCTACAAATGGAAGAAGTAGACTTCTGCTAGCAAAAATTACAGATGGGAAAAGTATCACAATTCCATAGGAGACCGTGGAGACGTGCAAGACTATTCTCATGGAAATATATGTTTGCATAAGTATTGACATCAGGAGACTCTACACAGCTTTCTCAAAGAGCACCTCATGGATTTGGGAGTCATTCAGCCAGCAAAAAGAAATGTGCCATGAAAAGTAAGTAACCAGTCACACCGAGAGAGCAGCAGATGGTGCATCCATGAAGCAATTGTCACCGCCAAGAGCCTGGCATGTTCTGCACGCTGAAATGTAGCTGCCTTATTAATGAAGCAAGCACCTGGGTAGGAAATGTCTATGAAAATCTATATATGCTTGCAAATAAATTGTGAACAGGCTGCGAGGTTTATAGCTGGGATGTAAAGAAGATGATGGGAAGAAGAGCCAGCTGTAGGTATCTATCCTGCTTTTTTTGCTGGTCCCAATCCTGGAAGAAATTCCTGGGCATCTCAAAGCAGGTTTTGACCCCAAGGCAGAGTGTATTAAGGATGGTGACCCAGGTAAGCACTGCTTCTCTACACTTTCCCAGTCCCTGCATGGCAGCTCACTCATTACATCAAGGTGGTTTAGGAACAACAGAAGGCCAGCTCCGCCTACTGGGGGGAATTCACACCTAAAGTGAACTCTTGAGTTTTATAGCAGTTAAAAAGAGCGAAATCTTAAAGAACAGTCCATCCCTTAAGACTGGATAACCATTTCTGTAGAACGGCGCTGAAAGCTACCATATGGGTTTTCTATCTAGCTTTAGCATAATTCATGTGAATAGTGCAGAATTTCATCTTCTTGCTCCTTTTCCCACAGAAATCCTTCTTGCTTGAGAAAATCATGAAATCAGAGAGGATTTCAGATCAGGCTGGCATATGTAGACATATCCTGGGTGGCTGTCAACTGCTGACACATTTCAAGGTCAAATAGGGCCATTTTATCATCTTCTCTGACTTTTTTTAGAAACCTGGTGCTTTTGTGGCTCAGAAAACTTCCTGCATGGAAAGGATGCTGTGTGAAAGAGAGCTCACCCAGCTCTTCGCTCTGGGAGAAATCCTCAGCTGGGGTATGGGGTCAGAGACCCAGGGGTGCTACTGTCACTATTCCCACCAGCTGAGAAGCTGCCACTTGGCCTCTCTGCTTATGTGAATCGCACTGTCTTTGCCTTTTCATTAGCTGATATGTCATAGTCTTACAGCTGTCCTCTCTCGATGTAAATTGCACACTAATACTGTACATTATTGATTAAATGAGTCTACAAATGTCTTTTTAATACTGTATGGGTTGATCAGTCTTCTCAGCTAATGTATAGCACCTCCAGTGGGCTTTTAAACCTAATGAAGCAGCTTTTTACTAGATCTTACTGGGAAAGAAAAAACTGCATGAGAGGCCTTGCTCACATGCACACTGAGGTATGTGTTTTGGGAGTGGGGAATTAGTAATGATTTCACTTGCTATGCTAAAACGTTCCCTGTGTTCACAGGTTTGGATTTTGATAACCACAACTGCTGATCTAACTCTCTGCAACTAAAAGAATTCATGGGAGACGGTTGTTATATACTCCAGTGGCAAAGCTGCACTGTAATAGCTGAGCTGGTTTAGCAACTAATTTGGCCTTTCCTGTGATTTTTTTTGGAGAAGAGGTTTCAAAGCTTTTCTTAACTTCTTTTTGGCTTTTTAAAAATTCTTACATACACAGGACTGTAATAGCTGCATTTCCCAAGTATGACATTTGATGGTAAAAATAATAGTATTCTGGCTGTTTCAAGGGATTCTTTGCATTACAAAAGCAGCATTCAGGAGTGACTCTAGTTTCTGTCTCAGCTAGTTAATTATTGTAATTTTCCTTTTGCTTTCATTTCTTAAATCTAAATTCCTCTCTATCACCCTTGCTGATTCAAACTATATGCAAGTATTGGCCCATTTATAACATAGTAGGAAAAACATGTTTGTGGGTTTGGGTAAGTGTCATGTTTATCTGGTTTCATAGAATTATAGAAAAATTGGGCTGAAAGACATCACCTAAATCTACCCCATTCTATTTTAAACAAGGAGACAAAAGAGATTTCATATGCACATATTTCCTGAAATATGAACTTTATTTCAGATCTGCATGCCTATGCATTGCACAAATAAAAACAGAACTCTAGTCCAAAGGAAGGGAGCTAGTGAGGAAATTTGTGATCTCTTTGTGCACATGATGGGCTTGGCCACAGAGGCACAGCCAAAATCAACCCAAAACGTTTACTTTTCTTTGTCATTATTCAGATGGACATCTGCATTACCACTGAAAAAAAAATAAACCTCTAAACAAATTGGGTCAGTACGGGTACATTTAGTCAGCACAAAGCTTTGAAAGGTAATTAAGTGGTTTAAACTCTTAAATGGTAACTGCACCAGGAGGTGACAGCTGCCCAGTGGCTGGTGGATGAGCTTCCTGGTGCTCTCCTTTGGGATGCTGGATATGGCTTTGAGGTGTTTAGAAAAATGATGGAGAGGTGAACAGTGAGAAAGAGAAGAAGCCTCAAGAGAGAGCAGCAGATCTGAACTGAGATGATAGCAGCTAGACCGTAGAGGCCGGCGAATTGCACAGTGACAGGAATAATGCGGAGAAGGTGGCTGGTTGCTGCCCCGACTTGGGTGACAGGCAGCTCCAGAATCCACTTAAGTCTTAAAAGACCAAAGGTTTTACTTACACTTCAGTAAAGCAGCTTCTCCCAGGTAATCAGACATTTAGCTCCTTGTCAGATCCTTTGAGTCATACATTAGCAATGAGAGGGTGATATTGCCACTATCGTCCCTGATGATTCAGCAAGGAGCAAAACATGATAGCCTTTCTAACAAGGCTGTTATTCAGACATATCACTCAGCGGCCACACTCTAACTGCTCACTGGTTCAGTGTTAATGCTCTGCATATTGTGCGTAATAGAATTTTAAATTATTTTGATTAAAGTGTCAAGGGATGAGGATTTAAGATTGATCAAAGCTACTTGCTTGTGCTGTGCCAATTGTTAACTAGCCACTTCCAGAACATTATTACACAGGCTTAAGTGATATAACATTCAGACATAAGAAATACGAGGAAATATTTCTCCTAATTTCATAGTGGGGTATTGAAAATGCAATGAGGAAACTAGAGAGAAATGTATTTCATATGCAGTGACTAACTTGGGATCCCAGTCCTTCTTTAATGGAAGTTGATGGGACCTTTACCATTGCCTTCTATTCAATGGCAGTTCAACTGTGGATGAGCAATGACCAAAATCCAGTATGGAAAGCCTTCAGTTCTCTGAGAAGAGACTGTAAATATTAAAATATTATTAGCTAACGAAGAAAATAAATAATGGAGGCTTGACTGGCTGTGAAGACAGGTATCTGGAAGTAGAGCCAGTCAGCGCTATGTTCTTTCTTTGAAGCTCACTCAGTTGGTGGGGGCAGAGGTCTTATGTGATGGTTGTTTAATTATGGCAACAAAGAACACATAGGACGTTCCCATCATGTATAGCCTTCAGCTAAAATAAAGTACTTCTGCATGAGTGTAACTTTAAGTATGCAAATAAATCCACTGAAGCTAAGGTAATGAGAATGTTTTGCAGTTCTTAAACGGGTGCACGTGCTTCAGGGCATCCTCTGAGTGGAACCTTAGAGTACATGGTGCCCAAATCATTGTCTTAGGTAGTGCATTTTTTAATACTTTGACCTGAGTCAGAGTCCAGTGGCCTGGACTGTGAATCTCTTTCTTGCTAAGAAACTTCTTACTGTTCAGACCTAAGGGACGTTAGCAATCCAGTGAAACCATCATCTATTCCATTCCTGTGCAAGGTGATGCAGTGTTCTTCTCTACTTTGCTTCTGAAATAAAGAATAACACTCTGTACAGCTCTTGCTATGGCATCTCATTAACAGATAATTGCTTAAAGTCTCAGTAGAATTTGCATCCACATCTGTAAAGGATCATATGGCACTTTATGGTAGAATATTCTGGGCCATACTGGTTGGTATGCTCTAACTACCCATGTTGCTTTAACAATGCAAAGCAGTCATAAACTCACCTTAAGTGGTTGGTTAAGTCAGGTCTACAGCCACCCTTAGTGACTGCGCTGCTGAAGCCACCTCTTGCACTATATAGTAGGTTGTTTAAACCAGTGCTTACAAACCTGCTGTGAAATAACATTGTCTTCTACTTGGTGTAACCTAAAGAATTTTAATTCTTGAAGCTGCTACTGACTAGAATTATTCCAATAGAAGCAAATGTTTTGATTACTGTTCTGTTCAGCAATTAAGCGTGAACTATAATAATAGTCAAAGACCACTTACCTAAAATAAGATTCATTTAGCTCTATGATAACCAGACTCTTTATTGTTCACTGAGTAAATCTCAGAATAAAATCAGAATAATAGCTGATGTTATGAAAATTATTTAATAGATTAAACTAAAGAATGTAGAAGATCCAGAAGCTGAAAATTAAAATATATGGTGAAAGTCCATCTTGATGGTTCTCAGTTTGTGTGGGTTGGCACAACCACATCTGTGGTCTGTTGCACAACATGGAAAGAGCAGGGAAAGAGCATTTCAAGTACAGCTGTGTTTTCCTATAGTCTCTTTCTATAGTTACTCAAAGCATTCTTCCATAGAAGCAACAAATACAAGTACTTCGCAGCAATCTAAAAAAAATTATATGTCGACCTATTGTTGCATGATACAAAATCTCTGCTTATGCACCCCCTCCAGCTGTGGAACAGATCTGGTGGGCTGAAGGCATCTGATGTATGAGTTTCATCCTGTTTCCAGTAGGGACGTCCAGGACTGCAGCCATTTAACAGACAAATGAATATACAGAGCCATTAAAATGTATTAAATACTCATGCATGTGTTTAACTGCAAGTACCTGACTAATCTTTTTGACTCCAGAGGCAGCAGGGCATACATCTTAAGCAGGTACTTAAGAATTTTGTTGAATGGAGATCATAGAGCATTTTTTCCTTCACCGGAGTGTTAGATGGTGTAATTGTCACAGGGATTATCACTCTCATGCGGTGAGCAGGAGAGCCGGGCTGCGGTCACACTGCCCTCCTTATGAGCTCTCACTGTATTCACCATGTAGCGGTATGTCCTCCATGACCTGTTTGGACCACCTATAGGCACCTACAGGAGAGACCCTAGAGGATATATATGATGAGTCTTATGAGTTGTCAAACATGATCTGACACAGGGAATAAGAAAAGCTTGACTAAATGGAAATCGAGGGGGGGGGGAATTCAGATCTGGGTGACCCTGCAGGTAGAAGCAACACTGAAGTTTTTGTGCTGTATTTCACGGTAAGGAGCAACTTCTATCCCTGCACACAAGTCAGGATGCAGTGGGCACCAGGTCAGGGCTAAGTTAGCAGTGTTGCTACTGCTGGATCAATACATAGCCTGTGGCTGCTGCTACTGAATGTACACAAATGCCTTGTAAAACAGGGCAGATCTGCAAGTACCAGGTTGAATTGGCAAAGGCGTTGCCTGGCATTCATGGCCCTTGGCTCCTGGCATAACCAGGGAGCTAATGCTGCAAAGGCAGAGAACTTTGCTAGAGAAAAGTTACATCATAATTTACAGAATAACCTTTACGCTGTGAGGAAAAGAATTTTTCATAGAGACAAAAGGCAAAGACCTGGATCTCATTGTGAAACTTTCCATTCCTTTTACTTCTGTCCCCATTTAAATGAAATAGGGGGACCTATTTGCAGCCAACAAAATTAGCTAAAAGCTACTCACATAAAGATAGAGATTTCAATGAAATCAAATCCATATATTATCTCATAGGAACAGTTGTTCAAAGTTAATTTCCAGGTTAATAGGCTGTTATTGCATTTTCTAATAAAGCAATTAAAAGTAATATTCTTATATTACTGATAAGGAAGATCACACTGCATTGGGTTGTCAGCTTATTTTGTTCAATGTTCTTAGTCGAAGAGTATCTAGTACAAATTATTTTAGGCAAAGGTGGAAGAAGTCTGCCCATAGGAAAATAATTACCTCTCTGAAGTAAAAGGTAGATTTTTTATTAAATTTTGAGGTAATAAACTCTACTTCTTAAGTTGTGAGATATGTAAAAAGTATTTTCTGTCTAAATATATTTTTATCATTTTTTTGAACTGAAAAACAGAGGTAAAATGAGATGTTAATTATACACCAGGCATGTTTTGCTGTAGATGTTGAATGCTCTCCATGGAGCATGTGTAATATGTTAAACCATAATCTCTTCCACAAAAGCTTTTTGTGGAAACTCCCAGAATATTTTCAGTTATTTACTGTGAGAAGATCTACACCATATAGGCAAAAATCTGATCTAGGAGAAACAATATAATTTCTCAAGGGGAATTATCGTAACATATGAACTAGAAAACATTACTTTTCCCTTGTAAAATGGCATGACTGTAACATATGTCCCACTACTCCAATTAGAAACTGTCTTTTTTAGATTATCATCATGTCAACCTACACTTGTGAAAGCAATTTTGACAGATCTGGGGCAAACTTAAAAGCAAAGGAGACAGCTAGCCTCAGAATTTATAAGCAGGCATTAATTTTGCAGAGAGGATATTTTTTGTCTGTTTGAAAAAGACAAAGAGCCAAGCAAATCCCCCTTATTCATGCAACTTTGGTGGATAAACGCAGATGTGTTTCACACCAATAAAATAACCATACTCATCTACTTTGAGGGACTTACTAGACTAGAGCAATGCAAAGATTCTGACTTGACATTGTTTCTGTCTGATAAAATCTCCTCCAGGTTTACTATTTCTCTAAGTAGACCGATCTAGCAGAAGAGCTTTCACTTGTCACTGTGCTTGAAAAGTTTTACTGAACAGTCAGCCATCAGTCATGGGCCATGCAGGGAATCCTGACCTGGGAATGGACTTCATGGTGATGAGATCCTGATGTTTCTGTGTCTTTGTGGATCTACAGCACAGATTTGGAGTAGGGCAAGAGGGAGTCAGTTCCTGACATTCCTGTTCACGGTCCTCCAGACAGTCTTTGGATTTATGGGAGACATTGCTTCAACTTCCCCCGTGCCAGCAAACCTTTTCATCCCTGAGAAAACACCTGTGGCTCATGTTTAATCCTTAAGACCTGTGAAAGTTTTGACGTGTGCCTAAATAATGCTTCACTTTGAAAGGTAGAAAAAATGACCTTGTGGTGCAGCCTTCCCGGTCATTGGCATGTATTCACCAAGTGCGGCAACATAAGTAAGAAAGTGGCAAAGGTCTCTGTTGATTTCAGTCATTCCAGGATATTAATTCCTTGATAAAATTCATCCTCTGGGATCTGATTTAAAGACTCAGAAGCAAAATATACCTGTCTTTGGGGGATCCTGGGTCCAGCCCATGCCAAGCAAAAATAATCGCAAAGCCAGCCTAAGCACTGCTGATTTAAAGCACATGCTACGTTGCTCAGTGGTACTGGGGAGGGAGATAAGGGAGTGGACTTCCCAATCCCAGTGAAGCTGTGTTTGAAGTGCACAGGGTACTTTTTGGGTGGGCAGTACACAAGCAGGTGGCATTCCTTCATCCCCAAAGGCCAGCTCAAGACCTGTGCTCTTCTTAGCTCTCAAATCAAACTTGCTTTGACAGCATAAATTGTACATTTTCCTTTGGCCAGGGCCTTGCCAGAGGGACAGGATAGTGCTGAGCAGGACTTAGACTAGCTTCTGCACCACACAGAGCCCCAAAAGCACATGAGGAGCACAAAGTAGTACTTCTACTGTCAGCAAGTGACACTTTGTTTTTCCGATTAAAGTTTTTAATTAAAATGGGCATTTCTGGCCTGAATATTGGCAGCCACAAGAGTGCTGAAACATTACATCATTTATGACTCCAGCAGTAAGGAGTTCACTGTCCATGATCATAAAACAGATTCCAGTCTTGATTTGATATCGATTTAACAGTCAGCCTAAGTTTGCCCTTTAATATTAAACAAAATATGTCAGGCTGAAGCATTAACAGTATTCTTCCTCTGGGCTTCTCCATGGATATTTCCTCCAGTTCTTCCAGGCAGAGAGCGGGCTTCAGACCTCTATCCTGTAACACCACTTTTCTGGAGCAGCTGCCTCTGTTATCCTGCACTGCCCCATATAGTGCAATCCCCCTCACCACTCTTTTGCCCCTAACCAGACGAAGGCCGTTTCTGCCAGAAGTCTTCTGTTACAGTAATTGCCAAAGACTGGTGAAACCAGTCTTCATTTCTTTCTGCATACACGCTGCTAGTTTCTAGCCCTGTGCTCAGCCTTCCCTCCCCAGCCACCCCTGTTCTAATGGCTTTAGTCTATTCTTGCTAGTCTCATTTATTTTCTTGGTTCTTTTTGACACGGGTGATACAACACATGACCTCTGATTTCTCTGTCTCCCGCCCTCATGTTTCTGATATTCATTAAGGAGATGTTCATTTTTCCAGCTCTGCTTTTCCCTTCAGTGAGCCACACTCAGAGACTCACATCAATGTCTCTTTTAATGGAAGTTTCTTACTCCCATATCTGAATCTAATCTCCAGTATTTTTATTCCTGCTTTAGCTGTAATTCTCCTACGATCTTTTGTCCCTTTGTTTAAAAAGTGACCAAAACCATGCAGTAACTGTTGTTTGTTGGGACTTCAGGAGGGACCTGGTCTGTTCAGGAAAGCAGTCAATCCCATGAGAGCTCCAGAATTACACTTGAGATGACTCTCCTGACATCAAGTCAGGTCAGTTTTGACAACTTACTGCTGTTATTGCTGTTGTGAGCTAAAATATCCTGATAACAGTACACAAGATTTTTCTCTCAGTACCACCTCCAAACCTAAATCCTTACTTAGCATTAAAGATAAAGGCAACACGACGACCTGACACAGAGCTTGACTACCCCCTCTCTGTACTGTTCTCTGAGAGGCTATTGTGGGAGACCTGAGGAGGAAAGGATTGTTTCTTTTAATTGTAAGGATGTGGCAGTTTGGAAAATTTGTATTCATGCAAATTGTGTCAGTTGTTGGGATGGGGAGACTCCTGGGACATGTGATGCACTTCAAATGCTTTTCATTTTAGTTTTTCATTAAGCATCAGGGCTCCTGAAAATACAAGATAATATTATGGTACCTGTATAATATAAATGGAAGTAAACAGATACACTAGCAAACTGCTTGTCTACTTAAATGTATCTTGCCCTTGCATATGTCCATCCTTGCTGTGGTTTCCTTTTGTTTACCACAGTGAACTGGGATTAATTTGATCAGACATTTTAAATCCAGACCTGGTGAGGAGTGCTGGCTTTCTGAACACAGAAAAGTAGTTGCCTCTGGGTCATCATGCAGAAGCTGATCGGTGAGAGATGTGTAATCTCCACTTTGGTCCTCTGCTTCTTCTCTTTTTAAAGTCATAGGTGTTCTGTGATGTTTTCCTGTCACATGTGTAACAGATCTTGGAAGTGAGGCTGACTTGAAATAAAAGCTTTGTGAAAATGTAGTTGATTTTCACTGGTCAGTGTAGAAAACATGGAAGTTGGAAAGGAACAATATGATCAGATACAGACAGAAACTACTAGATTGTAAAATTATTCCTACTTTATTTCCCCCTGCTGTTAAGACTACAGAAAAATCCCTGTTGGTGATTACAGTACCGGGGCTTCGACCCCAGTGGTCAGTGTGTTTGTTACCTGTGGCTTAAGACCGTTGCCTCCTCACCACTTTCAGTGGCATTTGCTCATGTACTTAGTGTTCATGCCATTTGCTCATGTCCAGCCCACAGTTGCTACTGTTGGAGCTGGGGGCCAAGAAAGGCAAATTTCACTCACAAGTTTCATCCCAAACAAGGTTTAAACCCATTTAGATGAACTGGGCTTCTGGTTTTAGATCCTGGTACCCTGAAGGGATACATTACCCCCACTCCCTGCAAGCAAGCCAGGCGTCATTAGATTGTTCCACATCATCTACATATTCCCCAACTGGTGAATAAGTTTAATTTTGTCCCATGATTATCCAAAAGTGATTTGGGAAAGCATGGCCCAATACTGATATTTCCATCGTCTTGGACTGATGACAGCCCATGATTTGCATGCAGCAATATAGTTCTGAGGGATCTTAGAACCGGTTGAAAATAAAGGTTTAATGATTGAATTATATATTCTCTCTCTGTGATAGAAAATAATATAAGACAACTGACTCAGCTATCAGACAGATTACATAAGCCCAAGTTAAGTGGTAGAATAAAAATGAGTGATATTCCTCCTTGACTTAAACACAGCACTAAGTAGTACGCCCTTGAATTCAGCATAAAGCAATTTCCTCCTCCTTGGTAACAGCTAGGGGGCATTCTGAATGCAAATAGAGTCAGCTTTGCATTTTTAATATTTCTTATATACATAATTCACTGCCTCGGTTTAGAAACGTTATTGCTACCTCTTCTGTGCATTTAAATTATTTTGCACCTCTGAACTTTTATATTAACTTTAATGTCAGCTCTTAAAACGCATTTCATACAGCCAAGCTTGTGCTTATAGCTCTTGAAATTCACAGATTGCACAAATGCGCATCCAGGCACAAATACACTGTACTGTTTAACCTGTATCATTCCACTGGGACATGGGGGTTTTTACTAAACTGCAGGCGTGGTTATACCAAAGCCCTGAAAATCAATAGGTAACAAATGGGAGCAAACCAAGTGCAATCAGCATTAGAATATCACATTTGTGTGCAGTCTGCTCTACATACATAACCCATAGGCATAATGAAAATTCTAGCTGATCGATAGGAAACAATGCTTTTCCTAAGTAGCTTTCAAGAGAATAGAAATTGCAGATGGAAGAAGGTACCCACAATGGGAGGAAGTCCATCCCCATGCTAATGTGGGATTAATTAATGCATTCTGTAAAGTCAGGAAGGGTGAGATGGCTCTGAGCAAGCAGTTACTTCATTGTATTTTTCAGAAGAAAGAAGTGGTCCTGGCTATCTCCTGTGGCCATGAGTGCTCTTGAGAAATTTTTCACTCTGGACGAAATGGAGATGAAGATTTACAGCATCTTGCTTGACTCATCAAACTTCCTCAATCACAGGCTGACATTGTCAGCTACTTGAAACCACAGATCTCAGGGAGGTGGCTGGGTGACAGCTTTGCTCATCTCTGCTCGAACTGTTCATGAGGGCACAACTCCATCTGTTTCTTCCCAGCTCCACGTAGGAAATGGTGACAGAAACATCATCCCATTTATGGGGAATGAATGGGGTCATCTCATCTCCTGCTTTACTGTCCCTACCAGGCCAGCGTGGTCACACAGGAAAAATATATAGCTGCCTGTACCAAGTGTTTTCCTGGATGTTTCTCCTAAGGGTGGCAAAACTGAACCCAGACTGAGTCAGCAACAGTGTTTTGAGTGCTGACAACTGTACAGTCAGCATGACTGGTACTCTGAGCATAAACTGCACTTTCTAACTAAGAGAGACTATAAGCAAAAGATATGGCCGAGTTGTCTGCTGGTTTGATTCCACTGACTGTTTCTCAAAGAAAGTTCAATTTGGAAACTGAAAATCAAGACTGCTGCCTTCTGCATCACAATCGGTAATAGATGTCCTGCCTCTAACTCTAATTTCCCATCAATTTGCACCAGCATAAGTCCATTGGGATTGATGGAAAATCCACCCCCAGCTTGCACAGATTTTGTGTACTTCACCCAGGCTGCTGTAGCTTTGCAAAGCCAGTGCAGGCGCTATAATAGGGATGACAGTCACAGGGATGCTGGCAAGAGCCTAGAAGTGTTTCCTGGCTGCAGATGAGTGCCATGTACCAAAGCTGGAGACTGCTTCTGTGCTTATCGTGCCCTGGCAGTCAGCAGCTTAGAGCCCAATCCTGTATCTTTTCCACTAAATGGGCGGTGGGCTCAGCCTCCAGTTTTGTCCCTCTCCTCAGCTGAAATAACTACTACTGGTGAAGTTATAGTGGGAAACAAATGAGTTCAGGGTTTACACTAATGTTACTGGTGGCACCGTGAGAAAGGAAAACCTTGCTTTGACTTGCAGCTTGGACAGCTGTGAGAAGTCACTAAGACAATGAGGACAGGGCTCTGCAAAGCAGGTCTAGCTGAAACCAATGGAACAATATGAAGAGTTCAGGGCGCTGTCAGGGTTCCACCTGAGAAGCAGCTGGGGCTGCCCACATTCCCATCCTGCTGCAGTGCATGACTGTCCTTGAAGGGGGGTCCTGTAACTGGCCCTGCAACGGCTCCAGGTCCCTTCCCAGGAAAATGAAAATACCTTAATTTTGATCACCCCGAGGGGTCCTGTCATCTGTGCCTGTAGCTATTCACTGTGTTTGATGCAGGTCAAACCAGGGAGGGCAGCTCACTTTGTAATTGCAGAAGCTGTGTCACAAATGAATACCTGACTTGAGCCTAATATTTTGGTTTGCTGGACAAACAAAATGAATAAAATTAATTCAATTTGAATTGAATCAGTAGTTACTATTACTTCTTTAAATGGCAAAACAAATCTCCTTCAATACCTTCCTAATAAAATGGATTAATTTAACCAAAATGTCTTACCTGAGATGCAAAAAAGAAAACCAGGAAAAACCAGTAGTTCCTTTTGGGGCCATTGTAAGAGAAAGCCTCGGGCTAGATTCATGCTGACTACCCAGCAGCCTAGTGGTTAGGACACTCACCTAAAATGAGGAATCTGGATTCAGATCTGCTCCTCTACCTGCAGGCAGTCACAGTCGCCTGTCCTTGAAGAAAGCCTTCACTACCTGCATGGCTGTAGGGCATGGAGACAAGGCTGTATGACATTTTGGAGGGGGCATGATGGGTCTCTTCAGTTGCTGCTGCTCTCTTTGAATAAATTCTTGAAGAAGGGATCTGTATCTTTCACCTTCAGCTGAATATCCTACCTGTCAACCCAGAGAGCTGTTTGCTAATACATTTGGAGTGTCAGGAAGTCTGTCTTTCAGCATATGCACTGTATAAGAATAAAATTGCTCAGCTAAAGATTCATACAAAAATCTGGACAAATCGCTCAGCTTCCTTGTTGGAATTGGTTAAGATACTCCACTCTGCTCTCCAAGAGTTTGAGGATAAATTACCAGTATGGACAAAACTCAGTGCAAATTTTGGTGTAAGCAGCAATGCGCTCTTATTATTTAGTAATTTCTTCTTTAAAGAGGTGTGGAATGTAGCATATGCATCTGATTGTACTAATAGCCACTGTGTTGAGCCACAGAAAAGCCTGTATTCATGCCAGATGTTAAGTCCCCCTTTACCCATGTCTCCTCATTTCCCTCTGGTCTAGAAAAAGTTGGAATTCTTCAAAGAGTGACCTCCTAAGGCACCGTCTCTCATCTTATTTCTCAATTCTGCTGTCGTTCATTACATTAAAGGTTATTTTTTTAATGAAGCACTGTGGGTAGGGAGAAATAAGTTTTACCTTCTGTTCTAATTGATGAATGATGTGTGAACTAATCAGAAAGCTTTGCTATAGTCACCATTAAAGCAACAGATGTATGTGGCTCAGGAGAGATTTGTTGAATGGCTTCAACCTTTAAGTGCAGAGGATAAATGGGTGGTGACATCATTATACCTTGACAAATAGAAATTTTATCATTCTCTTTTTTTCATTACTGATGGATGATTTATTTCTATGGCTTTCATTTTCATAAGATCCATTCATTGTCTCTAAAGTTAAAGCCTTTAAAAATTGCAATATGCGACTAAAGTGGTTATAACAATTTGCACATGATCTGCAGCATGTTGTCTTCTGAGCTTTTCTCCTGAAAGCTACTTTTAATAAAACAATACTATGATGGGCAGTATGGTAAGACAAAAAGAAACATTTGAAATTCATTCTTAGGTTCATTTTTCAACCAGCCACAAAACCAGCATATAAGGAGTCAGAGGACACTTGATGTGGTTATATGGAATCTCCATCAGTTGCTGGAGGATTTTATTTTTGCAATGAACTTGAAGCCTTAGAAGAGAGAGGGTTGTTCTGCACAGCAGTTCTGTGCCATAATAAACAAGCAAATGTTCCCCTCTCACCCATATCTCCCCAGTATATTTTGAGCTCTTGCCTTGTTTGATTGCATTTCTCATATAGTCACTCATATAGGATCAGAATTTCCCTGAAAATTTCAGTTATTACTGAAGATTGCATTTTTTCCACTGTTACTGCCGCTTACAAATCAGAAACTAAAAATAAAGTGTGTATCTGTTTGGATAATCTATTTCCCCAGAACAGATTAAAATGACAGAATAAATCTTGGAAGTTCTTGGAAGAGCTTGGAGTGAATTACAACAGGAGACAAAAACAAGGTGAGTTTTGCTTGGCTAGGACCTAAATGAGGGAATTAAGTTGATGCTGTGTCAGGGTAAACTTTGGAAAATAAAACAGGGATCACTAGCATGTACTACAGAAGTACAAAGAGCAGATTAAAGGTGACATTTCTGCCAGAAGGCCTTTATGTACACCAGGGAAAACAAGACATCAAGGTTAGTTAAAAAAGAAAGAAAGTCACGAAGGTAAGGTTCATGCAAAAAATCTCATGGGTGCTGGCAGGGTTTCCCTGCCCATGGCCACAGCTTGGAAAGCAAGGGCTGAATAAGTGCTCATCCTTGTAACCTGAGGAGGGGACAGGCAAGTCATGGATAAGACATGGTGGCAACTTCTCTGCTTTTTCAGGTTCCAGGCAGGAGCTTTTAAGCCAAAACTTTTCTATATAAGAAACCCTTAAACAGAGAGTCCCTGAATATGTGATCCAATCCTCAGAAAAGCTGATGAGGTAATCCCAGTATGCAACCCATTTTGAAGGGATACGTGGCCCAGCAAAGAGCTGGTGGCTGCCCATGCTAATGATGCCACCAGCATCACTGCTGCTCCTGCCAGGAGTGGTAACTGGAAAATAACAGTGCAGTAGTCCTGTTCTGAGGATGCTCTGCTGAAATTTAATTTAAGTAAGTTTCTATGTATGTCTACATATGGCTTTAGGAGTCAAATTTTAGTGTGCCTCTTGCTGTCAACCAGCTGCCTTTAAAATGGTAAATTATCCTAAGTGCAAGAAAAGGAATGAAGATGCAATTTAATGTAAATATAGAAAGTTTATGTGCTGTCACTAAACAAAACCAACTACAACTAAATCCACTTCAGAAAAAGCTGTGCTTAGCTTCAGCAGAAGGAATATACTTGTTTCAGGAACAGCAGTGAAAAAATTCATGGCATTTTTACAAGATAACTGGGAGTAGATGATTGTTCAGGTCCCTTCTGGCCCTAAAATCTATCAGTCTAGGAAATGATGCCTCATTTCACAATCTAAGTCATTAAAAACACACTTTCATTATTGAAGTAATCACATTTCTTAGAAATGTGGCTACTGTCTGCTAAGATGATATACCAGATGATCAGGGTTTTATTGAAATTCACAAAAAGAACAGTGTTTGTTACAATAATTCTTCTTTTTTATTATTGCCACAAGCTCATTAGAACTCCAAAATATAGAAAACCGCTCAGTGTTATAATATAAAAATGACATAAATTAATGCACACCAAAGTAGCTCCTTGTGTAACCCTCCTTCCCTGTAAGAACAAGGAGGGCATGAAGCACGCACAGAAAGGGAGAGGTATATCAGAAGATCATGGTCATATATGTACACCTGAATAATGCATACAAGAAGTATTTAGGAGGGGAAGAGAGGTGCTAAGCATTAGTTATTATTTTTAAATCATCTTAGACACATTTCAAAATACTTCTCAATGTTTTCTGGATACTGGGATCACTCCTCTCATACAACTTTCTAACTGGAGGTCACATCCTTGCCCTCCACACAGTGAGGAGACCTTGGGGCACAGTTGGGTTACAAACAAGGGTGTTTCCTAACCTTATGGCACCATGCTGGGCCAGACTACTCTTTTCTATTATATCCTCTTATGTTTTGCTGTGGAAGACAGAAAGGTGCTCTAAAAACCTCAGGAACAACTTAAAGAGATACTGCTCAATTCCTATGTACTATAATTGTGTCTTTACAACAAAAAGTATAGGCAGGCACTGTCTTAATTTTGTCTCTTTCAGTGCCTAATCCAATGGAAGGGGACCAATTCAACTTGAATTTCTTGATGGTGCTGTAAAATCTGACCAATTAAACACACCTGATGAGCCTCCCGTGAGCTCCAGCGTCGGTACTGCAAACTAGCATTTACCTTCCTATGCATGAGGCTGTATTGGCACAAAACTCTTCTACACAGAGGCACTTCTGGGTAAATAATAAGCTCAACCAGAGGGGATGAATAAAGGAAGAAAATAATTTTTTATACTGAATGAGCAAAAGGTAAGACTGAAGTAAATGAAACAGTTTGCTTGAGAAAGTGGGTTCAGTAGAAACTTCTGGTTTTGATGAGCTGTCTTTCCAAAGAACTGGATGTGCTTTAACAGTATCATTTCTGATTTATCTGCTGTTGCCAGATAAATTTTCTTCTGGGGAGAAGAGCAGAATTCTCTTTATTTAATGTACCATGTCTGGAATGTGGACTAAATTCAGCTACATGTCGCTTATAATTATTTATGTAACTTATTAATCACTGGGCTGTCACTCAGCTGTTTATAAAACACAAAAGAACACTTGGAGCCTGAAAAATTACATTTTTCCTCCCCTGCACCTCCCCAAAGGCCCCTCTGCACTTCTGAGGAGACCTCCATTTAAATGAAAATCTGTTACCCAGTCTAAATAACAAGGAACTCTGTAATGATAATTTAAAGAACACGATTGTACTTTTTGCTTGGGAATTGAATTATTTGCTTTAAGGTGCTCTAAAACCTTCCTTTCAACTTTTCTGGCTGATGTCCTTGGCACACCGTTTAGTTTTTTCCCCAAATGGGACATGGATAGGGTCCCCCTCTTGCCTGCTCAGCAACCTGTTTTCCCCATACTCAACACTGGGAAACCACAGCATCTCCCAGATTGCTACCTGTGGATCGTGCCTGCTTGAAACTGGCCAATGCATTCAAAAGTTAGGATGCTTATAGTCAGATATGCACACACTGATGCACACCCTAGTTTCACACATCTCATTTCTCTTGTAACACTTTCCGTGATGAGTTAATCAGTGTGGTTTTGTGCAGCTCATTCTTGAGCTCCTGTGCAGGATAGTTCACAGCTTGTCTTTCAGGAGAAGGTACCGTGCCAGTTCACAGAGACCATCATCCAGGCTTGTAAATGGTAGTCAGAAGAGCAATGACTCCATTCAGCTGAATTACATTTAAGATTTGATTATGAATGGCATCTTTGAGGCAGGCTATTCATCATTTGACGTTCTACATGGGTCTCAGTGTCTTGAAGCTTCATAAAGGCAATTCATTAAACAGCTTTAGCCAGACCAGGAGGTGACTCAGCGATACGGTGAAAGCCAATGGCTGACACCCACTGCTGGATGTGGAATTCCTGCTTTATTGCCTTGGGCTGGAGTACACTGGCAAGGGACTTGTTCTTTTGGTGCCCCAGTTTAGCCAGCGGTGTAATGGTTATACCAGTATTTACCTGCCTTCTCACCCATTTGGTGGGCTGACTAGCAACATGTTTTCAATCTTTGCATGAAAGGCTCCACATTAATCCATGCCACGATTTGCTTTGTTTGCTTCTACCATTAAAATTACTTGTTTCCCCCAAAGATCTGCCATCTGTCACTATTCACCTTTTACATTTTTATGCTCCACAGTTGAGCAAACACCAATGCCTGAGTAATCTTATTTCCCATTATCAGCCCTTGGATGTGCCCCGAGGTCGGGGCAGTTGCGAAGTCTCGCTCCTGGCTGGATTCCCTGGGACCCCAGGGCTCACCCTGCAGCCTTGCCCTCACTGTGGCCACTAATAACATCCTGATTTTTTCATCGTGGGGGTTGCCAAGTCTTAAAAAAAATATTTAGTTCTGTTTTCCCCACGTTGCCATAATCTGCAGATTTTCCTAGGAAGTAGCATAGAATTGTAGGGAAAAAAGAGGAAGATGTTGCCTGAGCAGATATGGACAACTAAGGGGGACAGCTCGGTGCTCTCTGCATGCATACTGATATTGCGGTATCGTTGGGTATCTGTCTGCACTTGACAAAGAAAAGGGGCAGATCCTGGGTGACGGCTGGGACATGCAGCTGCAAGATGCAAGCCACTGGCTGAGTAGCCAGTTGCAAATGTTTATTCTGTTTTCATAATCTTTGTGAGTAATATCCTGTCAAAGTCTCATCAAAAGTTATTAGTCCCTCCATAAACCGGTACTTCAATATGTAAACTTGCCTTGTAATTAATTTTATGAGCTATGCCCCTGGCACCATAGAGCTCTTATTTCATTTTAGGAGCATAATTGATTAGGCTTCCTGTAGCTATGATGTAGACCAAGGATGTTGCCACCAAACAAGGAGTAATTTCTGACAGTTCATTTGTGAGGAGATATCTACTGTTTGCCAATGTTCAGCATACATAAGGCAAAGTAAAATATTTTTTAATGCTACCGCTGTGCCCTGCTTGAAGTTAAAATAACAAAAGGAAAAACAAAAAGACTATCTAATTATACAGACAAATTAGCAAGGTTAATTAGTATATATTTGTACAGCAGCTTTTATTCTCCACTGTAAAGGTTTTTCTTCTCCACTGAATTCCTTTGAAGATGATTGCCTCACTATAGCATCAGATAACATTCCCATTCGGGCAACTAGATTTTGCATTGCAAAAATTCCCTCTGTTTCTATTGTATTAGGTATTTTTCTCTACTTTCTGCAACTGTTACGGCACAAAAAAATCTCTCTGTCTGATACATCTTTTAGCAATTACAGAGTCTGTCTTATTGCCAATGGTTTAGTAATAGGATTTCCCTTCTTTTTTTCTCTGCATTTTTAATATTTGAGTGAATGTTACCTAAGAGAAATATGTTGGACACTCAGACTGTATTAGCTTAATTTATGGCTAGCATCAATGAGGCAATATTTCCTGTGAATAAGGTCAAAAGGGCTTTGTTTTCTATTAATTAAAAATAGGCTTATATAGGACAATGCATGTAAGTAATAAAGACATAATGTATATTTGTGTGGCCATAAAGGAAAGGAGTTGGGTTATTCGTAGAACACTGATCATAGCTGCAGTATTGCCCTGACCCTGACAACAGAAGGAGAAAAATCTGAAAAAAATGAAACAAGCAACACCCCCAACAATAAAAAAATGCCCACACCACCACCACCACCCCCCAAAAAAAAAAAAGGATTATTTTATTCTTTCCATATCCTGCTTATGCTAGTTGGAGAAGTGAGCTGACTGCCAAGAAAGGCACATCCTAGGTTGCTGCAGCCCCTTAAAGGCTGCAAGCACAAGGTTGAAACTAAAAGTATCTGGTGCTTGCTGCCCCTCCAGGGGAAGATATGTATGGCTGAATTCAATAGAAGCTCTGTCTGAAATAAGAAGAAAGCAAAACCTCAAAAACGGATGGTTTAAAAATGAAACTAAGAGAATTTCAGAGGGAGAGTCAGAAGAAATGAGAAATGCTTTCCCCCAAAACTGCAGCAGAATGATAAATTACTTTTGCCTTTCCAAAGCCAAGCAAGGAAACCTCTGCTCACCTCTATTATCTACTTCTGGTCTCTGAAGATACATTACCATATTAATTCATTGCGTTATACAATTTGAGCAACTAAATGAGTTTACCTTATGCCCTCTTAATAGCATTTTCTTCTAATGCTAGCTTTAAGTGATACATTTTAGGGGATGCTTGAAGCAGAATGCATCATGAAAATTTATTTAAACTCAATTTTGTTTACAAATTATGACTTATCTCTTCTTGATGAACCAAGTATAGAAAATCCACACAGCCTCTCTGTGGACAAAACATCTCTTGGCACTGGGACTGCTGCCATCTCCTGACTAACATAAGGTTTTACTGGGGCAAAAAAGTAGTTGCCATGTCTTGGGAGGTCAAGAGGGACTGTTTGTATAAAAGACAACCGTAGCATCACAGAGCAAATGACAGGCATGATGAATTAGGATGGCTACATCTGCAGCCCATCAGAATGGGTGGGGTGGTGCCATGCCACATGTCATACCCGGCATGTGCCAGGGTAGTCAGATGGCTGCGTCATGAGTGGGCTCACCAGGCAGCAGGCTGCTGGACACGGGGCTTTGGCCAAAGGCCAGCCTGCAGCGCAAAACATCAGGAAGTGTTTTCCAAGCCTTGAGATTGTGGGAAAGAGTATCAAAACTGGGTCTACTCAATTTTTAGACAACATGGTTCCTATCATGACAGGAATTTTATGTCCTGTGGCTGTGGTACCAACAGAGGACCTCCACCCATGCACTGGCTACAGTTTTTTTCTGCATGCGTATGTATTTCTAGGTACACATAAATGTATACATAAAATATGCCTACAAGCAGCTTGTAAACAGAAGCAGCAACCTGACCTATGGCCTCCCATCTTTGCTTGTTCTTTCCTGACACCCAAGGGACTGAGGAACTTGAGTCTCATGGGATCGCCCCAGGATTTATGTACTCACAAGCATACCTACTGCAAATGTGCCAAATCTCCTCCCCACGTCACACCCACAAAGGTTTCAAGGAGTGAGTAGTCTGACGGAAGGTTCTTCATGCAGCTGGTCCCCAGGTCTGCTCATTCTTGTTCTGGGCTTCCTGCTGGGCAGTACCTTCAGCTGTTCAGGAACATTTCTGTGTGTATAAAAAATTCTTAAATATTCCAGTTTTAGGAGAGGTGAATGTTTATCAAAATGACCATTGTGCAGCTCTCCTCTATTATTCATTTGGATCTCATTCAGCAAAGCCTTTGAGTACATTCTGTAGCTGATGCATATACTTCTGTATTTTCTTGAAATACCAAGGATAGGTGTATTTTCATTGAGTAAGTTCCCATTTCAGCCATTCATGGGAGATACAAAGACAATACTATGCAATTTAAGCATCTAAATTTTTAGCACAAACGTTTTGCAAACAACCTGAAAATCATTCATCCAGTGTAATGATTATCAACAAATCCTGACTATTAGAAATAAAAGAACAGTTTGACCTCCATGGGCAGAAAAGAACTACAGACAGCTCTGCATTCAGTGGAACTACTCTCATGTGTGAAGTTAAGCACCTGTGTAAAGTTTGCAGGCCTGAGGTATACCTATAAAATTATGCTTTTGTCCATGAACGATTAAAACTCCAGTATTATGGACAGAATTATCACTTTGTTTCAACAACCAAATAATAGATGCTACAAATGTAATTGCTCCTTCAGTTGGCTGGCCGGGTTGTTTATCACTCTTGGGGTTCTGGTTTTGTTTTTTTTTAAAGCATTCAGCTATTATCTAGTTACAATGACTGACAGAAGTAGCATTAACTTACTGCCAATTGGAAATCAGTTTCTATTTGACCTTTTGAAATGTACAAACCACCTTTCAACTTCAAAGGGAATTTCATCTCATCTTTGTGGCATTGACATAAATTAGTAAATAGAAAGTATCTTCATTTGATATTTTCCACAGTAAGTACACGATCAGCAGAGTCTTGCGTTCAGTGATTTTAATTTAATAGGTTTATCCCTGTGCTAGATATGGCATTCATTCAAACTGACCTTGCTTTATTTGAATTATTGCTCAGATTTGCACAAGTACAAATGACCTAATCTTCCAAAATACGTTTTCTGATCGACATAAGCAAACAGTCTGAAAAAGCAATTATGTAAAAGAAATGCTTTTAGGCAACAAATGGGTCTATAAATAAACGAGTACTTCCTAATCACAGGCTAAAAAAGTGCGCCATTTTTCCTTTTTTAATAAAAAAGGTAGTTAAACTCAATGAATTTTAATGTTTCTGAAAGTGAGGGGCCAAGAGTACTTTGGAAAATTGAGTACAGTGAAAGCAAAAGCTGCACCCGCTTCTTGTCAAAGTTCAGCCAGCATAGCTGCATCTGACCAGTTCCATATCTGACTTTCCAGGTCTGCACAGATCAGCAAGAAATTATATGGAAAAAAATGGCTAATTTTTTATTTACAAGTCAAAAATTTTCTTCTCCCCCAAAGTGAAAGGCAATGCAAAAGCATACCAACCCATGCACCTTTGTGTCTTTCCTATTTTTTCCATTGCCAATGCACTAGAATCCCATTATTTATTTCTATTTATGCACTTTTTCCTAAATAAAGTAAGGATGTGGGGAAATATATGTTAAAAAATGTGTCTGAAAGGGAACTTTTATCCACCCTTGGCATTTGGGGAAAAAAGTAATTGTTAACAGTTGGAAAAGTATTACTGGGGCAGGTACTATAGTTGTGTCAACAGGCATGAGAAAAGCAACAGGCAAAGCGTGGTACTGGAGAAAATCAGTGTAGACAAATATTTTCTCACAGTGAATAAATCAAGACTACTTACCTAAAGATGATGGATAGTTACACGGTTGTACATTGGTATGAGCAGAGTCTCAAGTGTGGGAAGAAGAAGGTGGGTGAAAAGGCAAAAGTCACATGACATGAGAAGGAGAAATTATACTGCTAAAGGAAGAGACAAAGAGCAGCGCGACAGAAATAAAAGCAGGCTAGAGATATCTATTTGTGGAAAGAAGACAAAGATGCATTAATGGAGAGTGTACAATGTCAGGGACATGAGAGGGAAAGAAAGAATCTTTAAAAAGAAACAAAAAACATGCAGGAAGACAAAAACACAGAAATGCTAAAGCCGAGCATGAACCCAAACTCCACATACAAACTCCTCCGAAAACCTGTGCCTGCTTTGCTTTGGCTTGCTTGCAGGAGCATGGCTTGGGCTGTATCTCAGGCAGGGAGGTGACCCCCAGGTGTGAGAGACCGGCACTGGGAGCCTGTGGAAAGATGGTGAAGGAAAAATAGTTTTGCTAGGGGAGAGAGGTGTGTTTGTGTCAGGCTTAAGAGGAATTCTTGCAGTCTCACGAAGAAGCAATAAACTGCTAAACAAAGAAAAATCAGATACTGACCCTGTGCTGCTCAGAAGGGTGCAGGAGTGAGATGGGCTCCATATTCACTGGGACTTTGTAATGTTAATGACACTTCTTTGGCTGAAGAGAAAGGAGAACTTCTGCAGGAATCAGTCCGCCTCTCTGTGACACTGGTGAAAACCAGGAGCTGCCCCATTGAAGGGATGTGGTTCTCACCAAAATAAACCAATTAATTGAACAGAAAATCTCAAGTTTGTATCTGAGGTCATGTGCTGCTTAACTGTGCTTCTGTGGAAGGGTGTAAAAAGCTGTGAGAGCTGAGATTTTATGAAGGCAGAAAAATTACTTTATATACTTAAGCTGATGACATTTTACCCATCAAAACCTTCTAAGCCTCTTGCAGTGGCCATTCCCAGCATTCTGTAATTCAAGTGAATTCCTTCATGGTTCTTGTCTGCATCAGAATTTTTTTGTGCACATACGGTTAAGGTATTGGTTTCGATGCACAAGGTATACACACCTCTACTTTTTCCATAGGGAAACACAAGAACAATGGGCAAAAACATTTGAGAGATTTCATTAATACAAAAGAAGCTGACAGAAGATGATATGTGTGTTCTCTCTTCCACCCACACTAGCAGAAGAGCTTAATTTGGAGGTATGTGTCTTTAGGATTTAGTCTTAAATACACGTGTTTGCTTTGCTTGAGAGTTAAAGTCAGACTTTAAGTCAGGCACAAGACTGTAAACAAAAATCACAAATAAATCAAACATAAAACATAATTTTGAATGCAATTGCTGGATACCTTTCCTATTGCATACCGTAAGATATTTCCTAGATGATGCAGCTGGGTTTAATGTCACTCCTTTTCTAGCTGTCAACTTCTATTCTGTCCCTGTTTAAAACCCAGTGTTTTCATGGAGTGATGCCACCGTAATACCCTTTTAGGTCTCAGATGCCCTCTCTAGGTCTCAAATCCCTCTTTGCTCCCCACTTTCATTTTAAAGCTGGTTTCCTGCTTTCTGTCCCTACCTGTGCATCCTCAGCAGCTCAGACCTCATACCTCCACTGAGTTCTGGAGCTGGACTGTAAGTAGAAATGCAAATGTTGTTTGCAGTTAGCCTGTTGCTTGACTGCCAATGTCCTGAGCTCGGCTCTCCCCTTTACAGGACACCACAAATGCTTCCAAACTGAATGTGCAAGGCACTGTTTACATGCACATTTTGTGAAGGTCATGATCTTGGGTGCAATGCCGGCTACCTGTAAAGTAGTAGATGGCACATGGCTAGGATAGCTGACAAGTAAGAAGTTGCTCTGTCTAGAGGTACTCATAAATGCAAATGTTTTCTCTCCTGGTTTTCTTTGTCCCAGGAGTTGGTATGGATTATCAGGATGCATCTTCCCAAGTCTGTAGCTCTTTAGATACCTAGGAACAAGAATGTCTTTTCACATGCACCTTGGTGCTCTTCCAGTGTCTGCAAGTTAGCATAACGCTTATGATAAAAGTCTCCAGGAAAGTAGACTGTTTTCATCTTGATCATGCTGCAGCTGCTATAAGGGGAGTGCAAAAGATGTCCAGGTCCTAAGAAACTTACATATTGTGTAAATGAAAGGCATGTGTCTATGAGGATTAGGGGTGCCAGAATGGTCCCACCTCAGAGGGCATCTGTCCCCGAGCAGCCAGGGTGGGCGGGTCCTTGTCAGTGGCACCGCAGTCGCCCGGGAAGGAGGAGACGTGTTTGTCACACCTCTGGGTGACTGCCTACACAATGTGGGCAGAAGAGGAGCTTTGTTGATGTAAATCAATACATCGTTTATGTTGCTCCTGGCAATGTCTTTCTAACTTTGATGCAGAAGCTGAGAAGAACAATTTCAGTGTCCCTGGAGAAACACGTGCCTTTTAGATGTACAAATAAGGCAGTTATTTACAAATCCCTCCCTGGCAGGGGAGAGGGAGAAAGTGCTAGGCACAGTAGAGGCAGTGTGTTAAGCAAATGTTTAAGGTTTGTCTCTAAGATACATTCTGCCCTTTCTAAAATAAGTAAGTTTGTACCTTGGAGAGAAAAAGAAAATCAAAATGCGAATACTTACAGGAGAGACACAACTTGAAATTCTAGGTTAGATACTTGCTCATTTCCTCAGACTTCTGAGTTTCTCAAATACCTCTCCTTTGCATACTTTGGACCATGGAAGATGTTTCCATGGTGACAAATAGATGCTATGTTTATTTGTTGGGCAGCAGGGAATGACAATGTCAGCAAATGACATTTCTGTTCCTTTCTTTTTTTTTTTCTTTTCCAAGGGAGGTGTATTTTAGTTAATGAAACTGGCAGCAGCAGCAGCAGCAGTTTTTCAGACATCCTTCCCAGCCCCACTTTGAGTGTCTGCGTGCATGCGTGAGACAAAAGTAGACAGCAGTTAATGTGGGTATGTGATTCTCCGATCAGCCCTCTAAAGCCTTTTGCTCTATTCGGTATGCACATAGTTTCTTGTGAACAGCACTGTCTGTGAAGTGTCAAGGAGATTTCAGGCTGTACTCATGGGAAAGGACCTAAATATTTCTTGCATTAGGTGCCTGGCCTTTTCTTCAACCCTCCCACACATCTGTTCTTGTTGACAGCTCTACTACATTGTCCATAAAAAATGACCTGATAGCTAAAACTCTTGTAGTTGAATCTGCTCTGGTAAAAATGAAAAAATAAATAAACCTAATATTGCAGTAGGCTGTGGAAGGTAGGAAGGAGATTTTCAGAAGGAGGTTTCTGAGAGAAGACACCAGGGTCTGAAAAAGAAACAGAATTTCGGCAGGTTGATTAGTTCATGGATTTTATACCTGTTGAAACTTTTCCTGCAGCTCCATAAAATGTGTTTGCTTTGCAGCAGCCACAGGTTGCTGCTGAAATGAATGAACGATGAATTGAATGCCAGTCTGAAACCTTGTGGAGCCTCTCAGAGATTTCCATCAGCTCTGCTGGGTGACATGTGGCCAGTGGGAAAGTGGAAGGTGGTAGATATATTAATTGCTCTTTTTTACTCCTGTGTCTGTAGAAGAATACTGTGGGACTCGCCTCTCCTAGCCCTGGCCAGCTATGGTGCTGGTGCCTGGCTTCACCTTGCCACCCCTGTTCCCTTGGTGGGCAGTGAAGCAGGGACTGTGCTTCCCACTGGAATTAAGGAGGGGCATAAAATTATTGCTAGGGATGTAAGGCTTCTGTAGTTGTTCCTTTCCTGCCTCCTACCTTATGTGCTTTAACCAGAGCTGGGTGGTACCTGGCTGTGTCTGTCAAACAGTAGAACCAGCAAGACAAACAGTTGCATGCAATATTAACAAGCTGGAGGCAGAAGCTGATGATAATAGTCAGTAACAGACTGGATACAAGTTTCAATGATTGACTTAAACTTTCAAGAGCAGTGACTAGGTAAACTCCTACTGCTTTGCTTTTCCTCACACAACTTCAGTGCTGAAAGTGCTGTACATCTCAAGTTTGTATTGCTGGATGACTACAGAAACATGAGGATCAAGGGGATGAGTTACATAAAAACTAAGTGAATGTATGGCTGGAGGAAGAAAAAAATCAACAAAAAACCCAATTACATCCACCCCTCCAAAAAAAACAACACAAGCAAACAAACTTTGTTAGCTCAGGAACCATGGTGTACTGGTTTTGGGTGGGATAAAGTTAATTTTCTTCGCAGCAGCTTGTATGGTACTATGATTTGGATTTGTGATGAAAAAAAGTGTTGATAACACAGGAATGTTTTAGCTATTGCTGAGCAGTGCTTACACAGCATCAATGCCTTTTCTGCTTCTCGTAATGCCCCGACAGCGAGCAGGCTGGGGGTGCACAAGGAGTTGGGAGGGGACACAGCTGGGACAGCTGACCCCAACTGACCAAAGGGATATTCCACACCATATGACATCACGCTCAGCAATAAAAGCTTGGGGGGGAAGGGGTGGGTAACAAAGATACACTAAAATGGTACCTGTGTGTTTCACAGAAAACTGATTTTCTCAGCAGAAGTGGAATCCAGGCTCCAGTCAAAGGATACACAAATCAACACCAGCTGAAACATAGTCAGCACTTCCCTACAGCTTTTTATAGTCTGGTGGATATGTGTGTATATGTATGTATATATATGCAATTACAGAGAGAAAAAGAGATTGCCCTCCCTATAACTGATTACAAAATCTGTACTTCATCTGAGCTTGGAGATGTTTTATTCTTGCAACTTTTTTGGTTTGTTTTTTTTTTCCCCCAAGTGCTCTGTATTATGGACCTGTCCTCACATTTCTTCATCCACCCATCTGCCCACTGGACCTTGGACCCTGGACTGGTATTTACTGTTTCCACTCAAATTTGCAGAAAGCTAATCCAGAAAAATGTTAGAATCAGAGGCCTATTCGTAGGCCATAGCAAAGACACACAAGAGAACACGTTTTCTTCTTTAAGACAATGTAACCCTGATTATGCCCTGTTTCCAACCGCCAGTGAATTTAATTATAAAGGTTTGATCCTTACATCTTGAAAATATATTTGGTAGGCTTTTTTCTCCCTTTCTGTCTGTTAGGTCAGGCCCACCTAAAGCTATCACATATCTACAGTGACAGGAATGTAAAACAAAACTCTCACTATTGTATGAAATTAAAAAATGTGTAGTCCTATTCATATCGGCTCCTTCAAAACCGTATTTGTGGGCTTTAGCAAGGAAGTCTTCAGACTAATGTCAGATGGATCCCTGGAATGGCTATTACATTTTCACTGTCGTGGGATCAGAAGAGTCTGTGTAGTTGCCTTTGGCCTTGAGACAAAAAGCCCTGTGGCATGGTATCAAGAAAAGGAGAGAATAACAAGGAGAATGAAGAAATGACTTGGCCAAGTCAGAAAATGTGAAGCTGGAGCCAAGCCAAAGCAATACCTGAGACACAATTTGAACTGTGAAAAGCCCTGGGGTGGCTGGCCCATTGCTCACCATGGGTTGGCAGGTGCACAGCGGTGCTGAACCAGGGAAGCTTGCACCCTCCCTCCAGATCCCCCAGCCCCATCCTCCCTCGCTCAGGGCATGGATGCTGGGCATCAGCCCCAAGCCAGTCTGGAAGCCAAAGCAGGAAAAAAATAATGCAGGAGAATTTATGGGGATATTTGATTGAATTTGAATGACTCTGACAAGTGATGGGGTGCCAGGACTTCTGGTGCATTTGAAGTAAAGAGCAGGTACTTGATTTTGGGATGGAATTCTCTGGGCTTGACAAAGGGCAGCAAGGCCTCTGAGGAAGAGGCTGACCATGCTCGGTGGGTGAACTGGCGAGGGGAAGCTCTGGTGCAATCCTGCTCTCTGTGAAAGGCAGCACTACCAGACAGGGAAGCTTTAGATAACATCACTACTCACCATAGCACTCTCCAGCTTTTCCCTTCCACAAAAAACCATGCCTCTTGGACACTGGGGATTTATTGGGGAATTATGTATTCCCACGCTTAGTGTTTTTAAAGGGTCTGGTCCAAAGCCCTTGGAAGACTTTCAGTTGACTGCAATGGTCAATGGCTCCAGCTCACAATGTCTTTTATATGGCTTTTACCAAGAAGTTCATAATGATGTGTTGACACTTTATAGCATCCCTCTGAGGTTGGGCTTCACAAGGAAAATGCTTTCCCAGCTCATTTGTTTTGACAACTATCTCACATTGTTTTTCATGCTGAAAAGGGAAGAAACTATCTCCAGATCCAGGTTCTGTGGGCTCCATATAAAGCTAGAAACAAAAACCAGATTTGAAAAACTGGTCCTCTTATTCCTCCCACAACAAATATACAAGATCAATCCTCTGCCAATCTTTGATCATTCCTGGTGGACTACATGCAGGCAAGGCCAGCCTCAACATAGAAAGACAAAGCGGGGAAATGAGGTGGGGGTGGGTGTCCCAACAGGAGGGAGGAGCGGAAGGCAGTCTAAGGATGGACTGGCACCAGCAAGACCAGCACAGGACCATGAAATTGACCTCACTATTGGACAGTGGCATGTTCTGGTAGGAATTAGGATGGTGCAAAAACAAATGTTGCATGGAATAACTGGAATAGACATCTGAAAAATACCCATTCCCATCTGAGTAACCACCTCAGTACTCATCATTATGAAGGCTTGTGTTTTGTGGCATAAGATCTTACTGGCTGGCAGAACTGAGATGGAGAGAAACCCAAGAAAGCCACTCGCACTTACCAAGTGCCTATGGCTTATGGAGTCTGAGGAATCAGTATTACCCTTTCTCTGTGACTAAGCCATTGCAGTGCTTGATCAATAGAGATTATGGTTTCAAATCCTGGCCATTTCTTTAGCCCTAAAACCAGGCAAGGAAATGCCAAGCTAAATAGGTAAGTGTTGTATAAAATTCTTCTCACAAGAGCAAATGAGAAGGGAAAAAATTTCTTTCTCTGGTATACAAACTCTCTTTTGCCTCTGCTTGGGTTCCTGCAGGCAGTCTTCCATGTCTTCCACATGAATCTCAGATTTTCTTTTTGCTGTATATTCACAGATTCAAATTTGTCCAAACTGAATCTGAGGAAGCAAAAACCTTTAGCAGTGCAATGGCTAGAGAGGATCCTACTGGAGGCTGCCATTCATGTTGGATTGTGCACCTGCAGGAAAATGAGAGAGCTCTCCCCACACAGACAGTTATGTCATCATTCAAAAGGAAAAAGGTTTCTTCTTAACCTAAGTGGCCTGATGAGGTAAAGTCCTTGTCAAGATGATGACAGAGGTTGGTAGGATTGGGCAAGATCATATTCTGTCATAGCCTTCAGTTCAATCTGCCACTTTGGACAGGAAACTACAAATGGCTGATTCAGTTTAAAGTTGGCTTTTATTCTGTGCAGACATCTGAAATACGACCATTTGTCCCTTTTCTCACATCCTCAGCCTGTGACCCCAGATTCTTACACTGCTTGGGCTTCACTGGGAAAAAGAGTAATTTCAAGATTCAAGTGAGACAGGATTTTTTTTCTTTCCAGTGGTCTTGATGAGAAAGATCCTTTAAAAACCATCTGTGTGAACAGAAGAATGTATGTGCTGTTAGGTGCTTTCCTTCTACGTATCAGAAAAGGTGGTGCTGAAGGACCTGGGGGATTTCAGGGTTTCTCTGTCTCAGTATAATAGACTTTTAGTAGTGTGCACTTTTGGAAGACCCAGGCTGCAAGTCAGTGCAATATACATGATGTACAACCGCCACTCGTTACTGGAATTGCCCTTTGATATGTTAGTAGACCTGTGACCCTTCTGAAAACATTCATTTGCACAGAACTGCTGGCATAGATAGCTGACAGGAAGGGTTGAAAAGAACAACATTTGCATTACACATGATCAGTCTTTAAAACAGGAAGTTTGACGAAAAGATAGTGTGCATGTGCATGAGTTTGGATCCTTAAAAAAACCAAAACACCAAGAGATCTGTCAAATAACTTTAAAATCATAAGCTTTTTCCAAATGCATTTCCAAGAACAGCATCCAGTCTCCAGTGTGGAGCACACTGCTGCAGCAATCATTTAAAATTCTGCTAAATCATTCTGCGACTCTCTAACCAGTACTAATAGCTTTTAGGCTGGCTGGCAATCTCACTCCAATAGGAAGCCTTACACAGGCTTCCAGATCATTTATGTGTGCGGGTGAGTGAGAGAGAGCACCGCAGATTTAATTTAGTGCCCTTGGTGGCTTTCAGTAGAATATATATATATTAATCACTTGTGACTTCTGTTTTGGGGGGTGGGGGTTCACGTGGAGTACAGGAAAATCAAATGAAACTCATAAAGATGAAAGTTGTCTTGATTTCATTTGCTGATTTTAAACAACAAATTGTTTCTTACCCATCCTTGCATGATAATTGGTAAATGTACTGAAATGGATGATTTGAGTTTCAGTGGACTCTCTGGGCAATCACACAATAACTGGCGTTCAGAATGTGCCCTACAGGTACGATTGGTAATTGCATTGCTCAGATAATTTCTGTCTGGGAGAAACACATTGTATTTTGAAGCTGGCGTCTTGCAATGAGGAGGCCGGGCCATCTTTAGCTGTATCTGGCATGGGGTCCCCAAGCAGACAAGAGGCTGTATCACGGCTCTGAAAATGTGAGCCATTGACTCAGCTGCAGGCAGTAAGAAATGGGAGTAAATTGTGTGAGATGAATGAGACTCAGTAGGTCTGTAGGCAACATTACTCTGCAGATGAGAGTCACTTCATCAGACATTAGGCTTTGAATATTGCACTTTAATTTGGTTGAGTAGTGGCTCTCTGTTGCCCTCAGAGGGCAATTTATCCTATCTGATGCTAAGGGCTGCATTTCCAGAACACGACTTGTCTCCTTATCTGTGGATAACTTACCTTCTGCAGGTACCTTTGAGAATGAATGGAGCTTGGCTTAGACTTGCACTCTGAACTCCTAGGTGACCACAGCTAGGAGCAGAGGTGTCATGCCAGTGGCTGAGTTTGATCCAAGAGGCTCCAGGGCAGAATGGTTTGGTTATAAGAAACTAAATCTGGAGTGGGGACAAAGTTTCGGGAGTCTGTGCCGGTACAGCTGAAAGCAGACCATGCCCGTACCTGTAGTATGCAGATTACAGCCATAGGGACACTTTAGTGATTCTTTTTATCTCATATCCACAGAAATCAAAGAAAAATTGTGCTAAATGAAAGTGCTAAGTGAAAATAGCGCAAGGGCGCTCAGGATCTAGTGGGGACTGGGAGTGTCCTGTGCTCGGAGCAGTGTTACTGGTACCCACAGCCTGTGGGCAGAGCTGCCTGGGGGGCACCGCTGGCACAGATCTGCCCTTTTGTCCTTCTAACCCAGCAACACAGTGCTGTGTTTGAGCAGTCCTGCTCAAAATAAGGGAAAAAAACAATCACCCAGCCACAGCTGGTGCCTCCCTCCGCCTCTCCCACATAGCTGCTGTTGCCATGGCAGCAGCCATCACTGTTGGAGGATGCTCTAGAGGGCCTCCTCCTCCTCCTCCTTGCCTGCTGTTCCCACTGCCCCAGGAGCATCAGGCTGCTCCCTTGGAGGAATTGGTGGCAGGTTCCTTCACTGCCTTCCCTAGGGAGCACTTGGTCCCCCCTCACTGGGACCCTCTGCAATGGCACAGCAGTTCCACTGACCATTGCCAGCACCGCATGGCAGTGGCACAATGGCCTGCTCTTACTGCACCAGGGGCAGAGTTACTTCCCGACCTCTTGGTCCAGTTCTGTGCATGTCATTCCTAAACATGTTCTTGCACTTAGCATGTATTAAGAGCGTCTTGCAGGGTGACAGCATTTCTTTGACCCTTTTAGCTGCAGAGAACAAGTTTTCTATTCCTCTCAGTGTGACAATGTTGAAATCTGCCTGCCTTTGCCCATTTTTGTGCCTTCATCAGACAGTGGGCATCAGTGAGAGTTGTACACTTAATTCTCTCAGTGTTTCCTCAAGAGTGCACTGACTGTTTCGTGTTTGAATTTTGAATTGCTAAGCTGTACTACTGAATCTGGGAGCCCTGACAACTCTCAAACACCAACAGGCACTATAGGAAATGTTTTGATGGGGTGTTGTTTGCAGAATTCAGAGTACGTGGGATGGATGCTTCTTGTGGACGTGCCAACCCACACCCTGCTTGATGTTAAGCAAGGCAAAACAAAGTATGTTCAGGCTATTTCTACAATTCACTTCCAACTTTCCTCACTTCTTTTCACTTCTTTTCTAACTAGCTGAAGGCTTGGATCAGACCTAAGTATAAGTTTAAAGCAGGCTTGTAGTTGTGGCTACCTGTGGCCTGGAGGGGTTGTTGTGGTGGGCATACATGTGGCTGTAGATATTGTCTTCTTACTGCCTTATACTATGTGTGGCTCTTGTGCATAGGGGGTGAGAAAAGGATGACCTAAAAGTCCTGATGGCAGCTGTACAGCAACAGAAATTTTCTCCATACAGGAGAAATTCTCAGACTTCTTGTCTTCATGTTCAACTGTATTTGTTCTCTCTCTGCCCCCATGGAAATTTTCAGCTTTGATTGAAAGAGAATAATTACAGAAGATGACATTATAAACTTTGACTTAGTTTAAAATAAAAAAATACTTTGAAAAATATTTTTCTGTTTGAATCCAGAATAAATCTAGACTGTCTATTCTCTGGGAAATTCAGACCAAAATAAAAACCTCAAACAACTTAGGAAATTCCCCTCAGCAGGGATTTTCTTAAAAGAAACAATTATAAAACTATCAAAAATGTCTCACTTCAAGGATTTCAGAAGGAAACACCACCAGGGGAGTTCAAGCTCTAATATCCATGAGGCATCTATTTCCCCGCTTCCTACTGTGGGACCCAGTTCTGCCCTTGGACCCCGGCAGCCCTGCAAGTCCTCGTTGATGACCTGCAGCCACAAGGGCTTTTGAGCTCATGGTCCCCATCTGGGAAACTGATAACTGTTGAGATCTGACATTTTGATAACAAAAACTGAAAGATTTTTCAGCCTCCAGAATTTTGATGATTGCTAAGTTTGGCAGAGGGGGTGAGCTGGCAGGAAAGCAGACGGTGCTCTGCCGGAGCCACTGCGAGGTGAGTGAAAATCACCATCCCTTTTCCTGAATGGGAAGTTTTCAATGAAAAATAATTTTTGTCAGAATTTTTCTGCCCAGAAATTCAGAGGCAGAGTTTATCCCCCTCCCCGTGGGCTTTTAGTGCTGTTTCTCCATGCCTCTACCCGTTCCCTGTGGGCCTGGCATACTGCTCAGCCTGAGAGTCCTGTGGACAGCAAGGTCTCCTGTCTGGTGGACCCACTGTATTGCAGAGGTCCAGCAAGGTGATCTTTCAAGCAGAAATGGGGCAATGTAGCTGAGATCTTTCTGATGGGAAGAGGGAACCTGGGGTTACGGGATATTCATCCTGCAACACCCTGAGTCACTGCACCAGCATTTCCAGCTAAAATAATTTTGGGTGATGGACAGGGATGTTACTCAAAGGTTCAATTTTTTTTTGAATGGCAAAACCTTTTTAGTTCTGGTGGTTTTTTTTTTTCCCAAATCCCTCTTTTTCTCAAGGGAAGGGAGATATTTTTCATTACTATTTTCATGGAGCTGAGAAGTGGACTGTCAAAAAGAAAAACAAGACTTTTTGGATTAAAATTGGATTCAAATGATTATGTGGAGATGGACTGTATATAGCTTTTACAAAACAGATAGTGAATCTGTAAAGAAAACCTTTGTGTTTGCCACAGCCAATGTTGTATCTCAATAATATTGTCTCGCATCGAGACTTAATAGGATTTCGATGTTTTCTGTACTGGGATTTCTGCTGCCAGCTTCAAACTGAAATAAACTATATTGGTGCAAGCCATACATAGCATTAACAGGTTTGGTTTTTTTTCCATACTGGGCACTCCATTAGTGCTGCTACATCAATTTAGTAAAGAACATACTGCAAGCAAGTAGTCATTTAATAGGAAACCCAGAAATATTCAGAGATGGCTTAAGCCAAACACTTTTATTGCTGCTGCTGACAGTGCCATCTTTAAAAGGAAAGATTGCATAATGAAATGCCTGTGATTACTTAGTATTGTGCCATAGTTCTCATTATAGAGTTTGAACCCTGCTGTTGTCCAGAAAATCTCCTGGCAGTTCTAATTTACGTTGTTCTGCATATCACGCTGCATGCTGTTAGGGAGTGTTTTTACCCCAGAAATGGAAAGGATGATAGTGGCCCAAATGGTGCTGGTATATCCCATGCCTCTGTCAGGGAGGAGCAATTGTTTGATTCTTGAAGGAATTATTCTGAATGTTTCTAATGTGCTCCATGTTCTGTGGATGGGCTGCCTTGGAAAGTATTATTAAAACTAGTAAGTCCCGAGAAGCACGTTCTCTCATGATGACACACCACCAACATTATTGTGGTGCACTTGAGAAAAATCAACAGCTTTATTAAAAATATGCTGATCCTGGGAACTGCTAACCTATATGGCAGGCTAGATATAAATTAAATTCATCGATCATACAAATTAGCTGTTTCATGAATAATATTAAAATGAGCATAATACTAGCCAAATTAAAGAACAACCCATTTCAAGTGATGTTTATAATTCTGAAGCAGAAGTGCTGGCGACATTATCATTATTAGAACACTTCCTACAGTACTTCTGCTCTGGAGGGGAAAAAGGGGGGAAGCAGTCTGATATATTATAGATAAGGAATTTCCTGCTCCTTTATCAGCCATCTTGAACTGTAAATTTAGATCTGTCTGGGGAAAAAGACTGGAATAGGTCAGATCAGCTGGGAATTAATAAGAAGGAGAAGACTTTTAGTAGCCTAGCAAAAAACAAAATCATCACCTCAAAGAAAAGAAACCTACTCATAAGGTCACAGCTAAGGCACAAGTGCTCATGCACAAGTGTGGAAGCAGAGGTCTCAGAAGAATTACCCAAGGGTGAAGGAAATAAGTATATGAGGTATTAACATTAAGTATTCTCTTCTGGATCAGTCTTTCAAGCAGTTACATTTAAAAATAATAATTGAAAAAACATGGCTTATAAAATTTAGCCCTCCTGCTTGTGAACACAATTTTAAGACCTGATTTATTTAGTTTGCTTAACTTTGTTGTATTAATTGGTTGCTAATAGTCTGCTAAAGCACATAACAAGCCACTTGATAAGAATGAAGTATATTTTCAGACTTGTAAACTGTTAGACACCATTTAGTCACTAAGATCAAGTCAACCTAGGCAGATTGCACTGGAGTATTGAACATTCAGGTGTTTGAGACCAAAGCCTGGGCTACAGGTAATAGCATTACTCTGCATAAAAAGTAAGCCTTTTGCAGGAATCCAGTCAGATATCTTGGAAGGAGCAATGGTGATGGGTGGGAGATCAGGCAGGGAAGGGAAAAATGGGTGTTAGTACAAATGTTTAATTTCTCACCCAAAATGTCTCGCTTTGACAGTGCTGAACAGCACTGGACATGGCAAAAGTTCTGTTCTGAGCCCCTGAACTGTGATTTAGGTTTTAGACATTACCATTAATTATTGAAACTCAGAAGGCTGCAAAAACATCTTGATTCATTGGCAAACTGACAAACATATGGTGTGTTTTGCAAACCTCTAGGTTTCTGTTCAGAGGAGAGGAACATTAATTGCATAAAAATTCTACTGGGAGTTCTGAAACCAGCCGTCGTTAACATTGTTAGAAGTCGTATCTGGGAAGCTCAGTGCATTTTAAAATCTGAGTTAAAAATTCAGAGCTTTTGTAAAACTTTTGAGAAGGAAAGTGCTGAAGTGTAATAAACTCAAAGAAGAGCATAAAAGTATCTGGTACTCTTTGGTATCTGGTGTTGGTGTATCAACAGCTTTGCTTGTTGATTGATAGTCTGGATGGTAGGTTAATATTTGTCTTGGTAAGTTAATACTTGGAAACTGGCATCAGAATCTGTTCTGTGTTGCCTGTGGCCTCCTACCAATTCTGCTTTGGCTATTTGATTGACAGTTTGACATCTGAAATCCTATGGATGTCAAAACTTCCATATGTCTAGATTCCATAAGTCTAGATTCAATGAACACAAGAGTTTAATCAACATTGGCAACTGCCCTTAGATGAAAGAGATTATGCTGTGATTATTGACACAACCTCACCACAGAATGCCCCACCAGAGACTGCTGCAATGCATCGTGTAGAAAATAAATTACCCTCTTTTTCATCTAGGCTGTAGTATGGCAGCTGTTTTTCACCTGATGAGGCAGCATGCTGTCCAGCCACCTCTCTGGCTGAGGATGGGTACATAGATATGGCACTACAGATGGACATGGAGGGACAAGATCATATGGGCTGTTTTGATCAAGGGATATAGGGTCACCATGCCTGTGATATACCTGGCAGGTTTGCTGCACTTGCATTAAAGAAGCTAGTAGAGCACTCACCACAGGCCATAACTTGCAGGATGGTTATTCTGTTGCAGCATGACTTCAAATGCTGGAGTGATGGGGAGTTGTGATGTCCCCGACTTAAAGGAAGGTCCAGCTGAGTGGCCTGTGATCTTGTCCTGTAGCCCCAGCATGCAAAGCAAAGACTAGCTCTGGGACACAGCGCAGAAAAATCCTGGGCCGTTCTGTGACACAAAGGACCTGTCCCATTCACTAGGTCATTCCCCCAGATTGATTTGTTATTACTTTCCCACTGTTAAATGCCTCCAGTGACTCCTCTCTTTCGGAAGAGTTAAATTCCTCATTGTTTAGCAACTTGTGCATAGCCCTAACGATTTCCCTGTTAAGGGCTATCACTGCTCTGTTCAAGCCTCATATTTCCGTGCCAGTGGTCAATCTCCAGAAGCAAAGCAAATCTCATTGTACTTACGCACACACCCTCGAGAACACTTCCACAGCAGTCTTTGAAACTGCAACTGCTGGGTGGATTTTCTTGCTTTCATCTTCCGTCTCACATTCTTTATGTGTGTAAAATAGTTCAAAACTGAGCCCCAGTGTGCTTATAAAATGCCAGGCCATTGACAATAGTGGCACTCATTTGCCGTGGTCAATTTAGTACTAATAAGCTGAAACTGTTCTGCAGGGATTCTTCTACATGGAACATAAACTCCTTTTCCCTCACTTAAGAACACTTTCCTATAAAATGATTGCAACCTAATAGTTTTCCTCCTCATTTTAGTAACCAGACTCGGTCTTTATTAGTACTATTTTCCCCAGCAGCTTTCCCTATAAGCTTTATTTCAAGGCACCGAATCAATGATTACATGGTATGCAGTACATTGAACTGTCCATCCTGGGAACCCAGCATGTAATACAGCCCCTAATATCCTAGTGCCACAGTAAAAGTAGAATTTACTGCAATAGGCTAAATTAAATGCTCAGACTCTTCTGGTTTCTAGTTTTCTTTCTTTTCATCCAGATATCTTAAAGCAGGTGGGACATCTTCTCAGGTGCCTCTCAGAAATGCTGAGTCTGCACCTGGGTTTCCTGACCCTCTGCAAATGCAATAGCAGCCGTGAAAAGGGGGTTTCACACCCTCCTAAAGTCATTATTCACTCAGCTCTGAAGACTGCACTCTGCATATATTAATCACACTGGTCACTGCATCTCTTTTCCTTTTTCCCTTGTCCTGTCCCCGTATCCAGCTGATTTCCTAAATTTGTGCTCTTTTTGCTCTTTTCTCCTTTTTCTTTCCCTGTTGTTCTGATGCTTCATATTGTAATAAATAGTTCTTCCATCCACGTTACTCTGAATCTCTTTCAAGAATGCCCTCTATGCTTATTCCTACACTGATTTGCTGAAATATGTAATAAAATAATCTAAACAGAGCTGAAAACAAAATGCAGACACATGTAAATAAACGCAATTCATTCCCTATCTCCTTCTGGTACCCGGTTTGCACAAGGTGTTATTTTCTTCTCTGAGCAAGTGGTGTGGCTGGTACAACCTCATATATACCATTAATACTATATGTATTTTCACCAACGGCTGATCAGTTCTCCCTGATCATATATTGTGTATATGTGAAGTCACAGCTCAATGAGGCTAGAGCCTCTGGTTTAGAGGAATTATTATTAATACAGTGTAAAGCTTTCCAGCAATGAAGTTACCTTGTCTGATCTCTCCTTTACAGCCTAAGTGGGGTCTCTTGTCTACTTATACTCCAGGAAGAGAACTATATCATTCCATGATAAAATGACTCTTGTAATTTTATCCCCAATAAATTGACTGTGTGATATCATTAACTTCCCGCACATTCTGTGTGGCCATAAATAACCACCGCTTCCACATGGAAAATGGAGGAAGCACCATCTTTCTGGCAGGCTATGTATTGCTAGGAATTAAATAATTAAAAAAAAAAAGACTTATTAATATTATATTAATTAAACCAGTATTTTAACAATAACGTCATTGTCCTTATGTTTTGCTCAGCAGTAATCAGATTCCCTCATTGTGATAAACCGCCCGGCCTTCGGCCTCACAGCTTACCCACTTGGGAATTGAATTATTGCTTCATAAAACAGAGGGTTGATTATATAATCACTTAATTAAATGTTGTACTCAGTCATTGCCGAGCTATTCCTGAAATGCATTTGGCATCTGCGCTCACTAGGCAAACTTAAACATTGGAAGAATTATTTTTTTCAGATGTGCTTCTTTAAAGGTTATTATTTCCAGTGTTCCTTTGTCTGTGTGGTCTGGTTGTTTTCCATGTGTCAAGCTCACTCTTAATCACAAAGGAGATGAAATGCTCTTTGTGTTCCTATCTGACTTGCAGATTGCAGTCAGATTCTTGCTGTTATCATTTTGGAAACGTTTTTCTTGCTTCTGTTTGCAAAAGCACTCAGAGGTAAAGAGCCCATAGTCACCTATTTGGCAACTCAGCTCTGAGCAGATATTCCGGACCTCACCAGCAACCACTGAAATTACTGTTAATGAGCTGTGCATCAGACCTTGGAAAGGAAAAATCCAGCATTAGCCACAGCCCCAGGTGAATCCCCCCTGCCGACAAGCACCGGAGAGATGCCACGGGGCTGTGCATGAGACAAACCCTTCCGTTCTGCTGTGCCCAGCCAGCACCCAGACCTGGCTCTGCGTGTAATTTTCCAGCTCCTAAGGGAGAAATACTGATTCCAGCATGCTTTCACAGGGTACAGTCCAGCTGATGTAGGTCCCAAGACCACAGGGGACATCACATATCCCCTTGTGAGCTTCTGCAGCCTTGCCCAGAGCTTCACCCTAACAGGCTACGTGGTTTCACTCAGCTACAGGGAGGGTAAGTAAAACACTGGCCATGAGACTATGCTTCTGAATTACATGAATATGCACAAACTAAGAAGTGAAAGGCAGATGTGTGAGGGCAAAAAACTGAACATATTTGCATATGAAACTCCTCAGTTTCCTTACTTCACCTGGAGATTTCTTTGAGCCCTAGATGATAGATGCAGTGCAGAGTTCATCGACAAACTCTCTCTGCTTCAGTATTTCCATCTTCCTGTCTGTTCCTGCCTCCACCACAGTCAAGAGTTGCTCCTTGCTTTTAAACATGATTTCATCACAAGTTAGTGTGACTGCCTGCCCTGGCCATATGGTACAGATGGGTAACTCTACCAGAGCAGGACAGTGGGCAAGGAGAGCCATTGGCGATCAATACTTCTTGCAGGGAAGTCCCATAGTCTTACCAGGATTGGTTCAGTTGTTCATTTTCCCTAAGGCCTATCCCTAAACACAGCTGTCAGTTCTTGTTCTCCTACCAGGACAGAGAAAATGCTTAATTTGTTCAGAAGACTTTCTGCTCTGTCCTTTTCCAGCTTGGGTTTTGCCCTGTGTTGCCTATGTGTTGAGCAGCACAAATCGGGCAATCTTACCTATTTTCTTCATCACTGTGTATGTAACTCCAGGGTCTGACTCAGTCTCCTGCCAGCTTTAATAGGACTCTTTCTGTTAACATCCAGGGGAGCAAGATCCGATCAGTGCAAAGAAATAGGGCAGAAAGCACAAGCTGACTTCAACTTCATTTGTTTTACTGGTATAAAAAGCGAATGCAAGAGCTGTTGCTCTCTCTGTTCCCATCCCTCTCAGAAACAGGGATATGTAGGATGGGAAGGCAGTAATATAATTTATTCTGAAAGAAAACCAGAATTTCCTTGAACGTGTTCATTTTACTCAACATTAGGCAGGTACAGCCACTGAAATAGCATGGTTTTACTGCTGAATTAGACTCAGTATCCCTCTCTCTTTTTCTTAATTTAAATAATTTCTCTAGATTGCAAGACTCTGTGACCAAGAGGACAAAATCGCTTTTCATTAAGCTGAATCAGCTGTGTTTTGGCTAAGCATTGTATATTTTCAAATCTATTTTTCCCTTGATGTTGTTTAATTATTTCCACAGGATTAACTACTTTCTATTGTGTGTCACTTGCCTCTGCAGGAAGCTCTATGCTGGGTAGTATGTCTTCTCTTATTATGTATTTGCTTGGAATATAAATTGGTTTTCAATCAGATCTTTGCATTTCTAACAACATCTTCTGTATTGCAGCAGGTGCTTTCCCTAGTGGTTACTTATATGGACTCTAATGGCATGTCATCTGTCTATGCAGCCACTTCTCTGCCAAATATGTAATAGAGGAATTTTCTACTAGCAGAAGCTTCTGGTAATTTTGGTTCTTTAAAGGCTGAGACTTTTTATGTATTTTTACATAGCTCATTTCACTGGGCTTAAATAAACTAAATTAGGAAGGTTTAAAAAATCCTCCTGGAAGCCTGATCTCATCTCAGATCAAACTCCTTTCTTTTCTTCAACTTGGTTTCATGAGAGGGTTAAGAACTTGGTTTGGTTTGGTTTTTTATTTTTTCCTTTTTTCTCTTCTATTTTGAATTCTATTCTCTAGATTGAGAAGCAGGAGATTAAAACAAAATAACTACTTTTTCACACAACAAGGAGTCAAACCATGAAACTCTTAACTGTGGGCTGTTGTGGAGGCCGGGAGTATATACAGGTTCAAAATGGAACTAAACAGATGTCTGAAGAATAGGTCTGATGGTGGCTTTTAAATACAGGTGGAGTAGGTGCAGCCTGTGGTTGGGTAAGTCCCCAGCGCCCTGCTGGCTGACAGCCAGGGGCAAGGGGAAGGTGGGCTGGGGTCACTTGCCCCTGCTCTGAGCCTTGGACTCTGCAAGCCTCTGCAGCCCATGCTTTGGACAGGGTCCTGGGCTGGATGCTGACTCAATATAACCCAGGGACAGGGACCAGTCAGAGAAAAATAATGACTAGAAAAAAACGCTTAGGGAAGTATACAGTGGCACATACAAGAGGTGCTTCCTGGACTCCAGGTTTCTGTTCTGCCAAAATAAAGCTGCTACCTTGGTGGAGCAAGCATGGCTGTTGAATGAAAGCAGGGGTCTGCTCTCCTCTGACCAAAACCAGGTGCAGTACTGAGGGCGTTGCTATCCAAGAGGAATGAATGGTGTGTCTGCCGTTGAACCACTTCTTTCTCTCATCGACTTGAGTTTCATTGATTTCAGGACGTAAACTTACTGATCCTTCTGTTAATCAAAGCAGCAAGATAATAATTGCAACAACACTGAGGTCATGGAGTCTGCGACAGTTTATTCGTATGATTGGAGGCAAAGGGACAACTGCTCACAGTCTGTCGTGTGAGACCCATTTTACCACCAGCAAAAAAAAGTCTACAATGCCTCAAAACTCTGAAGTGATCTTGTTAAGAAAATTGTTGCTTTTTTTTTTTTTTCATAAATGAGGAGATTACTTTTTTTTTCTCTTGGATTGCTTTCTTCTCACCCTGAAGAGTGCCACAAAAGACAACAACAAAAAAACAGAAAACAGAGGTTTCTAGGGAGGTTGGGAGTAAGGCTGTGAGAGGAACAGAAATAACAAAATAACAGAACCATGAGTGCCTGTATGCTTCTAGAACATCTTCCGTATAAGAAAGGGAGTAAAAGAGTCTATTTTGTTTGTGGCCTGATGTCAGCAATGACTATTGCCCTCTTTCGTCTCTCTGCACTGATGCCAAATCTCCTGCTATGCCCAGTAAAACACTTACAGATTTGGGCTCTGCATGGGATTTTAGCTGCTGCAGGTAGGTTCACAAACAGGAAAGACCAGCAGTTCTCTGTAGCACCATGTGTGACAGAGGAATAAACATTTTCTGTATATAGTGGGACTTAAAACTAGAACTGCTGGGAAAAATATATGTCCTCAGTGCACCCGGGGCACCACCATCTCTCCCTCTCCATATAGCCCCCAGAGGTCTGAGGCTGCTCATACAGCTTTTATCCTTCCAAGTTCAGCAGCTGCTGTGCCCTGTTGTACATCAGTCCCCTGTGAAGCAGTGCCCATGCTGACTGAAGGGCAGGCAGGACTGAGATAAGCCACTTAGCCCTAAGCTGTGCAAGGGCTGATAGCAAAACCATGGGAAGGTGGCAGAGGGGTTGCCGTCCCCACTTGGACCTGCCTTGCTCGGTACTCGGTGACAGCCTTAGGCAGGGCAGCACTGGCTGAGAGCTCTGGGGAAAGCAGTGCCAGCAGGAGCCCTTAGAGCTCCCAAACAGCTCCGAAAAGTCTGTGTCTTCACTCAGTTTGCCCACGTGCATTAAATCATGTGTGTGGGGAGATTCACAGCTAATTCATATCAACTAATCCATAGCTAATGGATTCAGAGAAATACAGGACATGAGAAAATAAAGACATTGGGGGCATAATATGAGCCCCAGCTACACTAATGGGGGAGCGACTGGGAAAAGGTTTGGGTCTGATTATAGTCTTCTGTTGCTAGGCTGATTTCAGCTGGGTTGAATTTCCTACTGCTTGAAATTTATACTTATATACTGGATTTTTACTTGAAACCAGGGTGTAAGGAGCTTGGGCTGAGGCTCTTCACAAGAAAAACAAGTGATAGCTATAAAGGCACTGGCTTTATTAATTCTTTCACCAAAGCCTTTGACTCTTCTGCTCTGGATCTGCCTTTTTCATAGCCTTGTATTTCAGGAATAACTCCACTTGGTCTTAATGGAATTAAATAAATGCGATCTGTCTCAGAAAAATATTTTTAGAATAAACTCTTTCTTCCACTTCACTGCTATCTCTTGGGACAGTGACTTCTAAAGATTTTTAGTAGCTGTAACACAGCATGATGGGCACCTGTAAAACAAAGATTCCTCCTAGTTCAGAGACAGAAGTTCTTGCTGGATGGACTGCAAGGATCAGCTGGTTATTGTCACTTACCCGCATTTACAGCTTTATCTTATAATGACATTTATTTCCAGTATATGGTCTTACCTATTAAAAAAGCAAAGCAAAACAAAAAACATGTATATGATCTAGTGTAGTAGAGGAAGAAAGGCAATTCTAAAAAAACACCAGATGGTGGAGCTACTTCATTGCCGGTGACAGTACAGCGCTGCACAAGTTTTGCTTCACAAGCTTTGCAGAAAAAAATCAGCAACAGCAAAGAAAAAGTCCCCAAAAGCCTCTGTTATCCCATCTCAATGTGCACACCTTTCTGCAAGTCTTTCTCAGGCAAAAGTTTTGACTCTTCAAGGTATGTTCTCTCTCTCTTCCAGAAAAAAACCTATTTACCTCTTCTTTTACTAGCAACTCTTTAATGAACTATACGCAGTACATGGTGGTAAGCAATTTGTTATACATTCTGTAATGACAACATCGATACTGTATCAGAACTTTCCCCAACAGCAGTTTTTAATATTTTTGGTGCAAAGAGGGTGCTATAATTTGGCTCTTCTTTTTTTTTTATGCGGAAGTGCTAAGATCATGGAAGTATATATTGAATTATTCTTTTAAATGCACTACATCAGGATGTTTTTGAAGGGAAAACTTTCTTCAAAATAATTTTATTTCTGACTGTAATTCTAAGAAACAGCAACAAGAAAATAGGGTGTTGGCTACTCTCATTGTGAATTCCCTCAGTTTTAGTCTTAAAAAACGCAGCTACCAGTGTCTGCTTGTAAATGTGCAGCATACACACCACCATGAACTACAGGCTCTGCTCCCACCATGGTGAGTTAACTGCAGATATTCCTGGTGAACCAAAAAGAGATTAAATCCTTAAGGCAACACTGGTGGAGGCAGGGTTTCCATGTGGTCCCAATGTCCTGCTTAGCTGGGTGCAGACTTTTTACTAGGTGCTGCATTTTAAACACTTGCAAAGCAAACAGAGGGGCAAATCCGACTTTTATTAGAGCTGAGCAGTGAGGAGCTGGGTGTGGGTGAGCAAGGGCCATACCAGCCACCCACTGGGACTGGCAGTGACTTTCTTCCAGTGGCTGGGAAAGTTGGGCCATTTTCCCTTCCTCAGTGACCTGTCGGGAAGGCCCTCTTTTGCTCATCAGGAGCAGAGGCTGGAGAGCCTTCTGTCCAGCTGCTGTCCCTCCAACCCTGTCCCGAGAGGCACATCCTCGGCAGCTGGATGGGGTGGAGGCAAGCACCGTAGCATGGGGTGTTCTAGAGGACCAGCTGAGATATCGCATCATTGTGGCAGCTCCCTGAGGGCAGCAGGAAAGCCTGGGGGTACCTGCCAATGTAATCTTTAGCTGTTATTAGGATTTATATAGTCATTTAGGGGACAGGCCCAGCTGGCTCTGAGGACTGGATATGTGATATGAGCTTTTCATCTCCAGGTCACCTCACAGCTGTTGGATGGGTCTAACGCATGTGTGACATGAATGATGGTCTGAGGAGGAGACATGGGTCCGCATTACATGCACATGTACATACCCATGAATGCCTGGGCAATTAGCACTAATTGGCACTCCCCTCCGAAACCACTGCCGAGCAGCTAAGGACCAAATGCCATATAGACAAGCCCAGACTGCCATATAGGCGAGCCCAAACTGCTGTACATCTCTCTTAATAAAACTTGGGTATTTGGCTTGAAAAATCCATTTTGGAGTGCTTGGACTGAAAAGGTTAAGCCTGCCCTGGAGCCAATTTCATGTCTTCCTTCAGTATCAACATTTGGAGAATCAAATAATTGGGCAAAGGAGGATGGGGTAATTTCCAGTGAGTTTATAGAACAGATGATCTGAAAGCCATTTACCTGCCCCTCAGGCTCTCTGCCATGTGTATAAAAATGAAGAGATATTAGTGCCAATTAAAAACAAAACCAAACCCCCCAAAAAACCACAAAGAAACAAGCAAAAAACCCCAAGCAAGCTACTGTCGTCTTATGGTAGATATCTGGGGACACAGAGCATAAACTGTATATTAACTTTAAAAATGCCATCCCTTAAAGTGGATTCTTTATACTTATTTCTAGACTATATTTTTCCACAGCCTGATGAAGCAGCCAAAGCCATCAGGCTGTTTTCTTTCCATCTCAAATCTTGTGAGCCCACCAGCCGGTCAGACAGAAGTGTTTCCTGCCTGGCCCTGGCCAGGCTCCATGCCTCCTCTCTGCTCGAGTTCCAGGGGCTTCCCCAGTCCCTTCAGCCCAGAAAAGTGCCCTTCATTTCAAAGGCATCATGGCCAGTTTGTAAGTGTTTCACTGTCGCTGAGGGCCAGGAGAAACCAGATCTTGCCATGTCCTGCTCAGCACAACCGGCGCTCTGCCCTGCTCTAGCTACGTTTCCACAGGTGCATTTCTTGGGTGTTTCTTTGTTCATCAAACTTACTTGGAGCTGGATCAAATGCTCACTGCTGTCCCTGTGACTCCCTGCCAGCTCCAGTGAGGCTTGGCCCCGAATCCCACTGGAGAGAGGCAAAATGTGTCTCATGCATTAAATTGCCCTGGGCTGACTTTGGGAGTGCCTGGGTTCAAACCCTCCTGCCTCTCATTGGGTTTATTGTGTCCCTGTACAAGAAGGGCTGCGTGAAATACAGACAGAGACAACGTCATTCATGGATAGATTACCCATCAGGGACTCCCAGGTCCTGTGTTTTATCTGCTGTCCCTCCAGCGCCTGACAGCATGCCTTGGTCAGGTCATTTCATTTCACGGCGCCTTTACTCTCCCTCCTATTTCATACCACCATCAGCTATAGCAGTGGATAGCCTTTTGCTACGAGTGCTCACTCTCATACAGCATGCTCCTAAAGCAGCTGACACAGCTGCGTGCCGGTATCGGGGGAGCTTCTGACTACTACTTTTATGTAGACATACTTTTTTATTTTTATTATTATTGCATTTGATATCATTTCAGTTTCCATTATGTTGCTGTTCAAAGAAAATGGAAATATATTTGAAATTAATACCATTAGTACCAGCAACTAACAATCCTATACAATGTTGCATACGGATGTAGTTATGAAATTTCCTTAGTTCATGTAAGGTGAAGGTTAATTTTAGAATGCAGTAAGAGTACCAGAGCCATTAAAATAGTATGGAAAAATGTTACCAGATGAGAAATTGTTCAAAATAAATTAAAACCATTATTTCAGTCATGTCTTTCCGGACCACTTTGATACTTGACTATATTTTTTTTGCCTGTATTCCTGCCAGAGATTTTCATAGCAATCATGCTCATTTCCAAGGAAATAATTCCTTCTTAGGTTAACAATAGGGAGTCTTTCTCAAGGTATTTGAAAACACTTTGCAAAAGCAAAATATATCTGATCCTCTGAAAAACAAACCCTTCAGTTTTACTTTTCTTTTGTGTTGGTGTAACTACTGATAATCCACTATATTATAACGTTAGTACAAACACAGTATGCTACATTATTTTGACACCTCTGGATGTGTTTCTTCATTCCTGTCTGAGCTTTATTATGCCACTGTCAAAATAGCTACTGGTAGGAAATTTTATGACCTGCGTGGCAAAGGATGTGGTGCCACAGAGATGAACAAAGAATGGGTCAGCTACAAGATAATACATCTTCCCCCCTCTGGACCGCACTCCCCCTTCCTCCTCTCAGCAAACTTTGATGCTCTGCTGCAGAGCAGAGCACTACTGCAAGACTCGGGGTTGCATTAATGCTGTGCTGGATACCTTCCCACACTGTTCATCCTTGCGAGGATATGCCTTATGCAACTGTCATTTGCCGTCTCTGATTTAGCACGGTCAGTGTACAGGAAATTGTGAAAAATAAAGCTGGCTTTATGTGAAAAATAAAGCTAGCTTCATGTTCTACCTTTGTTTTTCAAGAGCGCTCCCACTGATTTAAAAAGGATGGGTAGATGCTTTTTGAAACCAGGGTCCAGGCTCATCTGCCTGCCTGTCCTTGTCACTGGGAAACAAAGAAAACGTTATTTTTTATCACCTCTATGGAAACGACCATCATCCCATATTTTTCTTCAATATTAAGCATGTTTGTTAAATAGTAGCCACTGCAAAACATTGTCTCAGGACACAGTTTTTCTTCTAGTACAGAGCCCAGGCACTTTGCCCAAGCAAGGCAGACTTTTGACTCCCAAAGTCTTTCCTTGCCTCCCCTGAGCAGCAGCAGCAGCACCACCAACAAGCTCCTAAAAGAGACTGCTTTTCCTTAAATATCCTCCTGGAGCACAGTTTAGAGGGGCAGCCACCTTTCCCAGCTGCTTTAACCTCTCACAGAGGGTAGGGCATGTTTTACGAGGTAAGACATAAAGAACAGCAAAAGGTGAAGGTGTAATTGAGAGGTAAGGCACGCAAACACAGGCTCATGTCATGAAATGTAAGGTGGGATACTCTGCATGACGATTTTTAATGTGTTTGTCTTCGTGAGTTGAAAGTACTTTAAATACAGAGGTATAGAAAAATCCTTGTTGAGTATTGGCCAAGGACATTCATGTAAAGCTTCAACTTGTAAGAAATACTTCTAAAAAGTCAGCAAAAAGTACATGTCTCCTGTAATTCTTTCCTGCCTCTCCCCAATTTACATATATCAGCAAATAGCCTGTGTGGGAAAGCCAGCCAAGTATATCCATGGAATAATTATAGTCACATTAACTATTAGCAGTGAATGTGCACAAATGCAAGCAGCTAACTGAAACCTGCACCTTAATGCTCGCTTAGAGTCACCAGGACAGCAGTGTTTCGCATCCTACGCAGGACAGTTCAGCAAAGCAGGAAGGACTCGCCTCTCCTCCGCTTTCCAGCCATAGACAGGTTTTGATCATGGAATTAACTAGTACATTTTCTCTATTTTCTCCTCACCGTGCTCTGCCAAAACGCAATTAGACAAAGACACTGCACACAGAGCCTATTCCCTGCCAGAGGGCACTTCTGAGGAGACAGACAGCGTATATTGAGGTTGCTCCAGGAGTTAAGACTCAAACAATGATTTAAAGGGAAACATGTTACATTAAGAAATGTTACATGATGCTTTGAATCCATAATTTTGCATGCGCTCAGTTATTTCCCCAGATGGCTTGAGCTTTGGCAGTTATTGCCTGCATCATTTTATTAAATTTGATCGGGCGGGGGGAAGTGAGGATGGGGCTCTAACAAGATTACATGTCCTTGTTCTCCCCCTTTACTCTCCCATAGCTTTTTGGCTGCAATGCCATCAGTCCTGATTCAGGCAAAACCCGTCCTGCCATCTTTTGCCCAAGGCCCTGGTTTCCTGGCGCGTGGGAGCACTTCAGGCAGCGGCTGCAGGATTGAGCTCTGGTGCAGGCAGTGGGGATCTGGTCACTCCTTCCTCGGGTGCTTGGGGTAACCTTCCCAGTGACGGATGGTGGAAAACAAAGAGCTGTCACTGGGTGAACAGGATGTGGCTAACTCTAAATAGTGTTACGAAGTTTCTGTGGTTTTCAGTAACAGCAACTTCAAAAGTTTACTGAGACTGAGTCCTGAATAAAATGTCAGGAAGATTGAAAATTAGGTTTCATCTCAAAAGATGCAGAGAATTTGCTGAGCACATGAAATTCTCACTTATTTTATTTCTGCAGTGTGCCAAAGAAGTCCTCACAGGCTCAAGTTTCAAATTAGCTGAGGTAACAATATTTGGTAAGTCAAAAATTGGGGTAGACAAATGGCAAACATAAAAAAAATTACACACTGGAACTAACCGTTCGATTCCTCACATGTATTATTGATTCTATATACAAAAAGGATGGAAAATCCAATGTACAGATAGGTCTCAAGGACATCAGACACTGGACCGGCAGTGCTAGTGAAGACCAGCTCCCATAGAAACCTGATCTTGTACTGAGCTGGAAGAGAGGATGGAGAATGGTGTTCACTATACTGTAATATCACTGGATCGTCTTATCAATAATATTCACTTTTCCTTGCACTGGCACAAAAAAGCATGACAGCAGAGATACAAAACTTCTCAATAAAACAAAGATAAGTGGGAGTTAAAGGATTAACAAGAGAATTATTTTGTTCGGTGGCGACTGAGAAAGACCAAGGCAGACGTGTAGAGAGAAGATTGGGTCAAGGACCACCTTGTTTTCCTCTTTGTACCGCAGGTTTCTAGTTTAAGATTTGTGTGCATTATTGTAAACAGAAATAATTTACATATCCTTATAGCACAGAAATAACAACATATTCAGTTACTTTAGAACATGAAAATTTTGCAGTGCAAATCCCATTTGCACTTATACCAAAGAAAATCTGAACACTCCAGAAATGCAAAAGAAAATCCAAGCTTGATATATTTAACTTATTGGGCACTCTAATACCCTATGACCTTATACAAAAAGCTTAAGAATTTTTATTATTAGATATTTATGCAAACAATAAAAAAGCATATGCAGTTACTCTATCTAGGCTATAAGTTCATGATGAAGAGAAAATCTTTATTTTCAGTGTACAGATGAATTGCCTGTGTTTCAGGTAGAAATATATTATTGCCAATTGCTCAGTGAAAAACTTGTAAGAATTATGAAGAATTTAAAAAGAATGAAACTCAATGCTGTAATGAAGTCTCTCTTATCTTAAGTCATCTGCTTATAAAAGGTACAGAATGTAATAAGGAATAGCCTCTAACTTTTCTGGATCTAGAACTGCATGGTCAGATTGTAATTCATGATTAAATTTCATTCAGTTGTTCAAAGGCCTTTAGAAGAGGTTGAAGATTTTATTACATTTCAGAGAATTTAGCTGTAAGAGAAAATGGAATTGCACAGTATACAGTCTAGTACTCCGCTATATATTGGAATCACCTTTGCATTGCTGGTGGCATCTTCAGTCTCCCAACTCTTGGACATATTTAACACTTCATTTTCATCCATTCCAAGCTCTGTTCCTAATAAGCAAGTTCAACAGTATCTGTGCATATGGATTAGATAGACTGAACTTCTCTTCTTTAACACCCAATCCAACTTCTATTAAAGCAGAGGGGTGCCCACTGCTTTTATGGGGAGCTAAATCAGTTGCAGATCAGGATAAAATGGGTGCAAGTGGGAAAGAGTTTTGCAGCCTCAGATGTATCAAAGCACTTGGAGCTGCAGGAACTATGTGAGTTTCTGAGTCCTTTTCTGAATAGGCATTTTAGACCCAGGTCCTCAGCAGTATTTAAGTCCTCAAACCATTTTGAGTATCTGGGACTTTTCTGAAGGTGGAGGAGTTGCCCACAGGGTAAAATGATACTTACTATCACATGCAATACTCTCCCTGCTTATGGGTTGTTTATCTGTTACCCTTCAGCAAGGTGCCAGATCCTTCCCAAATGAAGGAGATTTAACATATACCTGGAAAACATAAATCCTGGTTGTTCTTTGCTCTCATCAGCATGGCCCTGCCCAAGCTTACTTCTCAAGGAAACTACGTACACCATGCCACGTTATTCATACGGTGTCATAGGTCATCTGCACAATGACTTGATATGAACATTTTCACACCCTTTCTAAAATTAACTGGAGGCCAGTTCTCTGTATTTTAATATTGCTTGAAAATACACATGCCTGGAAAATCAGTGGAGCTGTGTGGGATACAGTTTTGCTTCTGTCCTAACACTGGGAGAGTCTAATGGTTACACAAATAATTACATCGGAGCTGCAGAATGAGAACTCTATAAAACAGAAATAAAAGCAGATGGAAAATATGACTCAGCTCCTCTCTGCTCCACTCCCACCACATCTCTGAATTACTGTTTTCTTCTAGAAGTGCTTTTGATCTGAAGTGCATCTGTAAAGACAGGGCAAAAGTCTTGATTAATATTCCTTCCCCTGTGAGCAGAGGTCTCTAAGCAGACTTTTCATCAGTAATGGCATGGGCAGAGTCAATATCAGATCTGAGCATGGGAGATTTTTTCACAGATGTGGTTGCACATGGATTTCTCACCATCATCCTGTGGCCATATTCTTCTCTCAGTCCCTTCAGTAGAGATCTACAGAACTGATTTGGGGACCACAGCAATATCTGCGATTTACTTCTCTAAATCAGAACAGGTTAAGGTCCGTGCACCCTCCATTGGCAATATTTTTCTTTGCATTGCACAGAGACAGATCTGATTCTGACCCCAACGCTAGTCCTACACCAGATTCTGTCTCCAAAGACTATGGTATCAGTGAGGGCAAAAGCATGCTTTATATTTCGTTGCAGCCTTTAGATTTGGCCACAGCCCTTGCACTGCTTCAGAGTTGCACAAGGCTAGATCCATCTCTATAGCTGGCAGCAGAGCGTTACTGCCCAGCTAACAAAAGGAGTGCCTCACTGTCCTGAAACTGGAAAGGGGCTCCCATTCCAGCTGCCATTGTCTCAGAGAAATATCAGTACAGAAGACTGGCTTCTACTTTGGCGGTGTCATTCAGCATAACACCCCACACCCTAATCTGTTCTATGCAAGCTGAGGCCTATTCAGTGAAGAATCGGGACTAGATCTGATACTCTTGTCCTCTAGTGCGAAGAAAAATGCATGTTCCCATGAAAACCAAGTGCTAAATCTGGTTTCTCCCAGTCTGCTAATGCCACTGATATTTCCCCGGTCACACGGTCTCAGCCCAGGACAGAAGGGCTGCTCCCATCACATAACAGATCCATACCTTCTTTTTCATTCTGCTCTGTGCCCATCCTGTTTATCTCTTCTGAACTGCATATTGTTTCCACTTTAACAGCTCCTGCCAGCTGTTTTCTTTTGGTACCTTTTATTGCAGATAGAATTTCAAGGGCTTCCAGGGGGAAGCTGCTGAAAGCACTGCAGCTCTCGGACTCACTTCAAAGCAACTTTCATCATTTTTCACGCACTCTTTTTAGGACTCCTCTTCTGTTCTTTCCCCAAAACAGATTCTCTCAAAGATCACACTAGGAGATAGCACTATTTATGGCACTTCAGCGGGAGACATCATGTCTTTTTGTCTGATTTGGACACATCCACTGTCCTGTAAAGGTTAACAACAGCGAGGTTTCCTCCTCCTCTCACTTGTAGTTTGTTGGTGGTGGGATTTTTTCCAGAGGAATGGGTAGGAGGGAAGGTTACTGCTGGAATTTAGCTGCCAGAAGCCTGAGGGTCAACTTTAATTTAGTCGAACCTCCCATCATTAAAAAGATTGTAGCTTCTGCACTGGACCAGGCAGACTCATCTGTGGGAGGCCCTGGCTTCACACCAACGCTAATTGTGGCTGAATTATTCTTACAAGCTGAGGGGTTTTGTTGCTGAACTTAGAGGAGAGATAGCCCATCAGTTTCGCAATTATCTTAGGCTGGAGAGCAGGAGGGAAAAGAAAATTCCTGCCTGAACCATGTCCTCAATGAGCGGTCTGCTGTCCTCCCCAGTCCGATAAGCACAGGGCAGGGCTACTACCCTGAAGAACTGGAGGCTGCATCCTGAAATGTGGTGGGGGAAAAAAAGATAGTAAGTCTTGAAAATAAAGGGTTGAATGACTATGTTGGATGGAAAAGGCCAAATCCAGCCATGTCATGAATGGTTGTGATCCTGCAAATTCAGTGCAGATATACTCTTCTGACAGGGCTGCTTACAGGAAAACCAAATGCAAATGAGAAAGTGGTTGGAAAAGCAGCTTGTGGTACCACATAATGTTGTATGACTCTTCTTGAGTGGCATATCACAGTTTGAGCCACTCAAAAAAAACCAACAAAAAAACAACAAAGCACATCTAGAGTTTGCCTCTTTAAATCCTGGCTCTTCTCCTTGACAAGCTTTCAAAACCCACCTGGACAAGGCCCTGATCAATCTGATCTAGCTCTGAAGCTTGCCCTGCTTTGAACAGGAGGTTGGACTAGGTGACCTGCAGCAGCCCCTTTCAACCCAAACTAACCTGTGATCCTGTAAGGGCATCTATTTTCCAGAAATCCCATTTAAACCAATAAAATTCTTGAAGAATAGAAGATGTTACAAAAGATGAAGACTCATTTCCACTGTTTTCTTTGTGGACAGGTATCTATTGCAAATCTGCCTTCCCTCTCCTCTCTAAACCACCTATAACACCACTGAAACTCCAGTAGTTTAGAAGAAGAGAGGGAGACTAAGGCCGACTTGGTACGCTTATGTGGGCTAGCACACCATTACCGTCAGCACAGTACAGAAGGTGGCAATAGCAGTGAACAGTCAAAATGCTTAGCCCTCCTCTCCCATTGTGCATCCAGCATTTAGCAAGGAGTTGTTAGCTGAGAGCACAATCCCACATCTCTCTCTTCAACAAGCACGGCTCAAAGTATGAAATGAAATATGCCTCTCCAGTGCCTGCAAAGCCAAGGATAGATTTTGTATTTTTTGGTGCAAAGCTCTGCTAAAGATGCAGCATCCAGTTGGGACCTGGGGCCGGGACTGAGGCAGAACTTCCTGGGCACTGTTACTGCTCACTAGCAGGCAGGAGGAGCTGATCACAGCTGCTACTTCTCCACTCTGAGTTAACGGTTGCAGAACTGCGTAGCTGCCTCCACCAGCAGCGTGATGGTGCCTTCTGGAGGCACAAAGAGGCCCTGGATGAGCCTTGCCCCATACCTTTGCACTTGAAGCCATGATTGCCCAAATGCCCATCTTTCAGTCCTTGTGTCTTAATGCTTAAATAAATAAATAATTTAAAAGCAACCTCTATTTGTCCCTCATGGTCCACTATTCAAACAAATGAGCTTAACAATTACAGAATATCTTGTTGTTATAGCTGCCAAGTGATATTGCCCACACACCCAAGTGGAAGACTGCCAAAGCTATCATCAATGGGTTTTTTTTTTCTTTAGCATAGAAGGCAGAAGGTCATATTCAAGTTAGTTGCTGGATTTGTGCCTTTGGAGCACTTTCTTCAGGTCATCTGAAAAGCAAAGGCAAATCTTTTCCTGAATTATAGCTGCAAAGAGTGGGGTAGAAACTTAAGCTGAACTTGTGAGATTGAGACCGTCTCCTAGCTGTTTGCTGACATGGGATCATGGTGTGATGTGACAAAGGAGATGAATTTTATAGGAAGTTCAGCTTGTTTCATGGGTATGGAGCTCCTGGGCTATATTTGAAGCCTTCTACTGAGTTCCTTGTGACCTCAGATAGTCTCTCTCTGGACCAGCTACTCCACTGAAAATACTGTCTTACAACCTGTTTGGTAAAGCATTTAAAAGTTTTCACCTCTAAATCTCAAACTGCAAAGAGCTTTTATGACCAATAATAAAACATTGAGGACTGCATAATTTTGAGATCTTTTTTTGTTATATAAACAAAAATTTCTTATATAAACAAAAAATGTGGGTCCACAGTGAACCCACAATTTACTGGCCTTTTGCCAGCCTAAAACAACCTTCAGAAACAATGATGAACCTTTGGCAGGAAAATGCTTTTCTTGCTGTATAATCCTTGCATACTGTATAGGATATAGATTACTGCAACTCTTTTCTTGCATAAATAAACAGCTGTGGGCAAAATATTACACAAAAATTGATGAAACTCACAGAAGCTATAAGCACACATTACAACTAATGGAGGCTTTTCCCAAGGAAAGGCAGCAGAAGTATCATGCTGGTAAATCTATCACATCATTGGACTATGAAAGTTGTAAGAAATATTCTAGGATGCACTAGTATATTAAAAGAGGAGGCCTGTGGCAGTTGTAGAGACTACAAGAGCTTGTAGCCTAAGGCTTACTCTGATTGCAAGGAAAAATGATCTTGCCTTCAATTTCTCAAGATACAAACCAAATGCCTTACAAATTGGTCACATTCCATTTAACTCATATTAATCTACATCATGTTGCCTGGGGGGTCAAAACCATGGTTTTGTTGTATTTTTCCTTTTTTCCCTCTAGACTATATCTCTTTTCTTGGCTGTAAAATATGCTGAAAGCTGTACAAGAGACACTCACTAATATGCTTCTCATTACCAGCATGGTCTGTACAGTAATGCCTACACAATCATGCTAATGTTCTTTGCTTCAAGTTCATGTAAATCAAGTTTGTGGATCAGCCCATTTTACCTGTATTAGCACTGTAAGAGACTTTGGTCAAGGAAAGAAATTAAGTTGGATATACAGGCATTTTCTGACACAAAAGATACAGACATCCCTTAAATGCAACAACAAGCTCATTAACTGCTGTGCATAGAGTCACTTTTTCAGGAATTTCGAAGACTCTTAATGCAGTCCATGCATGGTACCGTAATTCAACCTCCGAGGAACAGCCTTTAGGACTGGCAGGTAAGCACTTTTTCTCTAACTAGCTTCCCTGCGAAGCTTGCAAAGGATTCACTGAAAGCTGAATTAAATGCTTCAGACTAATAAGAAAGGCTTTAAGGCATTTTAAGATTAAACTGGGCATATTTTGTATGCTCAGGGAAAAAACTCACTCTCCTTCTGGCTAGTGAAAATAGAGGAAACCTCCTAAACTTGTCTTTTGGCCCATAAATACTTGATACAAGGAGGTCAGCTCCTATGCCCTTACTGAGGAAAATGTTACTTCTTGCTATACCAGCTAGGATTTTTTTTCCACTGCAGACAGAGCAGTGTGGCCGGGACACACCTTTACAGTGAAAATCTGAGCACAGAGTAGAGATACGTGGAGATACCCACAGCTCACTGGCACGGGCTTTGCCCAGCAATGCACAGTTTAACCATACATTGAATGGCCCATCACATTTGGTGTCCTGATGCTTTCAGGTGCCCTCCCTGTGATTTCCAGCCCTTACAAGACCCTGGCTCAGGCAGATGTGTTTCAGACAATCTCTTTTTAATCAGATTATTAGAAGCTGTGTGAGCTTAGACCCTCCCTGTCAGATGTCCTCGTCCTCATGCCAAAGATTGGTCCTGGTGTCCTCCTTCCTTATCTACCCTTCTCAAGCCTCTGCAACCTGGCAATGTTAGATGACCTTTCTCTATTGCAGGAGGAAGGATTTCCATGGAGGTGGAGAGCAGGTAGGGCTCACCCACATGAGAACAGCTCTGCTGATGTGCAAACATTGCCTTTGGAGGCTCCAGGGATGAAAGGCTGGTTTCCAAGGAGGGCTGTGAAACCCATTCACCCGGATAAACCCTCCAAGAAATGGATAGTTCACAGACAGGCTCTAGCTTGGCCTTTGAGGGACATGCCTCCAGGCTTTGCACACAATTGACAACCCTATGAGTAAGCCCCACCTGACACAGCTCATGGGCTCATATGTGGCTCTGCACAGAGGTGTGTACACAAGTGAAATTGATTGGGCAAGGCACTGTGCATGGAGGTGAGGCAGAGTGGTCTGCAAGGACCCAGTGCTCCTGGGATGACCTGCTGGATGCAAACATACCACCGAAACTTCATATGCATTATTATGGGGTTTTTACAATACATCCTGAGACAAAAATTGACCCAAGAACCTCACAAGAGGAATCTGTAATCACATATGGATTCAACACACCTTCACCCTCCCTTGCAAATGCCAGCTTGACTGAATCCCCAGACATCTCCCTGCACACGGGTACAGGGTGGGGGAGAACCAGGCTTGTGATCTGCATGCTCAGTCCCCTGATGTAACAAGACATATTTGCCTTTAAACCAGGCAAAGGTTTCACCTGCTCCCACTGCTTCTCGATAAAACAGTCAGCACATGAAACCATGGCCACAGATATGAACAGATGCAGAGAGGAGAATGGGAACAACAGCAAACATTATGTTCCTCCCAGAGCGGTGCTCCTGTCGCTGCCCGTGCCACATCTGTGTTTTTTGAAGGGAAATGTCATAACATTGCTAATCAATAAGAAGAGTGACAGGACCATTTGTCAAGAGCGAGCCAGCACTGCAGCTGTTGTAGTCATCCTCTCCCTGGGCTTTGCGACGAGAAGCCGAGGGAAGGACCCGATTATTTTCCTGCAGCAGCCCCCGCGCACTCGCGGACAGCCACTGTGCAAGCAGCTCCGGCCAGCTTGCTAAGGCGCCGCGCCAGCCTTGCAGCAGTTGGGCTGAGCGAGTGGGCAAGAGGCCTGGCAGGAAGTATAGAGTTTCGAACAATGGGATGTAAAAGACACCAGACACCCTGCAAGGGAGAGATGGTCCTGGGTGTCAGAGGAGTCTGTTGACCTTTAATCCTGAGACCGCTGTTGCATATGCATCATGTTTGAACTGCAGATGTTCCTCGCTGCTCCGCGGGTCAGGGCGACAAGCGGCTGATATTACAGAGGAGGAGGCAGGGCTCAGGGAGAACTTAATGAAGACGTTAAGCTGTGGGTTGCAATTAAAATGGCCTGGTGGTGTAAGTGTAGGGGGGTGCTGCCAAGCTCCTGCAGCTGCTCTGCCTGCAGTAATGGCTGAGAGCAAATGTCCGTGCTGATAGGCAGGGCTCTCCTCCACAATGAGAGCAGTCGTGCATGCCGGGGGGCTGTTGGCAGAGGTGACAAAACTGAGCTGCCCTTTCCCACCCCATCAAAATAATTCTTAAATTAGGAAATTTATCTTAATCTGATGGTCTATCTGTGGGTTGCACTGCCACGGATAATGGTTCACCACTTGCCCCTAGATGGCTCTGACCAGTAAGTAGAAAATGAATAAATATTGATGTAGTGAGGCACAGGGAAACAACCCTTCTTTTTCAGACCATGACCTGCTTTTTTGTAGGCAGAGTCTGGCCCTTAACATGGTCCCCACAAGGAAAGCAAGCAGCCTCCTGCAAAACAGAGATCTGCTTCTCTGTTCCTGAAAAGAACCAATTAAAAAAAAATCCACGTCACTTATGGTGTCTGTACCCAACTGTCAGGATACCTACAGACTTAAAATGATACAGGCTTGAGCCTGGATTAGACTTCTGAACTATCTCCACCAAGGTACGAATATAATATTGATCCCATATGAGGTTCCTCAGTTCAACAGTAAAGGCTGTTTAACTAATATCCAGGACCAGGATCCTCACCCACTGTCACCTCAGCAGCAGCTAATGCCACCTGAAGGTTGTGTCCTGACGCTCAGGTTCAGATCCTGATGCTGGGGCTCAGCAAGTACAGCCAAACTATTTGTTTTGTAATCAAAGCTTCTTCTAAGTGAAAAGTGCCATTTTTCTCTTATTCACATTGTATTGAAAAAAATTGTCAGTTCTGGCAGTATTTTGTATCCAGAACTTCTTGCCCCAAAACAAAGCATTCCCATAAGGTTGAAGTGGCCCATGTGCACATTTCTGGAATGGAATTTTTTCAGTTTTCATTTGGAAATGATTTTTTCCACATGCAATTCATTGTTATTATTTTCACACAAAAACACATCGACAAGCTTTCAAAGGGCAAACTTGGACCAAATGCTTTGATTTCAAAACAGCAGAAAGTTTTGATTGACCCAGAGTAACATTTTATCAGACCTTCATTTCACACAGAATTTCACTTGCACATAAATGTTTCCATTTTGTTCTGGAACCAGGAAAAATATTTCCACACATGGTTTACCTTGATCTTATGAATCCTTCCCAGAGCTGGTTCTCCCTCCCTGGTTCTCCAGCCTGGGGCCAGAAGCAGGCAAGGCTTTGGCACTGCTCACCACAACAGCCATCACTAGATTTCACCCTCTTGCAAAACCATTAGCACTGGATTCCTGGCCGTCGCAGTCTCCACCAAGGGCAAATTCTTTAAAGCCGAGAGGTCTGATCGGAATGCATGAAGTGCTACAGAAATGACCAGGCTTGAGAGATAATTCGTCAACGTATTTGTCGTTTTTCATCTTTTTAAATATTCTGCAGATCTTCAGGCATCTGAATCTGGCCTGGCAGTCCGAGAAGTGGTCATATAAAGAGATGAAATTTTGAAGAAAAGGCATAGGTCAAGAAGTTTGAATTCATTTTAAGGAATGATATAGCTTTCATAACAATATATCTACTGCCTGTAATTTATAACCCAGGGTGCCATAATGCTCCTGTATCCCTTTTTGTCTCTGTGGTTCCAGTTCAGTGAAGAATTTCAGCATACACTTTGATTGACAGGGCAGGTGGTAACACTGTTTGCTGTTAATGTAAACCTATTATTTATTATATCTGTTAGTTTTATTACTTTTTAAGAGAGTACTAGTGACTATAAAGTTCAGTTGACCTTTTTTGCCAATAAATAGTTGCTGGTTTCAATGGTGATTCTATTTTATCTACCAATAAAAAGCTGAAGGAAAACTCTTAACTAAGTCCTTCCTCTTTCCTTTCCTCCTTCATCTCCTTAAGCCTCTTCTTATAAACAGCATCCTGGAAGAAAAAAAAATCCAGAAGTCGAGTGAGCTCTCCTATATATGCGTAAGTCAGGAATTACAACAGTGAAAGAAATGGGGTTTAAATTGGCCACATGATAAATTCTGCCTCTCGATGTCCTATCATCAGTGGAATTGGGATTTTATCCTGGGGGAACACAGGCTAGGTTCCCATCTTACTTGCACCAAGCTTTGAAACTTCAGGGCCTTTGATGGCACACTTGTGCTTCAGGGAGGTAGAAGGGACAGCAGAATCAGGCTGAATATGTTAAATGGGAAAGTTAAATTAAGAAAAATTGGTCATGAACATCTCTGGAATAAGCTTGCCCCACTTTATTTACAGTTGGGTGGTAAAAAGAGAATATGCTTTGCAGGTTTACATTTTTTTACCAGGAATACATGATTAACAGAGACACTAGAGCTCAGTGAGAGTTTCAAGGGGACAGCCCAGGGAGGGCTGGTGTGGCTCCTGACTGCTTTTGAATGGCTTGCTTCCTCTCGGTTGTTTCCTCCTCTCCCTGATTTAAGACCATCACCTGCCAGTTTTTTATTTTCCCTCTAAGCACTTCAGGTCAAAGCCATTAGAGAGCAGAAAGAGAAAACTTGGTTTGGTTATCTAAACCTTTTTGTTTAGCTGGCTTTGGAGGGAAGTCCATCCAACCAGAGAAAAAATAAAAGTCTCTTTCTCAAAACTGTGAATTCATTAAGGGAACTCATATGGAAGAAAAGTGGTGAAGCTGAAGAAAATGTAAATTTTGCTGGCTGAGAAAGATTTTCTTATGTTGTTACAAACATCTACAGCTAAGACACTGGATTTCCATTTGAGTTGGTTTTTTTTGCATCTGACTTTATGCATCTCAGGTTTTCTAAGGGCTGAGGTTCAGGAAAGGAAATTTGTAGCTGGGTAGGTAAGAGAAGTAACGAAAAGCCTGTGAACAGGCACACACAGCATGTACCATGCCATCACAAAATTATGTGCTCCTCTGGGTAGAATTCCTCAGCATTTTGCTCTGCCACACATCTGGCACAGTTCTGATTGCTTGAGAAGTAGCACACTAACATATATATACATTAATATAACACATGCGGACCAAAGACACAAACAATACAAGAAAAGCAAAACTGGGCAGCGGGATTTCCGTTTTTTTTGCAATGCTCACCTACCCAGACAAGCACAGAGCAGAACCATCATTTCCCTTTTTCTTGTCCTATTCAGCGGGAGCAATTAAAATTGAGAGTGACTTCTCTAAAGGTGAATCTGGTAGCAGGCTGACCTCAGTGAATGGGGCATAATCCAGTTATTAATAAATTTCCAAGTACAGTAATCAGAACAATACATCTTTTGTATGCTGTGGGGTTGCTATACCATGTGAGATCAGAGGGGCTGCTTCAAAAGCAGTGTTTTGGGGAGCCGGAATGGAGAGTTCCTATCGCACCGAACCCTGGCAGTACCAGTGACCGCTCCTTCAGAAACCCCTGGCTTTCCACCAGACAGCCAGAGGATTCTGCTTGACAGTACAATCGCAAAGAGAGTGAGACTCTGACATGTTAATATTAAAAGTCATTTCAGAGGCAAGAGCAGAATCATTACTTTTTACCCTGTAGTTGTGATGCCATTTCTGGTAACAGCATCAGGCAAACAGGTAGTTGTTGGTAGCTACACTGGTTTTATTGTGGAAACCTGGCTGTGATGGGCAGTTGGGAGGCAGGGAGGATGGACAAGTAACCCACCTAGACCTGCATGCAGAGACTCCACTCCCATGGCACATTTCATGCTGTATTTTGCCATCCAGTTAATGGCGTAGTGGAAAGCAAACACAGGCAGTAATGGGCCGACAACCTTGGGATGGGTTAGAGTCTCTTTTCAGAGATACTTCTTCAAAATTCTTTCCAGTGTTGTAGGAATAATTTTTGTCTGTCTCTCCTATGGGCTGGGAATTTTGCTATAACCTAATTAAGCAGGCTTGGGAATAATTCCTTCTCTGGAAATATTAAAAACTGGCCTAGATGTGGTCCTGTGTCCCCTGCTCTAGGTGTCCCTGCTAAGCAGGGGGGTTGGACAAGATGATCTCCAGAGGTCCCTTCCAACCCCTGCCATTCTGTGATTCTGTGATCAAGTATGGGCACCCCTCTCGTCTATGCAGTATTGCAGACTAAGTCCCTCATCTTAGCCTATTTGTAGAAAACCTTATTTGCCCTTTTGCCTTGTCTACAAACTTAAGTGATTCCAGTCTGGTTTCTCTTCTGCGGACCTGGAAGGCCTCTTGCTCTTGCAGATCAAAAATAGTAAATGTATTTCTCTGCCAGAAATTACTCATTGCCTAATGTGCCTTAACACACACATTGTATTCTTTTGCCACTAAAGTCTGGGTGGAGGTGGTTGTGTCTCTCTTCAGATCAGGGCTGTCTGCTTTCATCATATTAGCTTTAATGCATTGAGGTATTCCTAGGACAACTCATCTCTTTTTTAACATGGTATTATCCATGAAAAGTGCTTCTGCTAAGCAGAGATGACAACCAATGAGAGCTTTTTCTCATGCCAAGGGAACCAAATTAGAGGGCAAAACTGCTTCAAGATTGTTCGGGAAGGTGTGGAGCTTGCTGGCCTTGATCCAATAAGGCAGGAAAGCATTGTTTTAACTTCGAGCACACAACTATTTAACTTCACTGGGACTATGCAAGCCTGTAACATATATGTGTACGTGAAGACGCTCTGGTTCTCAGAAATTGCAACAACAGCAGCAAAAATTCCTCTGTGATTTTCTTTTCTTTCAGGCTACCTACCAAAATCTCAGTTTATTAAACTACTCCTCACTGTTCTGGCAAGTGACATGTACAGCTTGAGCCCCAGAGTCTTGAATCTGTGTCTGACTTTAAAGTATTTCTATTTCTGTGCTCAGCTCCACTTCACCTCTGGAGATCCATTCTTTTTGTTTTTTCTTTTCTTTTTCTCTGCTTCTGCTTTTTAGGAGCAGCTCTGAGACTTGCAGAAACAATGCACAAAACCCAACAGAGTTCCTGTAAAATTCAGGTTTTCCACCTTGCCACAGCACAGAATTTTGCAAAATAGGCTACAAAAATTTATATTAAATCTTTTTATTTTAGCTCACAGTAATGGGGAGGAGGGAGGAGGACATTAAAAGACCAAGCAGCTCCTAAGATCAGCCTGTTCTGACATGTCAGTTGTCAATGGGGCTGGTGCCTCATGCCATTTACTAGTGAGACTGTGTCTGAAACTACCACTACGTCTCACTGAATCTACCACTACATCTCATTAATGCTTCACTAAAATGCATGGAACATTACCATCCTCACAACCTGCCTTTGACAGGTGAGAAAATGTTTTACGTGGCTGAGGAGAAGCTCAGTATCTTGCTGCCACGACATGGCAGCTATCACTCTGGATAAATATAAATTGCCAGTGGATAATTGCAGTAACTTCCATTTGTCCCTCTGATGTGACTAGGCGGACTTGAGGACAACACTGAATTTAGCTCAGCATTCAGAACATTATCATGTGAAGTTCTCCTATGTCAGCCAGGATGATTTGAAAATAACATGTCAGCTTTACCAGTTTGCTCTGAATAGCGATGGCAGCAACTTTCTATAGACCAGTTACAGCTTTGGGCTTGTCTCCTGAATGTTTCTGCACCAGGCAGGCATTTAGTGAGCTACAGGAGTACTTATGAGATGTTTATGTCAGTGGAGACTTTCCATGGGATGATAATGTGGTGGATAAGTTACTCTGAGAAGACGACTGAGATAACTACATTTAAAATTAAACACATATGAAAATTTGAGCCACAGTATTTTCAGTCTTGTTATAGAGAGAATAAAGCCTTGTATCTGAGAACTGCAGGGATTTGCAAGCACCAGTGTAGGACACTACCTGTGGATGGCAGCTCTGTTTTTTAAGCTCATTGTTGCTCACTTTCTGCATAATCTGTGCGAGCTGAAACAGGGAAAGCTCTAGTAACAGAAATGGTGAACACATTAGTACCTGCCACCTGCAGTCTTTCCTCTATTATCCTGCATGGCAGGGAAGTGCTCTCCCATCTCACAGTGAGCCCTGCAGTGAGCTCATTTCTACCTCTTCCAGATAGTCTTGGAGAGCTCCTAACTCTGCGTCTGCAGAGGTGCGAGGAGAAGAGTCTAGACTGAAGGACACAGTAAGTAAATGTTCACAAAAAAATAAAAATACTGAGGTATTTCTTTGACACCAGTAACTCTTCCCATGATCTCTATGACCTTGTTCCTTACCCCCAACGTACATAACTCTCAACAGATGAAGCGATGAGATGCTTGACATTCAATGTAGGCAAATTCAAGGATGAACCTAATGGGTATTATCCCTTTATCTCAGAGGAAAAATGTTTCCTGGCACTCTATCTTGACTCTTGGTATGTTTTACAGATATAAGTGGTTGACACAAGGATACAAGAATAAAAGAAGCTTGCAGCAGTCTGCTAACTTTAGCCATCACTAGCCTTTGCCATATCTATATTCCTTTTGTAATCTAGATGTTTGTTAACTCTGGCATTTACTAGGCAGCCTCTAGTAGGTAAGTCTATTCAAGGACAGGCCCTCTGGGTATTCCTGGACAGAAGCAATGGGTGCGCATGCGAGCCTAAGACACCCAAACAGGTGAAGGGAGGCCCTTGGCCCACCCTACAGGGAAATGAGGCTTTCCCAAGGGCAGCATGGAAAGGGCATCTCTCTGGAAGAGTAAATGAGCAGGTGCCTCAGTGTTTCTTCTTGCTTTCTTCAGCTGCTGCTGAAGAAAGCTGCAGGGTCAAATGAGGCTGTGAGGACCGGGAAAGACATCCCTAGGCTTCAATGAAGAGCTGCAGAGGAGAGGTTGTATTGCAGGCACACAGGGACACCCTGCAGCCATGGCAGTGGGCATCAGCATCCCAGAAACCATTTTCCCTATCATGGCATAGTCTAACAGCTGAAATCAGGCCCACCATCCTTGGCAAGTTTGACAAGTAATTTTCTTGCCTTACCTCTCTAGAAGGTCTTTCAGACAAAACAGCTTCATCCTCTCAGTTAGCAACTTTTTCAACTACTCTCTAATCTCCCAAGAGCACTATAATATTGCTTACAAAGCTCAGAAAAATATTCCCCAAGGTTTCTCAGATGGGTTTCAGAAGAAATAATTTGCTCAAACTGTCTTCCCCTTTTTCTGGCAGACTCAGCTCAACCATGAGTCCAAACACAGATATTAGACTAATCACTAGCTCCTGGGAACAGAAACCTTCTCCGTCTTCCAAATACACCAATCCCTATTTGCGTACCAGCCTTTTCTCTTACACAGGAATCTCAGCTGGAAATAATTGGCAGCCTGTACAACTTTTGCTTGCTGCAGCTTTTAACCCTGAACCTTCCTGATCAGACTTTGGGCAGTATTCATCTTATCACCAATCCAAGTAGTATTTAAAATCAACAAATGCATATTTAAATTCCAGAGACAGGCAAGATTGGGTTCTAGATCATGTTTTTTTCTGCTGTAGATCTTACGTGTTCAGAGTTATGTGAATTTAGCATGACATGTGTATGGTCTTCTTTAGGAGAAATCTTAGAAGCCTGGAGCTCCAACAGGCTCCAACAGGCTTGATCAATTCACTGTACAAAGGACTAATCTTATCAGGCATCAGAGTAGAGAAAGCACAGTACTATATACTGTCAGTGACCAGGACAGAGATAACATAAAATCCATCCTGGAAGCAGAAATATTGCCAATGCTGTTGATAGGCAAGAAAATAAATATAGAATAACATATGAGCACTATATTACTCCTGCTTTAGGTAGTAGCTGTATCACTGAGTCATCTCCTCCCCATCTGGAGTGAATGTTGAAAGGGTTTGGGGGCAAGGAGGGAAATACAGCATTGGAAGGACTTGAGCGTTCCTGTCTTCTGCATGCGAGGTCTGCAGGTCTACTCTCCTCAGACTCAGCCTAACCTCTCCATATGCCTCAGACTAAATGGTATGGATGCAGGGACCTTGCTGATAACCCTGCTCTTCAGGCAATCTTTTCCAGTGTGGAGAAACAGATTCAATTATTCCTCCCCACCATACTGTCTCAAGCTGAGCTTTCAGCTACTGAAGTGTTTTTCCTTTGTGTGTAAATTCCTTGATGTGGTGCTTTATTCAACTTGTAAATGATCATAGAAAGTACAAAATCATAAAGCAATAACATAAATGTTTTGTCTTCTATGTCAGTATTTATCATTTTACTGGCACATCAGTATGTATGTGATCCAACGGATCACATTGGAATGATGAGGTGAGCATCATATTAGGATACATTTGACTTTTCAACTTGACTAACTAGGTGCCTCTTTAGAGCTGGGTCAAATGGGAGTGACTGGCAAGTCAGGTCTGAAGCAAAGCTCAGATGGGTATGTTTGCAACTATAGCAAAATGCCTCTGCCAGCATATCCCCCAGAGAGTAAAGCACAAAGAAAACTTGTGAAGACTTGTGAAAACTTGTGAAACTTCATGAAGATACAATCATGTACAAAACACCCATCCCAAATCTTGTGACTCCCCTACCTCTGAGAATTCCCAGATCTCCACTGTAACCATTAGGATTCAGAGTTGCTGGTGCAGTAAATATTTGCACAGGGGTGTTCCAGAATAAAGGGCTCTACAGATACATAGGAAACCAACAGGTAATAAAAAGGAGATGTATTTATGTGGCTATCTGTCTATATATAAACCCATCTTTTGCAGAGCATTCCTGTGGCCACAGCCACCAAACAGAGACGGGGCCAGATGCTACTGCTCAAAAGAACATAAAGTTATTATGGGGCCTTGTGGGACTAAATTAATTTCTTGTAACTTCTGTATTGCAAGCAGCTCATATGCAGGACTTACATGATATCCTTACTGCTTCCTATGGCTTGGACTCAAAGGTTCATGGGAGGAAGCATGTACTGGCTCAGAAGGGCAGGGAGGTGGGGTCTGCCCTTGCATCAGGACAGGGGTCTCAAGGCGTCCGCAGCTTTAGGAAGGCACATCTGGGAGGCAGGCTCTTCTAAGAGTTCTGGGGTTTAGCTGCAAACATGACTGCCTGTTGGACCATCCGAGAGCACTGCAGCCCAGTGCAGCCCCTGCCTCCACTCTGCCCGGACAGCCGAGCTATGCGCTGCTGGCGGGCATGCATGGACAAGATGCATCCCTTCCTGTCATTCAGGCTTGCTCTGATCCCACTCATGAAACCTGGGACAATGCAAAGACCTCATCAGACAGCCCCTTGAGGTCAGGTTTGTTTTCAGGGCAATCTAGAGCAGCAACCAGAAGACAGCAATCTCCTTTTGCATTCTGGAAATTAAGTTACTCAACGTTTTGTGCACTCCTGCTAATTAAAAGACAACATTTTGCACTTTTATTTATATTTTCAGAAATTTTCATTTGGGAGACCTGTTGTGTTTAGTTTGCCTCATCATTATCATCACCCTTATTATTCTTATAGCCCTGAGTTGTTAAGGGAAACAGCTCTTTGCGCTGTCTATTCTCACACCTGAGTTGTTAAGGAAAACAAAGCCTTATGTTTGAAAATAGGCTGTACCCTTCTGAAATGTGGTGATATAATTGATCCAAAAATGGAAAAGTAATACAGTGATAAAACAATAGTCAGTCACAAAGGCTGCAAAGCAGAGATGGTACTAGTACTCACTTAAATTAGGAAATAATTCCTTGGGTCCAATTAAAAAAAAATAGACAAAGAAAAAAGCTTCATGCTTTTACAGATGCATTTCACAAAGTGTGTTTTTGTTCCTTAAGTTTCTGGATGAAGTTTGAACTCACAGCTCTGATGAACTGTCCTTATGTTCCCAAAGGCAGAATTTCTTTTTCCCTTGAGGGAAATAAAAAGTCAACAGAAGACACAATTGAAACATTAGATCAGTGCCGAGATCTAGCCAGGCTTTGAAAAAGGAAAGTATGCAGCAACACTAGCCTTTAAAGACCCCTGTTTAAAGAATTTTGGATATAACAGGATAAGGATAAAGGTAATAGTGTGAGAAGATTTCAATAGAGAAAAGAATCAAATGTCTGACAGCAAAATGCTTGTTAAAAATAATAATGGAAAGATGATTAGGATACTGCAAAAAAAAAATATACACACCAATTTGAAAAGGAAAAGCAGTTCTTACTCTATTAAACTGGGCTTTTATAACATTTCACTGCTTCTAGATTTGCAGAAATATTTCTGTACACTTCAAATCCCCTGCTATTCATTGTCTTCCATGCTTGATGAAAATTGAAAAGACCATATAAACCTACGAATAGGGATGTTTGAATGTATTTCCTATTTCTCATTTCATTTTATGTTGGTGAATTGTATAATCAGGATATTTAATCTGATTATTTTTTTTTCCCAGTCAGTACAATAAGTACATTTCAAATCAAGTTTGGTATGCACTTCCTGATTTTCTTTTGGAGGTCATTCAAAAACAATATCTACATTGTCATCTCATTTCATTCTTTGAGGACAATCTATTTTGTTTGAGCCAACAGAGGTCTCCCACTAAGGTACAATAGAGAAGAACATTGTCCTACTGTGATTAAAGCTGTGTTCAGGACAGCAGTTCCATTTGGCAAAGGATTTTGAGACTTTGACCTTATCTTCTGTTCAAATTGCAATTGCCTCCTCCCCCACTCCTGAAGGCGTGAGTTGTCTTTGAAATAAGAGAGAAACAAAGCAAAACAGTGTTTTCAGGTAGATTAATCATCTTAATTTCTTTTTTCCTTTTCTTGAGATGTAGTTAGCGCTGGATAAGAGTTTGTGGAGCAGACTAATATTCGTGATGAAGCACTGGGTCATGAAACCAAGTAATGTCCCAGGCAGGTGTCACTGGGAGAGGACCTCTACCATGGGCTCTACTCGCATGGTTTCCCATCAGCTTATTGGCACGGCTGGTGGGACACTGAGTCTTCCTGTTCCCTTAAGATGGTGTTACTTGTCAAGCTGACTCAGGTCAGAGAATTGCAGAGTTTCCGTACTCTGCAGCTTCCTTCAATCTGGGATGGGAGCCCTTGGGGAGATCATCAACCCTTTAGAAACCCCAGGGAAGCTGGTTCAGCTCTGCAGCTGAGTATCTGGACTTTGTTAAATCCTTGACTTGTGCCAGAGCTATCAGGGCTCCCAGGGTCTCTGCCTGAAAGAGCTTCCTTGGGACAGAGGTGAGAGGTAGCTGTGAGCCTGCAAGCCCTGGATGCTGACCGAGTGAGTTAGCTACCTCAGGGAATGCGCTTGCTCAAGTGTACAGGCTCTCTGAATATATGTAACAAAACACTTAAATTATACCTAAATGAAACCCTGCCTGATTTTCCATAGATAAATTGAACAACTATCTCTTTTGTGCTGAAAAAGATTCCCTTCTTACCCCAGAGTGGCTATATTTACCATGGAATGGACATTCTGACCTTTGAACTGTGATACTTACAACGTAAAGCTCAGATTTTAAAACAAATGCTTGTGTGGGTTTTTTTCTTCCTTTTTTTTTAAATTGAGACATCAAAAAATCTCATTTAAAATGTTGAAAATGTAGTGAAAAAAGTATTTCCTGTTTCTCTTCCAAAACCTTATTTTTGGCCAAGTCAGATCAGTTTTGCAAAACGTTTCATATTTGATGAAACTGCACATTCTGAGGGAATGACAGCCTGCCAAAGTTTTGGGGTCCAGCTTTAACCACAGCTCTGACAGCCACAGAAGGGCTGAGCTGGGCAAAACGCCATCAGTGGAAAATCCTGTGGATTTCTGTTTCTTCTATGGGATTCATCTGGGCAGTAAGAGGAAAATGGAGCTCACTTTGTATCCAAGTCTAGGGGTTTGATTTACCTCTGCAGAACCCTTGCAAATGTCTTTGGAGCCGTGTGGGTTTAAGTCAGTCCAGCAGGACACAGATCGTTCTGGCCCCTGCCCAGGAAAGCGTTTAAGCACATGCTTAACTGAAACCATGCCATTAGTCCCCTTGTGGGCTGCACAGCCCAGGCAGCTGAATGGGACTTTTCTGCAGCGTCTGGTCCTGGGGAGCACATCTGGGGAACACATTCAGCTGCGTGAACTGTTACACTCGGTGCAGGTAGGACTGCGGTGCAGCCTCAGTTGGGGTTGTCTCTAATGATGTACACGTATATCATCTAGCATAATGGGGCCACGACCTACCCTAATAACTACACACACACATACGGAGCCTGCATAAGAAGAACGTTGTTCGAGTTGCAGTGTAAAAGCACACAGAAATAACTTGTGGCATACCCTGACTGAAGTTACTTAATCCACTGCCAGAGGGCAGAGAAGGTGTAGTGTAATGGGGTAATTTATCGTTAGCCAGGGCAAATGAGGCGCTAATGCTAGGAGTCAGTCTGCTTTAAGGAAGCTCAGAAAGACTTTTCTTTGCCCTTTTTTCACAAGCAACTAAGAACATTAAGCCATTCGTGAATTATGCCACGTTTTGTCCAGAAGAATGGCAGGTAAGTAATTGTATTGCATAATACACTCTATTTACTGTACCACTTACAGGCTGTACCACTTAATACTCACAGGCATTTTCAACCTCAGATTACTAGGTAAACATCGGCTGCAGCTGGCAACATCCTTTTCTCTCAGAGATCATGGTCTTCTAATAAGAAAACTACATTGTTACTTTGCCTCCAGCTGCAGCAACAGAGATAAAATCAAAGGTCAAGTCACAGTGATCCTGTTCAGATCTAAAATTAATGAACGCCAAATTCACAACTAGTTCTTAATCCAAAGACCTTTTGGTTTGGAGTGAAACGATTTTTTTTTTTAATGTCATAACAAGATCTCTTGTGTCCCCGAAGCACCAAGAACTCAGTCACCAACCCATGGGTCATAGAGGCCCTCCTGGCTCCTAATTGTTCCATGGACCAAAGGACAGTACTTGCTTTTTGACAAAAGACCTTTTTCGGAAAATGAGTATTTGGCTGGTAGGAGCTGATTGGAAGCAAGTGGTAGCTTGTGGATACCACTCCAAGGTATGGCTGTGACCTGCTTAAGTAGGAGAGTCATCTGATAACTCAGATGTAAAGCCCTTACAATCAAATAATTCCAGTTATCATTCAGATAACAGCTCTCACTGTTACATATACAACTCTCACATATACAGCCCAACCCTCCAATGCCTTGCGTTGTATATAGCCTCTTGTTTGCTGGGAAGCAACAGTTTGAAATGTCACTAAACCAGAATGAGATCTCGTGCCTTTTGCATTGTTATAAGGGCTTTGCAATGCAATGGGCAGGGTCAGCAGGTTAATTTTTGACAGGGTATGGAGACCTGCTCTCCTAAACACCTACTGTGGCATAGCAGCGTTCTCAGCAAGTGCAATCGTTGAGCCACAACCTGGAACCTCCATGCCAGCAAAAGTGGAGTCTAGGGAACAGGATGAGAGTATTAAAGACAATATTTTTTCATAGTTTGACTTCAACAGGAGACACAGGTGACTCCTTACTCTCCTAGGATTCATCCCATTTTGTTTTAATATCCAGTAGATGGCTTGTAGAGTTAGGGTTGTCATCTTGACTGTTGCAACAAAATGTCAGCAGAGAGTCTGTGAGAAATGCCCTGTTAGCTCACTGAGTCCCAGACCCAGCTGCTTGGTATTGGCTGGAGACGTTTTTAGCTTTTGAAATTAATAATTTGAAAATTATGCTCTCCCTGCTCATAATGACTTCATTCTGTCTTCAAAAGTAGAAGAAACTGTTCAAAACAGCAGTTGCTACATCAAAGTATGTCTCATTAAGTGATATTGTAATGCACAAGCACAGGTACTGGTGTCACAGATGCTATTTTATAACTACTTAACTGCAAAAGTAATGATACAGCAGAAGGTGGGAGTGAACATTAGCAGTGATCTTTATTCTGCTTCATGTTCTCAGGTTATATCAGATTTTCACTTTGTTGTACATTTGCTGCAATGTACTACGTTAAACCTCAAGTGCAAAAATTAAGAGCAGCTACTGTCACATGCATAAAATGTAGAATAGATATACTTTTGACAAGGACAAGTTTCTAAAAAGAATATTATGCCATGCCTACAAAAATGCAGTAAGCTCTCAAACCAGATTCAAGCCAATCTCTTCAGTAAAACCCTGGTTAAGAGAAATTCTTGAGGTTGCCAGGTTTTTTCTTAATTGCCTTAAATTAGGAGGTAGTGTTGAAAAGAGCATTTCACATTTAACTTGTTCTTTGTGCAGATACAGTAACTCCTTCCCAATGCACTATATTAAAGACATCGTTTTATAATGAGATGTGAAGCAAAGGGAAAGACATTCGCAGGGGTTATGGGAAGAAGACCTGGAAGGCTCACATGGAATTTCAGATCCACATCAAACACTGCAAGCAATAGAAAGTTCTCTATGCATATTTCACAAACAGCCAGTAGCTCCAGTTTTCCAGTGCCCTGGGTTACGTTTTAATCCAAAGGCATAACACTCTCACTGTTTAAATAGATGATCAATCAGAAAGGCCATTCTTGGGTTCACTTACACTCCACATAGCCATAGTCAGCCAGTCAGTACCTTTGACCTGACCTTTGAACGGAAAAATGCAAAGACAGCAACAGCCGGGTTTAGAAAGAAAAGCACCTAACAAAAAGGCAGAGAAACATTTTCATAACAATAGGAACTGTTTCATAAAATGCTGACTACAAGCTAGATGTAGAAATTTCCCTGTTACGAGATGAAACTGTTCTAAGGGTTAGCCAAATTCATGGAAAGTTTTAATATGCAGCAGCTGCTGAAAGCAAAAGCTTGCAGGGGTTAACTTAGGATCATGAAAAAATTATTAGGTTAATGACTCTGCCATGTAATAGAGACTGTCTTTCTGTTGTGACTATGCTAGGATATTGCCTTTGCCATTTTTAAAGGCAAAGTTCTTGATCTGAAATTGAAAATACGACATACATGCAGCACAGAAATATGGAGGTAATTCAATCGGTCACATACGGGCCAGATTTTCTTAAATCAGCACTTTGAAATGAATGTGTCTTTCAGATCTGGCATGTGTTTGTTATTTGTGTGGTTTTCTAGAGGTATTGGGATTAAAATACCTGTTTGCCAATTGCCTCATTTGTCTTGGTTTATCAGATTACAAGATTAAATTACAGTCTTCCAACCTTTAAGGGAGTTTGGATGTAATTCACTTCTCTCTCCCTCTCTCTCACTGAGATTATATTAATTTCTAATTCTGTGAATAAATTTCTTTCATGGAAAAGTAATCAAATTGCTGTTCTCAAAAGAAATATCTAGGAAATCATACAGTAGCTGTTTTCAGTCATATGGGTCTTGGTATGGATTTGGAAACTATACATCTTTTTGTATGTGCTATTATGCACTTACTAATTCTACAAATAATTAAACTATCAGCTTTTTGAAAACTGGGGTCCAAAATTACATCTATCCCATAAGAAGGGAATTCAGCAAAAAGTTTAGTAGGGCACACTCCTTGCAACACTGCAACATTCATTTATATTTCTTAGCTGAGTTTATGGGAAGCATGTGATGATACAATCCCGATTATATCTACGTGGTTTGTACAGCTGGAATCTCCCCCCAAAAAGGAAACAGAGTAAAAACACAGGAATGCTGCTATGCACATAGTAATTTAAGATTTAATGCAATGGCACTAAAAGAGTCTGGTGGAAAAACAAAGCAGCTTAAAATAAATCTTCTAAAAGTCATCTTTAGTGAGCACTCAACTGTTCATGCTTTACATTGATACATATTGTTGCATTTTGGAAAGGATTATTTACTTCTTGCAACATATGGACTCTACCTTTATCTCTAACAGAGTTGTTATACACATGAATATCTATGCTTTACAAGCTATATTTCAGGAACTAATCTGCAAATTCCTCAGTTTACACCCATAATGAGATATCAAAGTCACTTCACCACCAGCCTCCCTGGAGTGAATCCATTCATAAACACTAGTTTGTGCGAATGTGTGTGTATCAGCACATGTGGCAGGGCCATCACCTTTACCAGCCACTTTTGAATATTCATTCCTTTTCCTTGAACAAACAGATAAATCAGTGTTATAGATGCAACACATTTTTATTCCTCTCCATCTGCTCAGTTTTGCCACTGCCCGCCTCTGGGCTCAGGGTCCGGGTGGTGCAGGGGCAGGAAGGAGGCAAGGCACCTTGGTCCCAGCCTGTGCCCTGCAGCATCACCAGCACCTCTGATGTGGGAGCACTTCCCTGGGACATCCCAATGAGGACAGAGTGGGGACTGCAACGTGCTGTGGGTTACAGCCCCCTCCTCTCCATACCAGCACCCTGTTGAGGTTGCTCCTGCAGCAGCTGGCCACAGGTTGTCCCTGGGTGGTGGTCCCCTGCAATGACTCCCAGGATGTCACTCACTTCTTTCCATGCCATCGGGAGCTGCCCGAGGGGCAGCAGTGTCTGAGCTGCACAGGGATGACAAATCACCTGGGCACCTGAGCATCCCTGGGAACACCCTGCATGACTACAGTGCGCACCTATGCACAGAGATGGAGCAAAACCCCGGCAGCCCTGGAGAGCAGCAAGGCAACACACCTTCATTTTGTGGTCTGCGTGTTCAGAAAGTCTCTGACAACCCTGTCCAAACAACCCTGTTGGACAAAAATGAAAACAACTTCACACACAGGAGGTCTTCTTAAAAATACCTTTCATTTCTAGAAGGGGGAAAGATTTCGGATCTGGGCTGTGGTGAATTAACATGCTGACCTTTTATCTTGAGAGGGCACCGATATTTGAACACAGCCCAGGTCTTGAATGAAATTACCTTGGGTGGTCCTGGTCTGCTTAGGAAAGAAAATTTTTTTTGTGCTGAAAATAAGGGCATGACAGTACACAGACATAAGCACTGAATTCAATCTCTCTGCGAAGCAAGGGAGGGGGCCTTAGGCCAAAACAGAGGTGCATTAATGAGCTTACATCAACCAAAAGAAATTACTAAGTACCTGTGAGTTATACTGGTATTAACTGAGATTGTCATGTATGGGTCTATTGATTTAATGTAATAGAAAATGCACAGCATGATAAAATAAGATATTAACATCCTTTTATCGGCCAAAAGCAATTTTCAAGCATGACTATATTGTAGGTGTATGAAATTGAAACTCACTGACAAATTCCGAGAAAATTACTCTTATTTTGGGCAATTTCAAATAAAAACAGGAATAATGATGTGTTTTATGTCTGTGTTTGCAAAGGTCCCCCCACCAGAAACTTTTAGGTACCACAGACTTGTAATGGGTAGGAAATAAGAAACTCTGTAGTAAATCCCCGGCCTTCCTTTTCTCATATCCACCTCTCCAGAAAGTAAGCGTATTTAGGAAACAGGAACTTTTGGGGCACGGTGCAGATCTCTGCACAAGCCAAACTACCTTTCCCTATTGTCAATTTTGGAGGGTTCTTGTGTTTTCTTGCCTCCCCTTGCCATGATGAACCTGCAAAGCAATATCACCTGATCACATTCCTTTCTGCTACCATATGTCACTTAAAAAATAAATTTTAGAAAACCTGAGCAGTACAGCAAGCCTGCTGGCTTCTCAACCTGCTTTGACATATGCAGGAGAAGATTTAAAGCTGTCAGGTTGTTGGATGGTTGCCATGGGTTTGCAAAGGGGGGAGAGAGAAATCCCCGTACAGGATACAGATGGACAGCTGGCTGCAGTGGCTGGGCTGACCTTGTTCTCAGGGTACCCATCTGAGAAAGTACCCCTGAAGATCTTGTTTAATATTATTACCTTTAAGCCTTATTTACTTTGACATGTTGGGCAACTTAGATTAGGAAATCGGCATAGGATATTAGTCTAAATCAACATGCAGACAAACACCTGAAGCAGCTGAATTGCTGTCTGAAATCTCTGGCTGATCAGAGCAAGTATAACTCGTTACCCTGGGGTAAATATACAATGCAATACACGTGGGAACTGAACATGCGTGCCCTTGCCATGTCTGCTTTCTATTTGGCTAAACACACATGAAACTGTCACCGGTGCTCCTGCTTTGGTTGACCTCTGTGCTATTTGAACTATTTGTCTTGCCGGTTGGAAATTTTCTGAGCAAAATAGACTAATTGGCCTTGATTAACAAGCATCTGGTGTGAGTACAAATGGTTATTTGAGCAATAATGAGAAAGAACATGGGGAAGTGTGTTGGCAGCCTAATTTCTGGCAATTGATCTGTTCCCCATCCCCAGGCTGCTGAATTCCGTTTTCTGGCAAGATGGGGGAGGTGTTTCTCCACAAGCAGCCTGGAATCTGGCTTTTTTAAACCAAACTGCTTGGCATACTTTCCCATTGCTCTGCCATGCAAACTGGGGTCTGCAGCCCCGTCCTTGATGGTACACCCAGTGTGAGGGCATGTGAAACTGGACTTTGTCATTTGCAGCCACACTCTTTGGAGAAAATTATAAATATTGCAAAAGCAGGAATAGTTTTCCCCTTCTCTTTGTATATGATTTTAAGTCTGTGTAACGGCCCTTCTTAAATAATGCCTAAAACACATTTGTCTTGGATGATTAAATCTCAGGATTTAGGATTATATAAGTAAATAAGCTGTCTGAAACTCCCAGCTACAGATAACACAGCATAGCTTCAAAAATACATTTCTTATTTCCTTTAGAGGGGAAATAGCTTTCTTTTCTCACATATACACAAAGGTATTTTTTAATTTTGCCAGTGGTGCAACTTTATGTAAAAGTTGTAAACGTTCTTTGTGGGGGAAGACAAGCCTTTGCACTGCCTTAAGCTTATATCAAATCGTTCTCAGGTATGACATGGAGGGAGTGTGATGTATTTGTATTAAACTTGGTAATGTATCCAGTTAGTATATGTATATGGAACCGGTCAACTTTGACAAGGCAGTGTGGCCATGGGATGAGGATTCTTAGTGAGAGCTGATTTCATTATGAACACGCTATAAAGTATAAGCTACCACTATAGGCATATGGGTGCTAGCTGGTTGCATTACCCCTCCTCTCAACAACAGAGGCACAGAAAGATAAACTTGAGAAATTTATGGTATTTTGTCCAGTGGAGCACACAAAATCCTGAGGTCTTTTTCAGAAATGCTGGCCTTTAAAAAAAAAGGGATGATGATTTGATTTCTTGATGAAAACCAAAATTGAAAACTTTAAAACTTGGCATTGATGAGGAAAAATGAAGTTTTTCTGAACTGTCAGCATTTCAGAGCTGAAGCACATCTCCCTGAGCAGCACTGATCTCAATGTTTTCCCCCTCATAGACTCATACCTTTCATTATTGGCCAACAGACCCATTATGGGTCTGAATTACATTTTTGTAGCTGCACAGCTTTGCTTTTTCATTCTATTTTTCATCCAGTCTAGGCTTTTGCAATGTGCACTTATAACATTGTTAATAAATACATTTTGCATTTCTGTTTAGTTTACTTAAAAATATAGATAAGAAGTCAGTTTGAGGTGCTACTTGGGAGATACGGCTATGGGGGAGAAATGACAAAGTCTAAGCTTCAGCAAGTACCATATGTCACCCTCAAAATACTAAAAAATACCAATTTTATCATAATCACTTTGAAATCTATTTTTTTTTTAAAAAAAAGGAGCATCTCAAAAAACAAGCTATTCCTCAAATATCTATTGAATCTCAAGTTAAAATGTTCAGGTTTAGCATGTCAGAAATAAGGTTACACTGGGGATCAGGTCGGCACAACATAGTTCATGCTGGCATGTATTTCGTTAGGTACATATTTTTAAAAAGCATGTGCAGAAATTGCTCTGTATAAAATTCCAGTCACTGGAAGTAAGACCAGAAATTCATCCCACTCTCCTAATTTTTGCAAAATGAAAGCAAATTTGGCTGCATGGAATAAGCACAGATCTACGGATGCTAACCATGGCGCATATCTTTGTTGAAGCATTTCTTTAATTGCTGCTTAGAATGAATCAGGAATGGCAACTAGTTTCTCTCAGGAAGCAGATAAATGCAGAGGTTACCAGTATCTCTGCGAGCACCAAAGGGCATCTGATGTGGTATGCACTTGCACAGAGTGCCCCATCTGGAACAGCTGCCTTGGTACAGGACAGCCATTGCTCCATGTTGGTAAGCCAGCCTGGGGTGAGCTTTTTAATGTGTGCTAAAGTGCTACTGAGTTGAGGGCTCTTGGTTTCTATGCTACAACATTATAAATCTCTCCCTTCTTGTGCCGCCCCTGTGCTCTGCAGAGGAAGTTGACAAGTAGCAGTTGCAGTGCCGCACGATGATAACCCCAAGTATAAAATTGCCATGATAACATTTAGTCATGGTAGGCCTACAAGAGACAAAAATGTGCTTCTGTGTTTGGGAGTTTGCCAGCTGTGGAAGACAGAACTGTCAAGATAAAATATCTAGGGAATGAGGTGTTTAAAAGAGAGTATGGGATATCCATCTTTCACTAAGATACATTAGGAAGCCATTAAGGAAGAGGTAAAGAAGTTTAGAGTAGAATGTGCTGGAGACAAAAATGTGTAAGCCCTACCATTTAAGCCTGATAATTGACAGAGCAGCACATCTGCAGCAGCTGAAAGATGCCTTTCTAAACAACAATTCACTAAGGGATGGAGGGGCTGGGAATTGAACTAAATGGATCGCTTCAGGAGCAAGAATTTTGGGCCCTTTCACTTACTTTGCTTCTTACCAGTCAAAAAGGAACATTAGGCTTTTCAAAGAGAAAAACCTGCCTCTCGACATTCTTTCTCAAAAGGCCTGAGGGGAAATTTGAAGGGTGTTTTGCAGTCGGTTCAAAAACTAAAGGACATCATCAGCTTACAGCTGGTAACTGCACAGAAACAGAATATAGACTTCTATACATGCAAGACTCCCCTCAGCTTCCTCACCACTACCCCCACCAATGAACATGATGCATTAATTAGTTTACTTATGTGTACTTAAGTTGCTTATGTATATATATACATCTTGAATAATGCGCTCAGTTTTGGGCCCCTCACTACCAGAAGGACATTGAGTTGCTGGAGCGTGTCCAGAGAAGGGCAACGAAACTGGTGAAGGGTCTGGAGCACAAGTCTTACAAGGAGCAGCTGAGGGAGCTGGGGTTGTTTAGTCTGGAGGAGGCTGAGGGGAGACCTTATCGCTCTCTACTACTGCATGAAAGGAGGTTGTAGTGAGGTGGCTGACGGTCTCTTCTCCCAAGTAACAAGTGATAGGACAAGAGAAAGTGGTCTCAAGCTGCGTCAGGGGAGGTTTTGATTGGATATTAGAAAAAATTTCTTTACTGAAAGAGTGGTCAGGCATTGGAACAGGCTGCCCAGAGAGGTGGTGGAGTCACCATCCCTCGAGGTGTTCAAAAAATGTGTAGACACGACACTTCAGGGCATGGTTTAGGAGGCATGGGGGTGTTGGGTTGACAGTTTGGTTTGATGATCTTCGAGGTCTTTTCCAACTTTAATGATCCTATGATTCTATATATGCATATGTATAATACAGTATGGCAGAGTGCAAGGCCTCCTTTAGACAAAAACCCATGCACATAACAGAGCTTTGTCCCTGCAGCCCCCATCTGCCCATGTTTTCTTCATTCCCATGCTTTTTTAGCTCTAGCAATGCAAGTCCCCTACTACCACACTACCTTCCTTTTAGCCCATGGATTTGGAAGCATCATATTTGATTTTGTTTTTTAACTCTAACCTTAAAACCCAAGTGTAATGTAACCTCAGCTGTCCTGGAGAATCTGGAAATACAAGGAACAAAGTAAAAAAATGCAAGTAGTGATAAAAGTCTGCTGGCTTTCTTTAGGGAACACCCTTATATCTTTTGTGATCCTACAGCAGTGACATCATCAGGGGAGTCAAAGGAAGGGGAGGTTTCTGTCTTCCCTGACTCCAAAATTTGCTCCTGTCTTTGATCAAAAACAAGTCATCGCAACTAAATTTCAAGACCATTTTCTTGCTTGGACTGCTGCATAGGATTGAAGTAGATCCTCTGAATTTTTAGCTACCTAGAGGCTGAAAAGGACCCTGAGTTTTCTTTAGTAAAAGGAATAAAATAATAATGTGTGTATTCAGGCCTCATTCTGGTAATCACCATTGTATTTCCTTATATAACGAAAAACTCAATATCACTTAATCACCTGAGCTATCCATTCTCTCCCGTTATTAAAAGAAATGGTTCACAAGTCTAAAATGCAGGGAAATATTTGTAATGGAGATTATCTGAGACCAGGAAACCAGAATCTGAGCTTAGGGAGCTGACCTTGTTTGTCTATGCTTGAAATACAATGAAATCTGAATGACAGCAGGCTGACATTTTTTTTACATTTATGTATTCTTGGAGTTAATTATTTTTCCAGCATTAACTTCCTATCATGCTACTTTTTTTTTTTTTTTACATCAGCTGGAGCCATGATCAAGAAAATATTCTTCTCTATAAATATGCTTTCTGATTACAGGGAAATTACATAGCATTTTTATTTTTGACCTTCTGATTTTCATTCCATTCTAGGTTTTTAGGAGACTCAACTATCTGATGAATGTATTTCAAGCAGCAAACTGTTCATCACTCCAGTTCTGTGCTAAGATATCACCATGCTGATGACTTTCCATCCATTTAATTGACTATATTTTTTGTCTTCAAGGTGCTTGCTGGGACAAATCCTCAGCTGAGACAGCTGGAGCCCTGCCAGCCTGCATCAGCTGAACAATGCCACTCAGCACATTTGGGTTTAGTGTTGCCCCAGTGTGAAGGATCATCCAAAGCCAGGGGAAGTAATGCTGGGCAGAGAGGGACTTCAGAGATTTTTCTTTCTCTTCTTCAAGGGGAGGAAAGGCTCCATTTCAGCATGTCATCACACCTTCTAAAACTACTGAAATGCTGCAAGGCTTGGTGGAAGACTTAAAAGACGAAAGCAAAGGCAGAGGCTAAGGTATGCAGCAACCAATAAATTGCCTGACAAAACAGCAGCAAACATGGTCAGCTACAGCATTTTGTAGAGCCATGCCTAGTGAGAGAGGTTAATGACAAACACAGCAAGAGGGAAAGACTTGCAATGGACGGCGATGGGAGAGGAGCCATTAGCAAGCTCAGCAAGAAAGAAAAACAACACTAGTGATGGGTGACGAGCACATTTAGCAGAAACAGTGGTTGGAACCTCCCTTACCAGCAGCAGAACAATGTCTGCCTCGATTTTGTATAGTCCCAGAAAGCAGACACCCTCTTCTGCTGTGCATGGCATCCCTCCCACTGGTGGGAATGGTCTGTGGCAGCAAGCTGTGTGGAGGGTGGGGAAGGACGGTCGGGGGCCGCTTTCCTCTGCAAGCCTCCCAGCAGCAGAAAAGCCTTGCCCTGGTTAAGGCTTTCCAAGGGTTCCTTGCTATGGTGTGTCCAGGCTTCCCAAAAGGATGTTCTTGCCCCGTCCCTTTCCCACCTTCTGATAAGATCTCTCCGTTAAACCCACTTGCTTAATTCACTGGTTGGGACCAGAGGCACAAATCCAGTCTCTGAGAGTGCTGCGTGGGGGCCTGAGACAGGGTTATTGGTATTTATTTATTTTGAGGAAGGGTCTCTTAAAAATCGAACCCCAGCTTGCTGTTGTGCACCAAGAGGACCACAGTGTGATGCACGGCCTGCGAAATAACCACATGGCAATAAAAGAGATTTTAGAGGAAGAAGCTTCTGGCCAGCACTCTTTAGAAAACTATATTTACAGTTGTAAGACCAAGGCCAGGTCTAGACAGAGCCAGGGTAAGCAGTTGCTTAGCTGTCGGAGGAAATGAGCCCATGTCCTGCTGCCTCCTTCACCTCTGCCAGAGGGCTGGAGAGCTGGGCTGCCAGCTCTGCTGTCACTGCTGCCGCCGCCGCCAAGAGAGCATTTGGGATGTGTGAGGGGGCAGCCACTGCCGGCGTGGAGGAGCGGAGAGTGGGAGTGAGCACCTCTTGGCACCTGGTAATGTCCCCCACACCTCCCATCCCAGCCGGAAGCAGCAGCAGCAGCAGCAGCAGGAGGGAGCCTCGGCCCCCACGGCTTGCACTGGGCGCTCAGCCCAGGCATGCTTGTACTTTTCCCCTTCCTTCTCCTTTGGTGGAGGTGGCCCATGTTCAGGCTTGGCACAGCTGAAAGCTCCGGAACCTGCTTTGCAGTGAATGTGGCTAAGGTCTGGCCTAATCCTGTGTACTCTGGAGGGGTCCGTTCCTGCACGACAAGGAGCAGCCCAGGCAGCATGCACCAGAGTCACAGCCTGCCTCTCTGCTGGGATAAACTGTTTTGTGGGCTCAAGAGAAGCACCACCAACCAACTGTCCTACAGTAACAAACTGAGACAAAATCATTTTGGGGAGCAAAGACTTGCTGTTCCTAATGGCACTTATCCACTTGAGTAACTGTGTAGATTTCAGCTGAAGGAGTCTTGATTTGCACCACTCCAAACTAAAGCAGAAGCAAAGGGAAGGCACCAGATTGCCAGCTGGTAGCTACAGGAATAGCTCGGTTGAAATCAGTCTGCTACAAGTGAGTGGTGAGCTCTGAGTGGGTGGGATAGGCTAGCATGGTGTTTCACACAGAACAACAACGTCACCTTTCTTGAAACTGGCTCTACGTTTCCACCCTCAATTTGGTGTACATGAATGACTGCCACACAGTAAAAAACAGCAGCTTGGTGCCCTGCGTGGGACAGTCCTCAGGAGACAAATGCCCAGGTTATTTTATTGGAGATCCTTTGCCTCTTTCAGCAAAAGAAGTCAACAATTAAAGATCCTAAAGTGAACCATTGCGTAAACAAAGGATGCAAAGGAGGAGCACTTGGCTTTGGAGCCCCACTTCTGTAGGAAGAGGCCAGTATAATTTGGATGGCTGCCACCTTAGCAGCAGCAGAAGCAATCTTCCCTGGGTGCGGTCTGCTGAACCTGGACAGGAGAGCACTAAATTAAGAATAAAAGGGGAGAACAAAAGGAGGGGACAAATGAACATTCATTTAGCACAAAAATTAATATGTCAAGAACAAAATTAATCAAGACACCCAGGGACATTAAGAGAATAAATTCTTTAATTGCTTGTACACTAATGCCAGGGGTCTAAGCAATAACAGAAGGAACTGGAAATGATCTTTTATGAGCATATATTCAACTTCAAGATGGCCTTAATGAAACTAGGGGGAAAATTTTACTTGATCAGAATGTTAAAACCATCAGTTATGATCCGTTTAGGACGGGTCAGGTTGTGAAAAGTGGTGTTACATGTTCTGAATCACTGACAACTCGGCAGCAAAGGATCATCAATGTCTATGGATCAGTGACTTGAGACACAAAATGAGAGATGAAGTATAAATTGCAGTCTATTATTGACCATGAAATAACACTAGAAAACAGGGAGACTAGCTCTTTAGGCTTTTATCGATACCCTGCCCTGAGGAAAAACTGTATTATCACAGGAGAAATCACTTTGAGAGACAGACTGAAAGTTTCTTGCTGTAAATGCTGTGACGGTATTAGAATTTACAAAAACCTCTCAGGTCAGTAAGTCTTTCCTCTTGCATGGGATAATTCTATTTTAGACATAATTTTGGGAGAAGAAGAGATTATAGAACTGGTATGAAATTCACCTTACTTGGTTTTATTTTTAAAATAGTATCTAACCTACTTGTGTCTTATCTAAACTAGACATTTGAACTCCTTTTACAGTCAATGGGTGAAGCTAGGTATCTCCTGGAGGTAATTTATCCCACCCTAAGAAAGGTATGTAAACTACAAGGAATAAATTCCCTCTGGAATGATCAACTATTGGCAGAGGTAGAAGCACCCAACTTGTTGGGCACACCCAGTTTTCAGAAGGCAAAATCAGAAGGTAAACCCCATTCAAACAGACCCCAGTGCCTGGGTGTGCTTATTGCTAGTGGGACTTCATTAGGATTTGTTTTAAATCCTGACAAATCCTTTAAATCCTTTCTCCTAAGAGAAAATAGAATATCTTTAGTGGCCATTTTGCCTCTTTCTTTTGGCTTACAGGGAACTTTGGTCCCCTTCTTCTCATAAGTGAGGGTGAGAGATGATAGTTATAGTAGCTAAAGTAAACAGCATCTCCAAGAGCTCAAAAGATGTGTAGAATCACACTTTTCATTTTTTCAAAACTCATTTTTTAAGAATGCAATATTTTTGTGTTATAACACAACCTAAGAATAACAGATTTCTTGTAGCTATCTGGAAATGGGGGTGGGGGTTATCAATAAAGACAATTTTGCAGCTTTTGTATTACTTTCTACAAAATCCCAAACATCTTTTCTGTTGTCTGATTCATTACTGACAAAGTAGTGCCTTTCTTTCAGAAATGTCAGAAATAAGAAGAGTAGTTTTACATGTCACAGTAGCATTTGGTTCTCTGGTTTTAGCATTTGGCAAAGTCTCTTAACCAGGGAAAGTAACCTTCTGTAGGAGGGATGACGTAGTGGCACAGGTCTCTCAGAACCGTGGGATCTTCCCTCTCCTTTCTGGTGGTATCTCAGAGCAAAGTGAAAATCTTTAAGGCTCCTCTATTCTGTGATGCCATTTAGACACTCTTTTGGCCCCTAGTTTCAAGCTGTCAGCCGCAAGATATTGGGGAGGCTGCTCCTGCGCAAGGTCTGTGGGAGAAACAGGGGAGTGCTAAGATGAGGTTTAAACTGTATTTATATGCCATCTCACTGGTCCAGGTCATGTCCTCCCTGTGCTTTGTTGGGAGGGAGCAGATGACATTCAGTCACAGCAGACTCTCAAATAGACGCTTAAGTTTCCATTCTCTTTCATTTTGCATGTTTAATTATCTGCCATTCCACAAGTCTACTTTATTTTTCTTGATTTAAGAGAAACAGCAAACAGACATAAAATTGCATACGAAATTGGTACAAAAGAGAAGAAAATAGGATTTGGTTCTCATAAACTTTTGTTTGTTTTGAGCACTGAATTAACGGAGACCTTTTATAGATGGGATGGTGGATCTGCTTACCCTCCCCAAAAGAATGAAGATCTTATTTTTGTGACGGGGAAAACTCAAACACGCACCTGGTTCCCCGTTTATCTGATGAGCCAAAGCAAGGCACACTTGTCTTTCCATCTGGACTTTCATCTCGACTTTCATCTGGACATTTCAATTTCCCTTTGAAGTTGAGTCTGTGTCTTTTGATTTGTAGTGTTTGAACAGGAACGCCACTGTTGTATCAAATGATTTCAGGGAGGGAATAGCACAGCGCTTGGGCTTACCATCAGTTCAATAATAGCAACATCACTCACGTATAACTTTGTTTCGCTGGCTGATATTAAGAAAAATGGTTGCTTCCAGAATGATGCACAGGTCTGTCAAATATACACACACATGCCCTTTGGACTGAAAATTATTTTGTTTTATAGCACCAATTCGATGATACAAAGTTCATAAATTTGTATTAGGAATGTGATTGCATCATTCTGATCCTGTGGTGTGAAATCACAAGAGAAAAGAACCCAATTACTGCAAAAAACACTGGAAGTTTTGCGTAAAAATCAATGGCAGGATATGACCCATAGTTTGAAAACTTTAAGCATGTAAAAAGGACTTAAATCTTTATGATGAAGATTATGGTTCTGGCCTCTAAAATAATAGCAAGTATTAACTGCACCATCTCAACAGTTTTATGAGACAATAATCTGGTTCTGAAGTGGATAAACTACGAGGTCGAAGACTGGGCAGTTTATCTCAATGAGAGACCTGGAATATTGCCCACTAAAACAGAAGGATCAGTAGTATTATCAGCTGTCCGTAATAAGTAATATATATTAAATTAAAATTTTAAGTAATTCTGCAGGAGCAGCCACAATCATTAAAGTAGCCAAAAGGACAGGTTTCTGGTTTTGGACTCAAAGCTGGAAGAACACTGAATTGGTAAATATCCACTAGGCAATAGGCCACAACAGAGAGCTGATTTATTTGGTCTGCTACTATGCCCCAAGTTTGTCTTAGCCTGCAGAAAATATTGGGATGTGTGTGATGGATATACTCCATGTAAATAGAGGATTAGAGGCCATGAAAGAAAACAAGTAAATGATACCTATGTGACTAATTTTCTTTGTCATGCTGTAGACAACACACTGCTTTTTTTTCCCCCCTCTGGGTAACACTGAAATGTTTTCAACAGAAATTCCCAAGGAAAGGGAAACATTAAAAATGAGTTTGAAGTAGCAAGTGGTTATGTTCTACGTGATAAGTCTCTTAAAACATTTCTGGTTTTGTGGCTTGAAAATATAGCAGGTATTAAAAAAAAAAACTGTAGAAGTGATGGAACAAAATGTCTTGAATGTGAACTTCATAAGACTTTTTACTTGCTGCTAGGTTCTGCCTTTGTGTTTATTTGCCTGCAGACATGTTCGTTACATAAGGAATGTAGTAAAAATAGGTTTAATGCAAAGGAGCAGTAAAATTCCTGAGAATGCTGGATGTGCAGCTATAATCAGATACAACAAAGCCACAAAATCTTCTGAAGGTGTGAGAAGGACCGTTATTTCTCTTTCCAGTATGTTGAAATAAACCAGCCCTATTTTATTGCAGGATGAGAATAATATCTAAAATGGATTAATGTTGCTCTTCAACTTAAAGAAAATGCTGAGGCACAGAAAGGAAAGAGGAAAGGACCTGGTCCTGCCCATGCTACATGACTTTTGTGCTGAAAAGTCAGGTTTTGCCTCCATTTAATGTCAGAAAAGACATTTTCACCATGTCCTTGCTGAAGTTAGTGAACTTGCATCAGAGTAACGAATAGCAAAGGATCAGGATCCCACCTTCTATCTCCAGCATACTCTGGAAAAGCTACTGTGCCATCAGGGGTCCTGGGCACAGTCTTGCAGAACCCATATTTCCTTCCCCTGCAAAGATCCACAATTACTCATGTTCTTTTATCACTTGTTACACAAAGTTATGCACCAAGTAGTGTTTTGAGCAAGCTTCTCTTTCCTTCTGAGCAGGGAAGAGCTGCCATGTTCCAGTGTTTGCAGCTCACGTGTGGAGAAGGCAGGTACACAGCAACGGCAGCGCCTCTTCTCAGCTGCACTGCAGAGCCCAGAAGGCAAACTGGGATGCTGGTTTCCAGTATTAATAGCATCACTCATGTGTATGTAGGAGAAATGAGGCATGGAGCAGCAGTACAGTTCTCTTTTGCCATGCCTACTCATTAACTACAGTGGTGGATTAAATGCTTATAATTTAAAAAAATAATTAAAAGAGACCTTGCTGCTTTCTGTGACCATTCATTCCAGGTAACTTATTACCAGGAGCATCTGCTGGCATAGGCATTCCTTGGCATGAGCTTGGATAATTAAGCCTGATATCAGCCTACCTCATTATAAGTTTGTTAGGGTATTTATTATTTTCTCCATTAATGTCGGCGGGAGACCCATCTGCGCATGGAGAGGAGAACAGAACCTGACTTGAGTCTACTGCTTGGCAAGCCTCCAGTTAAGTTAAACTTCAGAATTTGTCTTCAGACTGATACATGACAACACATTCAATAATGACCAGTTTCAGCTTCAGAGTGAAGCTGAAGTTGTACAGCTGCATTCCCAGCATCCAAAGAGCAGCTCACATGTGCAAAATATATTAGCTGCAATAATAGGAGCTACTTACATTAAAGCATCCTGAAAGCCTTATAGGAAACCCTTCCCCTTCCTCTAATGTTAGCAAGATGATTTATATACGTATCTGCAATGCGTCCCTAAGTTCTCTTTTCAGGAATCAAAGTGTACTAAAGTTTCACATTCCCAAGCTCCTTTTATTTCAACATGAAAGTGATTAAAGATGTTTATCTGAGCTAGAGAACCTTAAGACGGTACCGCTTTCATTGTAGGAACAATTAAATCGATCCCAGGGGGACCTCAGCCACACAAGAGAAGTATTTGAAAACTCTCCATTAACCCACTTGCCATTTTCTTAACAAGAGCCCCTAATGCATAAACAAATAGCATAAGTGTGACAGGAAATACAGCTGAAGGAGCAAGGAGATTCGCTAGAGGAATTGGTTTGCTGATTTTAATGACTGTGCAGGACTTTATAAGGAAACTCCCCACCCCCCCAGCTCTTATGATAAAGAGCAGGTATTCAGCTTCTCTGCTTTAATATAAAACATGATTTGGGGCAAACTGAAGACATTGGTTTTGCACACAGAAAAAAAAAGTATTTGCAGCTAAATTATTTGTTGTGCATATTACATTTCAAGAACAGAATTAGTTAATTTTGGCCATAATAGTCAAAAGGCCAAACTTACCCACCGACCAAGGTTTTTAGAGGAAAGCCATAGCTCCACTTCACAGAAGGAATCAAAGCTTTCTGTGCTGGATTTACAAATAAAGGTCATATTAACAAAAAAAAATAAACAGAAAAACAGTTGGGATTACAAGTGCTAAGCCTCGTTTTAGAAATCTGCATGCTCGAGACCCCTCTGCATGGCACAACAGCTATCTCACAGCATGCCAGTCTGGGCTCCAACAGCCAGATGTACCATTGCCTGCTGCTGTTTTCTTCTTATTTCCAGGGTTTATGGAGGGACACGGGGGACATGCCAAGCACAAAGCTGAAACCCACGTACTGCACGAAAATGGACAGTAGAAAGAGCTTTGCAATGAGCTGGCAAGCAAAGACCCAGCAGAGGATGTATTGCTGAGAGAGAGCAGCAGCCCTGGGACTGCTGCAGCCCAAAGGCTCGATTTGTAATCACTCCACTGCCTGAGTGTCAAAACCATTTGGCCCTCCAGGGTTTATAGAGTGATAAACAACTCTGTTTTGTCATTTCATGCCAAATTCATTGTATTTCTACAGTGGAAGCTATAACTAATATGTAGTTAAAGGAGATGGAGATGGTCTGGTTTCTTCAGCTGGCAGCAGGAGTGATTTGGAGAGCAGCTAGCTCAGCTGGGTGGGAGGATACACTGCAACTTCTCCAGCTGCAAAGGGAACAGGACTAACAGGCTCTCTGGGAAGCCCCTAGAAATCAGAGCTGCAAAGAGGGTGAAACTTTGGTGGATCTAAGCAAAGGAATACCAAGGCTCTCTCTTCACCATATAGCCATTGGCAGGAACCTGAAAAACAAGATATTAAAGGTAAGGAAAGGCTCAGACTATATGAGCTTACCTTAAAGCTGGTACAAGCAGTGTAACAAAGTGAAAGGCACTGCACCAGGCTGGAAGTCAAGGCCATGCTTGCAAAGGTTACTAAGCAGCAGGGATTTATACCATCTGCAGTGGTTGCTATAGGACAGCCCAGCTGATTAAAGGTTTCCAGGGCTCAGTTTTTTTTGAAGGTGCATCACTCTCTACTGGTCTAATCCAGTAACTGAGGCTGATGTTCACTTCATGGGATTTTTCTGCATTTCCAGAGCAGGATAAGTGCCTAATTCCTACTGAGTTCAAACCATATCTACTTCCAGGGGAGTTAAACACTTGTCTTACACTGGTGTTTGTAAAAATTCTACCGGTGACATGTCTGCAAAGTGGAAAGGAGACTTTACTAGTCCATCCTCCCTTGATACAGCTCCAACATGGTGACTGCTATGACCTCTGGGAAGCTGGTGCCATGCTACTGTCTCACTTTGTGGACACCACTCAGTGATGATGTCTGGTAAGGGGAAGCACTTGTGACCTCTGGGTCCCAGCTGCTGCTGCCCACTGATTTTTGATAATGTCTTGTCAGGCTCACGAGCTTGGAAGATTCTGTTTTTGTGAGCAGGAATTTGTTTCCTTCATCAGGTTTCTCCAAAGCTCTTACAGCTATAGTTTGTTTCCTAACTCTAATCTCACTGTGGTGTCTGTAATATTATATTTAGGAAATAATGACACAGGATTCATCTGTTGTTGCATTGGAGTTAACTATTTCGCATGGAAGAAGTTGAGTGCTTCTCACCGTAGCTTGATGCTAGTACTTACTGATTTGGGCACAAATAGGAAACCCTATATTCACCAGACATTCATTTAGGCTCTTTTATAAAGCATTACAACAAATTGGTCAGTGGGCTAAACTCCATAAAGGCCACAGACTTTGAACAAATATAATTCACTTGCATTTCAGGGACTCTAAGATTTGTCCCAGTGTGACTAGCAGCAAATGAAATCAGCTCCCCATCCAAACTGTTCACTATGTCGGTAATAAAGACAAATACATTTGATCAGATTCCCAGCTGGATCAATAGCAATTTGAGTAGCTGGGAGATCTCACCCACCTTGTTACTCTGAGCCAAATTTCCACGGGGATTGCAGTCCAGCTTCCCTCAAGCATGTTCAGTTTTGTGTTCCCAAAAATCTGCTTCTTCATGTGTGCGGGTGGCAAAATCCCATGCTTGAAAATTAATCACTGAAAAGTTACTCAGATTACTTAAGTCAGATTTTCACAAATATTAAGCAGATACAATTCCCTGCAAATCTGTATTGTTGCAGCCATTTGAGCCACTTAAAGTGAAACTGCTACTGACCTGTGAGGAAAGGCTGTATCGGTACCAGTATGTTAGCTCGGCAGGAAAATTCAGGCTGGGGCCCAAACTCCCTGATTATCCACACTGCCTGCAGGCTGGCAATTACCCTTGCTCTGGCCACAAGTGGATAAATCAGCTTCCCAGGCAGGAAAAGACCATCACTGAGGAAAATGGGTTCACATTTGAGCTCTGCCTTTACAGCCAGAATGACCACAATTACGTTGGTTGTAAACTTGAGCACAACGTCCAAAAAAAAGTGGGTGTGAACTCAGGGTCCAGAATTATGCTTACCAACAGTTCTGTGTTCCTAGTCTCCTGTATGCACCAGAAACCCATCCAATTAACTTTAGAATCAGTGGTGGGTAAAATAAAAGAGAAGCAAACACATTGGATCCAAACCCCTGTCAGACACGATAATGATCACAGGAAGTACAGGCGGGTTTGTCCCTTTATTCACTAGCTAGTTTGTTCATTTGGAAGGTGGAAGGGAGAAAGAGGGACTCTGTCTCAAGTGTCATGAAACACATTATAATTGCAGTATCATTGGTTTAGCTAGAAAAAAAAGGAATCTTAGGAAAATGTATAGAATAAGCTAAAATCTTATATAGATACACAAATTCCCCAAAAGAGAATTTCAGAAAAGTTCTTTCAAGGACTTTACATTTTGTGATTCACCAAGTAAAACAGATTAAGAAACACCCAGGAATTCAAGGCACTGGTAAGATGTGTGCGCTACTCCTCTCCTCTATCAGCTAGGCCTCCTTTGATTTGGCTGGCATGATATAAAATGTATAAATTAATTTTTAAAATCCCATAAAATATGCATAATCATCTTAGTATAAGAAGTATGATTTAACGTGTGTGTGTCTATCAGATAACAGAATAGAGTCCAATCCTGACTGGACCCTCTGTCCTATTAGGATGCAAATAAGTATTAACAATCAATAGCCATTTCAGCATCCTCCTGCGAGACAGCCTTGCCCCCAGAAAATATCTCCAAGTCATATCTCTCGCCTTGGACTAGATTTTTGCAGCTTTTATTCTGACTTTGAAGCTAGGGGCTCTACGTTTTCTAAACTTTTGTAGATGCACAAATGTCCCTGCTGCGGGGCTGTGTATCCGGGTTAAGCTGAGGTTTCCTGACAGCACATTGGCCATAGAAGTACTGGGTGAAAGTGTGTTTCCCGTTTTGATCCGGGAGCTCAGATGTAATCACAGCAGTGCTCTCTTTTGAACATAGGAACAATGAACCCTAAGCATTATCGTGATTGCCCTTCCTCTTCCCAAATGCTCTCTCCCTTGGCCAAAGTGAAATTCTCCCAGGTGAGCTCTTCTAAGTTTATGATTTGCTTTCCAATCTTGGCAGATGCCAGGTATAAGTAGGTAGAATCTCAGTCTTAAAACCTATCTTGCCCTTCAAACATCCAGAAATGCCATATGATTAAACAAGTGACATCTGAAGGGACCCTGAAGCCTGGAGCATATGTAAGACATTGTTCACACCTATTTGCCTCTGCCCTGGGGCTTACATTGTTTTCAGCTTTGGTACAGGTAAGTATGAGACAGCTCTTACCCTCATATGAAAGAAGTAAAAAAAAAATTCTTTGGTCAAGGAGCTGAAGAAGCAGAGATGAGCGGATTTACACAAACACAACTTTCTTTTACGAAGAAGAAATGGAGGCCTCTGAGGACCACTTCAGGTTGCTTCCACAACAGGCTCAGCACATCTGTACAAGCCGAGATGCCTTGAAGGCTCGTTTCTTTTCAGCATCCATATCGTGCTCGTGTTAAGGGAAATGGTACTTTACAAGTAACCACTTGTGCAGGCTGCATGGCTGTTCCAGCCCACTGAGCCTGCCCTCGAGCCCACTCCCTGCCAGGCTACAGAAGGGGAATGGCCTCGCCAAGCAAAGCTGCCCAAATTATTCTTCTCGGTGCCTCACAGTATTAGATTATCAAAAAAACATGGGGGTGGCAGGAGGTCAGCTATGCAGCATTCGCCACACCACCTGCACGCTGCTATTTCATGCTGTCTCCGTCGGTGGGTGGTGAGTGGACACCCGGCAATTTTTAATAATATAAAAATATTATTATAAAACATATAATAATATGATAATTATAAGTCTATAAACATAATATTTTTTCCAAAGGATCAACAAAATATCAACATTACAGTAAGTTTTCAGGAAATATTTTTATTAAATTTTCAGTCAGCTCACTGGAGAGGGAGACCAAAGGATTTCTGCTGTCATCTACAGGTCACAATACAGATAGAAAATATTTGTGTTTTCTCCAGATGGTTTTGGTGTCTGTGCTTCTTTGCATTCCCAAACCAATTGCTTTGTTTTCCATCTGGGAATTTGGAAGACTGTCATCATTTGTTAATCTAAAAAGCTAGAATAACCTGCTCCTGTCACCATCTCTGTCACTGGCATTTTGATGTGTCAATATTGTGTGCTGCAGATGATTGTCCTTAAGAGACTGTTGTAGTTTTACTCTGTACTGAATGCACGCTACTCCAAGGACATCTTTATGAAATGGCACTTAACTGAACTTGTTCCCAAGTGATGCTCCATCTAGAACACAAACACCTTTAAACACTTTCTTTGAAACTTTTCCAGAGCCCAGCTTTTCCCAAGTTTCCTATTAAAATCTTTACCTGAAAGGGATGAATTGCTTAGCCCATGTTCTGGCTGCTCTAGTATACAGATCAGTGTTTACATCTCAACTTGCACTGAGTCTAATTTATAATTTAACACTGTTGAGACCAGCCTGACAATGTAAACATGGTATATTGATGACCTGCAAAAAAGAGAAGCTGTCTTCTATGCCAAGTGCCTGTGGCTCTGTTTATGTTGGAAATGCATTATTAAAGAATGTGTGTGGTCAACTATAACCCTTCTGGTACTGAGGTATCTGTTTTACTCCGGGTAGTTTCTTTGTTTCTCCTCACATAGTCTCCTAATCTAACAACCGATCGAATTTCAGCCTTTCACTTCAACTCCCTCAATTAAGATAGCATGATACACAGTGTGACGGCCTTTTCAGGCTCCATGAACCATGTGTGGTGTGCCTTGTACTCGACAACTGAATTAGACTAATTCTGGGAGCAAATATACTGTCCAGGTAGCGCCAAGCAATTTATTATCAAAGTAGCAAATTATTGTCATTCCAGCCTCCATAAAACAAAAAGTCTGGATCATTTATTCTTCATTAAAATTGACATGACAACTGCCTGAGGACACAATGTCAGTCACACTTGGACTTCTAGGTAGAAATAGTGATGGGGGAAATTAGGACTTTATCTCACTCCTTGCCAGATCATCCATTTTGTTCTTGGTCCTGGGTCGCCTGTTTTTCTGAGCAGCCATGGCAATCGGTGGACTTGGTAAGATATGGAGTTTTCTGTGAGGGTGTTCACTCCCATAGCCTGGGTGAAAGCTGTAGCAGTCTTGGCCACTAAATATAGATAAGAGACCACCTAAATAAGTGCTTTCCTTTTATGGTCCTCAGAAGATATATTTGTGGTGTGATAACCCACCTCAGATGCTCAGGGAAAAGGAGATGGTATGGTACTAGCACTAAAAACTGGGCTCTGAATGGGAGGAACAGCAAGCTAAAAGCCTTTGGCAGCATTATGCCGTAACTAGGCTGATGAAGAAGAAGAGTTATTCATTCTGCCTTGGGAATCTCGTGCAATGAAGCATCCCGCAGAAGAAACAGAATATCCTCTGCTTCCTGAAAATGCACAAACTGTCCCATTTGACCTTTGTCTCCAAGATGAGGTTTTTGCAATGCCAGTCTCTTGGTGAAAACATGAGGAAGTATTATCCTGCAAGTATTCCTAAGAGAGCCTGCCAGATGTTTCCCCATCAGCTGAATCAGCTAGTCCTTGTTTTTCTAAAGAGGGACTCACCAGCTGACTGAGAGGAAAGACTGGGGGGAAGAAGGAACTGGTGCCCTCCCCTGCGGCTGTTGGGGTTGCTTTGCTTTTCATTAAAAACAGCAACATGTCACTGCACTTCAAGAGGTTGACAACTGTCTCCAGTACTGACGGTGCATGATGATTGCTCCTGCCCTACATCCAACATTATATAATTCAGTATTTTGATGCACATATTTTATAGCATAAAGGGATTTTTTTTTAAAGGAAGCCCAAGGTATACCAATAAATGTGGTCTGAGGAGCACCCAGCCAGGTATAAGCAGAGCCATCTGTTTTGTTTGCCCAGCTCCAGTGTTGCACATGGTCCATTTTGATCAGTTATGCAACAAACAGCCTTCAGTTAACAGCTCTGAAACACAGAAATTAAGCACATTTCTACACTTCTTTATTTTTTAAGAAATGTCTACATCTCGACAAATCTACCCTTTGATATAAATAAGATTAAAAGAAGAGTAATGATCATTGTCAGTTTTGCAAGGGTGTTTGCAAGCAATAATAGAAATGTAGGTGATTAATGCAAACGCACTCTTTCTGTGTGTGCATGCAAGTGGTAAATATATTTAACTCTTCTGACAGAAAGATAACAAACCAATAGTGAGCTAACCTTACTAGCATATAGCCAGGTTCCTAGGCATCTAGATTAGTAGCAACCCATTCGGCAGTAAGGGTATATTTTGGCGAGGTTGCAATGTAACTACGTCGTGGTTTTGTTGTTGTTTACTCTGTGTAACATCTATTGACTCAGATGAGCCATTTTTTATTCCTTTGTAGACACGAGAGTGAATTTAGCACAGTATGTTATCACAGAGCTCCTCACAGACAGTGCTGACAAATAGCTATGTGGACAACCCATTCAGGCTGTAGTACTATCCATCAGCAATGACAGTAGCTGGCAGACCAGTGCTGTTTATATCAATTTGTTATTTTCTAGGAAGTTACCCAGCTTCATTATTATTGGGGGAGATAAAACTAAGATGAGAGGCCAAGACCCTAATTTGGTTCTTAATACACTCCCACAGCTTTGATGTATTACACAGAACAAAATTGACCGATGTGGTAGCTCATTACACAGGGAAAAACATACACTAAAATAACACATTTTCTATACCATCAGTTCAGCGACAACTGACAGTGCTCTAGGAAGAATCCAGGGCCAGTTATTTAAAATATACCCTCCCTACCTGGTCCTGCAAAAAAACCTGGGTTTTATGATGTGCCTTAGTCTTTAGGTGCAGAAAATTCTGTAAGACAGTGTTTTAAATAGCAAGTACGCAATTTTAACACCCCTTGTAAGCCAAAGCATTTCACTGATTTTTGACCAACATTGTTCAGTACTGCTGTCACAGCACTTCTTCAGGACATTCTTCCTGGCGCTCTGTGATACCCGAGCAACAAATCCTTCCCATCTCTTGCACAGTAGGTGGAAACCATAATTGCTACACCAGAGATGGGGATCATGAGTCACAGAGAGGCTAAGTGATTTTTCTGGGGACCCATGAGACCAAAAGAAGTGTCTGGAAAACCCAAGATTAAAAGATTGAATGCAGCTTCTGAACCAGGTTATGCTCTGGCTTGAGGGGGGGTTGTAACTCAGGGCATAATTTATTTGTTATTATATGTCTTATCACTCACATGGTAATATCTAGGCAAAAGGGGCTACTACTCTGTGACAAGAGCCGGAGCCCAAGGAGACGGGGGTATGCAGCTGGGTTGGAAGGTTGGGGTGTCTGAGGGATGCCCAGAGGACTGCAGTCACTCACTGCAGCTGTGGCAGTAGTGCACAGAGATGCATTCATAGGCTGTTTACACTCTACATAAAATGGCAGTTATACTGCATAAAAAAGGCTCCAGAAAATTAAAATTAAAGTTAAAAGCAGTCTAAACCTATATTAATTAGCTCATTTCAGATTTAGCCCTCAAAACCCATGTTGTACCCATCGCGTACACCTGATGAATCCCAGCCCATCTCATTTTATCTGTACTCAAACCCAGACCACTATCTACCTCTCCATTTGGGAGCCAGACCCAGGATTTGACTTATATGAAGTCATATGGTCACTAACAATCAGAAATACACAGAGCCTTGAGTTTGCCTCTGACTCCCAAAGTCACCTTCTGTGGCAGAGTAAAGTCCTAAAATTCTTGATTCACTACTGACTCAAAGAGGGAAGAGCTGCCTATTAGATCACACAGATCGCTCCCTCGTGGCATGGATGTTTCTCAAATCCTTACGTCCATGCTGGGACTTGCTCTGTACCTGCTTATTTGTAAGAGACAAGACGCTCAGAGTACAAGGTGAGACAGCAGCAAAGATTCACAGGTGCTGCTTCTTCTCTCAGCTGTAATTAGGCAGCTCTCCTAATGTGAGGACAAAACCATCCTTTGAGCTGTAAAATATTTGTCTTTCATTATCTGTCACCCTCTGACTTTTAGTTAAAGAGATACTCCTTTTCCTGGAACATGCACATAGTTAGGATCAATATCATAATCCTGCCTGACAGCTACTCGAAAGCTCCTTTGTGTTGATTAGGTTTTGGCAGCTGAACAGAGCTGCCACTGCATTTTGTTTTAATACTGACTAAGCGATAGGCTTGACAAGAAGTAAAATAAGAAAAGAAAATTCTCTTAAAAACAAAAACCAATTAGCCCTTTTGTTACTCCGGTGAAGTGGAACAGATACTTCAGCTGCTGGTGGCGGTACAAGCAGAAACCTGCTCCTAGTCCCCTGCCACCTTCCAAGGACAGATGGATGAATGGTAGCGGCTGGCTTAAAGATGTCTTCATCTGTTCTGTTAGGAAGAAAAGCAGGGGTTTGGCACCCGCTTTTAAAGAAAATAGAAGGTGCTAAATTCACTAAACTTTATTGGTTCAAATGTATAATAATGATAGTATAATGGCAGGAAAGAGGCAGATAATTAGACATGAGTAGTTCTGATTGCCCTTGTACACCACTCCAGATAGCTTCTCAACACTCCTGAATCCTTGTTTGCTTTGTCTGAAGCTGAAATCCCATAAGGTCTGGATGTTACCAGCTGTCTAGCTAACTAACTGCCAGCATTTTCCCTGAATGCAAGCTATCAGCTTCCACAACATCAGCCTCCTCCCTTGAGCTCTTCCTTGCTGTCTCTCCCTCTGTGATTGCTTTTATCTATTGCTTGCAGGAGCTTCTTCTAATCATATTGCTTCTTGCCTCCGAGGGTCAAACACAAGACCATTGCTACCTACACAAATAGGGAAAACTGTCACCTTCGCTAGACTGATAAGCATTTGGCAGGCAGGACACTGTGAAGTAGAAGAGCAAACAGCCAGCAATCTGCAAACACCATAAATATGTTACAATCTCAGCAGGAAGATGGGCACTATATGTACCAAGAGGCCTTTGTTTAATGAGCTGTCAGAAAGCAGGCATGAAATTATGTTTGAAAACATGTGCAAGCTGCAGAGGCAGAGCTGGGGCACTAAAAAAACCTCTTTGCCTTTCCTGTGAATGTTTGGAACGTCTTATCAGTTTGAGAACTGTCATGCGATGAGAGCTATCATTAGCAAGGTAATAGCATTTGAAAGCTTCTGATTTTCCTCTCTCAGCTCCATTTTGTGACCTAAATGAGTGAGAGAAAAACTTAATGCTTCTTTTCTGTAGAATTTTTTGTTCTGAAACATAGGCAGAAACCCCAAAGTGAGCATACCTGTAGGATATAAATCAAAATCATTGTAAATTGTAAAGGACTAACCATGGAAGTCAAGAATATTGTTGCTAATCTTGCGGAGATTGTGTTCATATTACCCTAATGCACCTCCCACCACTCATTTATTTCAATCACACACACAAAACGCATCATAGTGCAGGTGACTGCTACGTGTGATGGCTGTACGAGGGCTACCAGGGGTCAGGGCAACAGTCTGTAATTCACTGGTAGTCAATAGCGGTAAAACTCTGTGAAAAATATGATTGCTGAAGTATATTAACAGTGTCAGGGTCACTTTGGATAGGTGTAATAGGGTGTGCAACAAAACAGAGCTTCCATTGCTGTTAAATCATGCAGAACAAGTTCCTAAAGATTTAAAACAAATCCTCAAATACCCTTCGGGGTCACAAAGCTCACTCTTTCTAAGATAAATGGAATGGTTTTCTCCATGCCTAAGCATCTGTGTTTTCTTTGCTTTTAAGAAAACTTTTTGCTGATTCTTTGGTCGCTTGAGCATTTGTGGTCCACCCTAGAGCTGAAAGAAGACTGTGGACACTGAACCGAATCAATGACAGTCAGGGAGATATTAATTCTCAGAAATGGTTTCTTTTGTCTTTCCTTTCTTTTCTTATTAAGCAGGTGGATCAAAATACAAAGCTTCTTGGTTGCATCAAGTACTAAGTAAGAGAATATTTTGCAGAAGGGATTTACTCTCTTTGGATTTTGCCTATTCATTAATTAAAACTCAAAAAATGCTGGTCAACAGGCAAACAAAGAAATATTTCTGCCTCTCTTAGTGTCATAACATTTGTAGTTTGGTGAACAAATTTTATGTGGGCTGCATTTATCTACTTATCAATGTGTCCCCTGATCTGCCCACCCCTTCTCGATGAGCCTCCCCATTGTACCACAGAATACGTAGCCTAGCAGGGGACCGTATCCTTAAAGGATAATACAGATGTAACCCCCCCTGCACTTCACCTATCACAGCCTTGAGTGTTTCCAGATAGGAGTATTCAAACCATAAATCTCTGGGTTTGGATGTCTCCCTTAACAGTCAAGTATTTCTGTGGGGAAATGTTTAATGTTTTTCAAACAACTTTTTCAATGTTAATGCTTTGCCAGTGTAAAGCAGATGAGGACAATAGAAACAACAGATAAACCTTCCTTCCTCTGCTTTCTATTTGGTGATCTGAAATAAGCCAGGTTCTTCAAACGTGTTTCATTTTACCCCTGCTAATATGCTTCAGCACATAAGCCTACTAAAGCAGTGTTTGATTATACTAAGATCATAAAAGCACGGATACTATAGAAACCAAAAATATCCTGTTAATTCATACAAGAAACTTTTGTCTGACTTCGAATAGATCATATGCTACACACAGCAAATCCTTTGGTACTGTGGCCTTTTTAATGATGCAAGCTTTCCTAAAAGACCATGCCATTTCTTTCCTTCTCCTGAGAGGGTGTCTGGCTTCCAAAGAGGTTATACACTGTTTGAATCGCAGTTAGATGTTGAACTGCAAGGAGCTGGGCAAACAACATTTAGGACCAAAGGAAAACTGAAGACCTTTCAATTGTGCAATTTTTGAAATGGAAACATTTTACATTGGTTCATAAGGTGTTCTTCTTTCACTGTATCTTCTCCATGCCATCTTTGCTACTGTGTTAAAGACACAGTATTTTGCTGAATTTTGCCTTATTTTTTCTACTTTTCAAAACTCTTTTTGCAAGGTGTTAAAGGAAAAATAAAACCATGATCTGCCATAGGTACAAAGAAGGATATTTAAATACCCTTAATTTCTGAAAATGCCTAACACCATAGAAAATCTTTGCAAATACTGAATTAAGAATCCTTGGGCAAGCCCACTGGCACCTCCAAGGTAACTACCTCTCCACGAAGAACAGAAGGGGAAATGCTAGAGATTGACAGGGAAGGAAAAGGGACAAGGAGAAAAGCAGTGTTTGCTCCCCCTGTGATGCTGTGGCAGATGGACACAGGATTTAAGCCAGGAACCAGAGGTAGATACCGGACTTCAGTGTTCAATCCCTAATCAAATAAGAAGTGCTCATATTTAGTTAGACTGGTGTAGCTGCTAGTGGAATAATGCTTGAGAAATGGATTTAGAGAAAGGATGTTGCAAGACTGGAACATTAATGAGAAATAGCCAAAAAGAAATAATGCATAGTATGGAGAGCATTACTTCACTGAAAGGCTTGAGGAGTTCAGCTTGTGGTGTCTCTCCAAAACCCGACTAAGAAGTGATTTGATTATCTCCAACAGGGAGTAAATGCCTGGTACAAAAAAGAAGCCTTTTGATATAGCAAAAAAAAAAAAGTGTAATGGGAAACTGTAGGTGGAAACAGAAGATAAAGAGATTCAAAGGAGAAACACTAGGACTTGCTGAGGGCCTTGAAGCTGAGGCAGCAGTTCTGAGTGACAACCATGCTCCCTGTTTGTCTCCTCGGTGATGGTCATAGCCTCAGAATAATGGAGAATAACTACCAACAAACCCCTCAGAAATCTGCCCACTTGCTATCAATCTTGTGCAGAAGGTGTTTCAACAAACAGAACCTCAATGGATTATACATCCTGACTACTCAGAGATTACCCATTGTGGGTGAGTCAAAAAGGAGCTGAGAGTTACTAGCATTTTTACAATCACATGCACTTACAGTTATTCCATGTTCCTTATCACTCAACAGCCCTTCACAGGCCAGTGACACTATGTTCTTTCATGGTCTCTACCTAACTTTCATAATCCAGAAGATAGCAAGAAGAGCCAAACTGGGACTTGTGCTTTCTTTGACTAAAACAGGTAGGCAAAACCAAACAAAGTCTCATAGACTTATCTGAGCTTCTTCATTCAGAAAAGAGGACACAGCTGCCTGGAATCATCCCACCTACCCTATGGACTGGCCAAGGTGTTGCCACCAGCTGAAGACTGTCCAAGCTTGTTGAAGTTGTAGCACTACGGGGCTGATGCACTTCACTTCCACCCCACACCAGGGACCACTCCAAGCGCATGCTGTGTTTCAGCCAGGCAGGACCAGGAACAAGAAGCTTGGCTGTGAACAAAAGAGAGGAAGAAAGAGGAAAAGATTAGGAATTTTAGGGATTGTACATCATGTGGCATGAAAAATATTACCACTTGCATTTTGGCCTATTTTAGGTGCAGCAAGACTGTCTGTAGTCTCACCTGAATGGTGTCAAGAATGGTGAACTGGGACCTGTTCAGTCACTAACTTCTCCCACCAGAGAAAGGAAAGCACAGCAAAGGGACTTCAGTCCGTGGAAAACCACACTTCCATGAAGGCACAGAGTTGTACTCTAAGGCTTGAAATCCCGCATAAGCCCATTGCTTAGTCAGTGGAAAGGTAGGTGCCTTTGAAGGCCTCTGAAAAGCAATTCGAGAGCCCAAAATAAGTGCTAAGCAGGGAGCCAAGGGCACAGGGACTTCAGCCGAGGGATCTTTCCAGCCTCGCTTGGTGTGAGGTATTAACCACCTCCGCCAGGAGTGGGGCCAGGCTCCCCCTCCTGCCGCTGCCAGCAAGGCAAGGCTCAGCTCTGCAGAGCAGGTAGTGCAGTAGGACAGACCGCCAGGAGCCTCGGTCGGTAGGGACCATGCATTTTCCCCATCCTGCTTTGACAGAATTGGCCAGGGTTGGAGGCATCTTTCATTTCCCAGTTCTGTTTTTGCTGCAAAAGACACAGCTTCTTTCTATTTTTCTAGACTGGCTGATCCCAGCGTGCTCCAAATCCATGAAGGGAAATAGGAAATGATTTTCTTAGTCCCTGAATTGACCCGTGGGTCTGACGATCCTGCTAGGCTCGGCAGTTTCTCTGCTGGCTTGAGGAGTGCATGTTTATGCACCTGGGATCATGCAGCTTGAATTATTCTTTTAAACATTTTCATAGAGAGTGGCAGTGTAACAGAAATCACTAAACAAAATGTACATTGTGTGTGACAGTTAGCAACGGGCCGGTTCACAGATTGTTAAGGGCTATTGAAAGTCACGCTTATGTTTTTCTTCTTTAACATTTTTCAAGGACAATTTGATTGCATTTCCCAGAAAGGTTAATATAAACAATCTGCTCCCCTCATTTTTATGAGAAGCATTTAAAAGTAAAATGTCCTGCTGTTATTTCACTATTGCCTATGTTATTGATGGCTGAGGATTCCCAAATAGGTTCTGAATTTTTGCAGCTTTGCACATTTCTGGGAGAATTGCTCAAAAGCCCACTATCTCATTATCCATCCACAGCAGCACTGAGAAAGGCACAAGTTTCTTCAACGTTTCTTTGAACGCTGGGCAGGATTCATCCTCTGAACTTTAGCATGAAGGATAGACATCACTTCTGAACTAGTCATTTAAATGCCCTCTACGGCCACTGGAGGGGTAGAGAAGCAACTCCAGGCATCAGTTTGGTTCATCTATCACAGGTACCACACTTTGACATAAGAGGTTTGCCCCTTGGAAGTGGCTCTCTTTCTCCACCAACGATGAAGTCAGTCAAAGCAACTCACTCAGGCTGAGCCATCCCTGTCCCATCCTAGTTTGTTCCCTGGCTCTGCCTCGCAGATCGCATCTGACCCGCACACCCATCAGACCCAACGCTGTCACTGTCTCCCAGGGTGAGCAGCTGGCTCCAATGCTTACTCATGTACCCTGTACTTATTTTAAAAAAATTAAAAATAAGGTGGAAATATCCCCTTCAAAGAGTAATTACTGGATGCTAGTCATGACTATTCTCAGGACAAATATGCAAGGCCACTGTAAGTCCAGAACCATATGTAGGTTCTCCATTTCATCAGTATCTCTGGTTGACTTTCAGGTTAATATTGATCTTCAGTTTATTTGGATGCTTTGAGCAGAGGCTGGGATTAGATTATCTATAGAGGCCCCTACGATTTTCACATAATCAAATAACTTTGCCAGATATTACCTACCTACCAGTCATTCCACACGTTCTTCTAAATGCCCAAGTCAGATGTTGTATTGGTTTTGTTATATTTAATTGCATGGGCTTTGTTCATGTACAACTTTGAAAACAAAGCAGATATAGACAAAAAAGTTCCCTCTCCTTAGTCAAGTATAAAGCCTCTCCACTGTTTTCTCACCAGTAAGAATAACCTGGACATGTTCTGTTAGGCTGCACTGGTTGTATTTTCAGAACATGTTCAGGTGTGTGTCCTCACTGCTGGACAAAATGGGGGACTACCCTGACAGCTAAAACATCTGATATTGAGGTCAGTAACAAACCATTGTTGGGTTGACGGTTGGAGTTGATGATCTTAGAGGTCTTCTCCAACCTTAATTGGAACCTATGATTCTATGAAACCTCTCACTGCCCTGAGAGGGGCTACACTCCAGAGCATTTTTTTTGTACACATGTACCATAAAACGTCTTTCTGCTGTAGTATCAGCTGATGTTTGCCTCAGAAATAGCTGCACACCAGCTTGGCAGTTCCTAGCACTGAAAAAGTGGATTTACTGACAAGAAGTGCACAGATTTCAGAGCAACTTAAAAAGATCCCTCCACAACATAACATTCTAAGCTTTAGTTAAGTCTAGCAAGTTGCTCTATTTTAAAACCAACACTACTTTAAAAGGACTTGATTCATGAGGCATATATCTGTGACAAAGTCAGGAGCTTTTCCTCTTGGGGCAGGCCAGGTCTAGGTTTTGCTCTCAGACCCACATATGCATTTCCCATTTCCTTGTGTTTACCTTTCCTTTACATTCAAATAGATGCATGCAGCACTTTTGTTCAGATTTGCTGGGGCCTATTTGATCTCACTACTACGGCCATTGGTGCATAAAAATATTTTGCCAATTTCCATTAGATACTTGCTGGCTGCAGGCACTCAAATGCAATTGAACACTTTACATTAAAAATTACAGTGTGTGCAGGACTCCGTGTGTGCACGTATGTGGAAGGATGCCTGACTGTATTTTAAAAGTGACCTTTTTTTAGCAAAGAATAATGCTTACAAAGCTAAAAAAGAAACAAACCCAAAACCAAAAAGCACCCACTCCCCACCACTGTGTTAAAGCAGCAGTGATTACACATCTCCAAGACAAAAAGAAAATGCAATAAAAATTCAGCCCCAGAAAATCCAGGGTATTGAATTAGCTAGGCAAGTAGGAGCCAAAAGCACTCCCTGTATACAATGTGATTGACAGTGCCATGCCATGCAAGCCTGTTGTGACAGATCCTGTGATGACACTGCAGCCTGACACAGGGTGTGGCAGCAAGGACCACCCCGTGTGCATGTGCAGGAAAATATGAGGGAAACATCAGACTTTGCAGCAAATCTTCACCAGCTGATAATGCTGCTTTGAATCTTTCCCTGATTGGTCTGATTTTGAACTATGTTCACTCCAGTGTTGTAGGCAAGTATTTGGGTGTAAGTTGTAAAGGACAGTTACCAAACCAACATGAGCCCACCTTGCAGCTCAGCCTCCTGCTGGTATTTCTGCAGAAGTTAGATGCTCATGGCTGGAGGGCGAGCTTAGGGTGGGCTTAGTCCCTGCCCTGGGCTTCCCACTTCACCTCCCTCATCCCTCCTCTCTGCAGGTGCCATCATGGTGGTGGGAGGATGAGGAGGAGGTGGGTGGGGGAAGGATGAGGATCAGGACTGCATGGGGGATGCACTCATGCAGCAAGCAAACCGGAGGAAGGGCAGCAGTGCAAGTGCCCGGTCCTTGGAGGGCATCCCTCCCCCAGCTCTTCCCAGCTGTCTCCTTGCACCCACCCGTGGGATCTCTCAGATCTGGAAGCTGCTCTTCCTCCATGTGTCCCTGTATGAAAATGTGTCCATATAGAAATATATTTAACATACATAAACACTTGACATGTAGGTGTGTGCATAATATAATAATTTGCTCTTAGGAGCTCTGAGCATCTTTGGCAGTTGTTGGTTTACACCAGACCCAGGTTAGACAAAGTTCCCATTAAAACCTTTCTGTAAAGGAGGTGCTAGGCCTGTCATTCAAGCCCTAAAGTTTTCAGAAGTGAGTAATGTTTTCTGTTGCTTCCAATGTCTTGGTGAGTGGCTTTAGACACATCATAAGAATACAGTTTTCTGAAAAGAGGTGTTGGTGCTCTCTAATAATTAGGCTGCTAGAAGAGGCAAACCCAAAATTAATGGTCGTTTTCCAAAATATAACTCTCCAACATTTATAGAATCTTCAGGTGGAGAAACGGAAGGTTTTACTTTATGCTGAGAAGATTATAGCCCACATACTGGTGAGAAACGCAAATATATCTTGGTAAACATTCCCTATATAAGCAACATTTTCCAGAGTCTTTCATTCACTGTATAAGAGCCCACTACAAGACAGCTAACATATCTAAAATATACTCCCAGCTTTCCAAGACGTGCTCACAAATCATCCTGTTTAAAAGAGTACTCTCCAAGTATACTTCACAAAGTTTTCCATTTTGCCCTCCCAGGCAGGCTAGCAACATCGCTGGCAATAAATAATGCTGAAAAGGAAATTCTGTGTCAACTAGGAGGGTTAAAAAAAACGACTGAAGAAAATGTACAAAAAAGTATAGTTTATTGCCCCTTAGCATCTGCTTTTATCTGTATCCTTTTGAGAACAAATTAACAAGTCCTGCGTATCTCCATATGTTTCTTTCTGTGGAGCATCACGGTTGTGAAGGTACATGTTCGTTCAGTCCATAATAACAAACACGTATGTCTGTTATACACTGGAGAATGTGAGGATTGTATGTTGATGATACTTTTATAATATGATAAATCACTGCAAGAAAAAAAAGAAATATTTTAAAAGCCATAAGGAGTTTTTTTTTCTTTTTTGCCTACAGAAAGCAGCCCAAATTCCAGTGTTTCATGTATACTCTTTGGGTCATAAAACCAGCTGCTTTCAAAATGTAGATGAAACCATATGCTTAATGAAATCACCCTTTGAATGTCAGTAATGAATTTACATTGGTATTTAACCAATGTAAAATTAAATTTTAGCGTCAAAAACAGAATGAAAGTGACCTTTATTCTGAATAAAGCTTTTTTTTTTTCTTGGATATAGCATTTATGTACATATGTATATAAAAGTTTTTGGCATTTCAGCTGTAAATCCATTCTGATCTTTAGACTAAGTTCTCAATATGGGGAATACTAAAATCTGAATTGTATTTAGGGTGAAAAAAAAAAAAGTATTGAAAACCCTGTATTTCCCCCTAAATCAATGGTGAACAAATTTTAAATTCCAGTTTAGTTATTTTTTTAATAAAAATATCTTTGCTTTAACTTTAAAGCTTAATACTGATATAATCTCTATACTAACAGCAGAGGAAAACAATGATAATATGTTTACCCAGGATTTTACTTTCAATTCAATTGGTTTAAGTCAAGATCAAAGTATTGTTGAAACATGACTATAAATGACTCTTACCTCTGGCAGAAGAAAATACATATCTGTATTTTAAAATGTGGATGATATATGCCAGCATCACAGCTCAGAACAGCTGGAAAAGTCAATGGGATTGTATTGAATTATGCCAGTTCAGGATCCATGTCTGAACAGAAAGCATCAGGGGGATCATTTGCTTGAGCCAGAGACCAGTGACAATTGCAGAAATAACATTTTCCCAGTTGCAAGGGGGGCCTTTAATCATCTGAGACCTGTTTATGATGTTTTGTTAACAACCATTACTCCTGCTTGGCGCTTTTAGGCACTTAAGCTTATTTCTGTAGAACTATTAACATATTAAATTTATCAAAAGCGGTAGTGTCAACAAAAAATCAAGCAGAAAGCAATATTAAGACCACCAAATTTCTGAGACAGCTTTAAGAATCTTAAGACTGGATAACAAACCATACACAATTCTCCAGTTGTTTCATCTGTCTTCTGGCTTCTGGGGCTTAATAGGACATTCAACTTTTCTGCCCCTTTGTTAGTAAAAATAAGGTTTAGGAATTCGTTTTTTCCATAATGAAATCTCCATCCTCAAAGAATCAGATCCTTCCAAGACTATGGCAATTAAGAGGAAAAATAGCACGTGTTGACAATAATTGCTCGTAGATACCTTGAGTCAGTTTGACTGAGTTCTGTGGCAAGCTTGTTATATATGAAATGATAGCCAGCAAATTATTTTTATTATGGAGAAGGAAATTGGCCATGGTCACAAAAGGCATCATAAGTGCTAAGTAAAGTTTGATCATGTTCTCACTGGAAACCACAGCAATGCCTCCTGTTGTTAATGATTCAAGATCAAGAATTACTTTAGCAGCTCTAGGAATGATATGCTTGAAGCTTTAAAACACACGTGAGGCTTTTATTAAAGCATATGAGTTAGGAATACGATTAGAAAATTAGCCTGATACTTTGCTACTTTAACTTCCTAAAACATGGAGCTTTGAACTAAACCGAATCGGTTTGGTTCTGCTGAAATTTTCTACTCTGGATTGGTATTTCAGAGTGATTTTTTTCTGGAAGTTTCATCTAAATGGTGCAGATGCCTACACAAGAGAGACGCTCATTGAAAATATAACTTCTGCCTATACTAAAAAAGAAAACCTTTCAGGCGCTTATCTGAGAAGTTTCAGCAGGATGTCTCTCTGAACCACAAGGCTGAGACCTGCTCCCATCTCACAGGCAGACGTTTTCTCAAAATCTGCCCAAATCTGCCCAATTTATCAAGCCTTTGAAAAAAATACGGCTCGGTGCAGACTCGTTAGGTTTGGCAGCCACACCCCAGCCAAACTCCATCTGTGCCGAGCCCGCGCCAGCCGCTTGCCAGGCTGGCAGCCAGGAGGCTGCACGCCTGCCACCCGCCCCAACTGCCCCAATGCCCGCTCTCTGCAGCTGCCTCCCCGCTTGCTGCAGTTGTCATAGGCTTCCCACCTGGCTCCTAAATGTGGGGAGACTCGATGCTGCCTTCTCTTTAACTGCTCACCCTTCATTTTGCCACATTTGCCGTCTTTCAGCCCACTGCTGTAAAGTAAGCTCTGCCTGAAAAGGGCTGTTGTGAGTTTATAAGTGGGTGTTTTGATGGTACTTCTTCCTTGCCTCCAGCAGCTCTGGGAATATGCAATGAGTAGGGGTTTTGCATTTGAGCCACTTGGCTGGGATTGAAGGTGTCTGGGGGCTCTCCTCAACGTGCCAAAGTCTTGCTCAGTGGCTGTGCTCCATGGACCCTGTCATCCCGCCCCTCCTTTGCTTTCCCCTTGTACCATGAGACTGCCAGTCTGTCCCCGCTACTCCCATGGCCACTGCAAACATATATCAATGAAAATTTGTGGTGTTTTTAAGGGAATATAAATACATTAAATGCAAGGGGTTTGTATGTAATCACATGAATTACATACTGGAATTCTGGAAGCAGATGTTTAAGATCCCTTGAAACTGGATATACGTGGCAGGGTGAGCGGGCAACTGGGATCTGCAAGTGTGTGTCCAGAGACAGACAGAGGCTTGTGTGCACACTTCCTGTCTGTGCTGGTGGGTGAACTGGGATGGCCGCTAAGAAGACTGGTCAGAGAGGTGGGAGCAGCTCCTTTCTGCGTGTCCTCAGCATCATGCAGTCCCATAGGCCCAGAATAAAATACATGTGGTAGCCCAGAACAGAGGCAGACTGTATTAGAAGGGAGAATATATTTTATTAAACCAAACCAAACCAACAAACAAAAACTTTCAGGCTTGTAAGACCTTCAACATGTCTGACAGAAGGCAACAGACTTCAGGTGCCTGTTGGAAAGAATTTTAACTTTTTTATTTTAATCAATAAGGTAATTTGAGAGAAAAGTGTGGTTGTTCTACCTCTCCCTACACAGTCTGCATCTATTTTATAGAACTGTGACTACAACATGGTACATTACATGCTGTGCATTTAAAATGCATCTATATGAGGCTCCCGCAGAATAAGGAAGCATCATGCAGCGGGGAACAGGGAGTTTTTACACACATCTTGGAGGCAACAGCTGGCTTGGGGGGACCGACAACATTGAGTGTATAGGAATGTGGTTTTCACCCAGGCGTTGTCCTACAAACAGCATGAGTTGTCCCCAGCAAAATCAGACAAGGGTGTTTCCAACTACGGCATCCTTTTTCCCCTGCTCTACTTTTCCTTGTGATGTTGAGACACCCAGGGCAGCAATAGACTCTTTACACCCAGCCGACTTCAAAACAGTTTCTAGCTCAGATTACCAGAGTCTGCAGAATTCAGCTGTTTTGAGAGCAGTCAGAGGTCACTGCAAATCAGCAGTCTTTGAAAAGTAACCTGTCAAGGCATCCACTTCTCATGGCTTACCACATCTATCTAAACATATCTATACACAAAATGGATGACGTCTCCTGCTGCCCTTTCAAATGGTTTAGTGTAAGACCTCTCTGTTTTCTCAGCCTTTGTACTGCTCTGATACACAGGGCCAGCCAGCAGTTCCAATTAAAAGAGCAGGGAAAAAAAAGAGTGGGTAGATCTTCTTCCAGATGGCTTTGAAGAGGCATCAATCTGCTATAGAGATTCACAAGACCCCAGACAAGTAGTTAGATAAGCCAAGACTATGCATTAAGGCTAAAATCACAGCATTACATCAAGCCCAAATTTTTTTTTTCCAGTATATTAATTACAACAGGAATTTGGCTGACTGGAAAAGGTGAAAGGTGAAATTAAAGAAAATCAAGGACAATACTAGTAAGTTTTAATACTTTCCCATTATTCCTATTGTATGCTAGTTCATCTTATCTTCATTATCCCCTAACGTTACCCAGCAAGTGTGTACCTGTACACGCATAAGTGTGCTCTACTTGGGAGAAATGCAGGGTAAAGAGCACAAGCCAGTACGCTCCACCATTGCATGTAGTAGTTAGCCGCATAGCCTCTAGCCTCCTCCTTCTTATGGCTGCATCCTCTCTGGACTGATCTGTTGATGTCAAGGCAGGAATGTCTCTTCTGGCACCGGGTTTTGAAGACTAGACCTCTAGTTGACCGAGAATCAACAGCATCCTGCATCAACATCTTTTGAAATGACTGTTCTTGCCATGGCCACGGATAAGCTAGACTGAAAGTCTGTAAAATTCCTCTATGCAGGACAAGTGATTTCTCATGCTCCAGTGAGGACATTTGAAAAAATAAAAGGTCACTCTGTACAAACACACATACCAGACTGTGCATTTCCATACACATGCCCTGCATAGTGCAAATACAGAGACAAAGCTGAGTGTTTGGACAGAAAGCAGATTCTTATCTTCCAAACACCTCTCTCTGTGCAGAACTAGACTTACAATTTTTGAATACATGGCCATGCCAGTGACTTTCCCTGCTGGAATGATGTGGTGCTGGGGCAACCCCGCACCATAACAGCTCAGTGGCTTTGGGAGAGCATCACATCAGTCGCCCCATCCAAGCATCTCATTTTCCACACAATCTTACTTCAACAGGAGAAAATCCTCAGCTCAGAAACAGCATGGATATTTTGTGACTATCAACACCAGTCAATGAAAACTTGAACAAGGAATGTTGGGGCAGAAGGGAGGAATTTGCAGACCTCAGCACTTCTTAAGCCACATCTGCACCCGCAGCTTCAGCAAGCAGCTGGGGGAGAGCAGCAGCAACCGCACGAGCAGTGGGAGCCCAAGAGGCCATGCTTGCCCCCAGGTTGCCCTTGGGGAGCTCAGGGGGGAGAGGAAGCTGATGTCAGACTCCCCCCATGGTGAGGTGATTTCCACGCTCTGTGCAGGCTGCTGCAGCCACCGGGGAGTTCCTGCTCCAGCGGTGAGGGCAAGGGGTGAAGGGGGCTGGTTGCTTTAGCAAACATGGTTAACAAAATGTTGATATTATGCTTAGCCGTTGTCTCCTTGTCACTAGTCACTTGCAGTTATGGGTCCAGATGTTAAAAATACCATCACAAGGTGGAGCTGATGAACTCCATTGTTTGGGTCTTCTTCATTTTCAAGGCACTGTCTGGGCTCCTGGGACTGTGGACGAGTGTCTAGAGAGGGGAAGGGGATAGCTTTAGGTTTTATACAAAGTGGGTTGAGTTTATTGCATAAACACAGGCAACTTGTTTCATTTCAGACATCCCACAGTATCCAACCTACCCTCAAGAAAATCACAGGTCTCCCATAGGTCCTATGCTGTATCTGCCAGCTCTGTGTGGACGTCTCATTTTCTGTAGAGCATTTCAAATGGCCTCGAACATCTGTGCTTCAGACAATTAGCTGAGTTCACAATGTTATCCTCCTCTCAGCTAGCTATCATACGGTGGTGGAGTGGTTGCCTAGGCACAACAAAACTCACAAGAAAAAAACTTAGTGATTTTATTGCAAGATAGGAATGGGAAGAGGGTGATTCCCCTGAAAAGTGTGTCATTATATCACCTTGGATTTATAGCCTGTGCCTGAACTACAGGTAAGAGAAGTTGTCTACTGTCAACCCACTGTAAGATGGGCATCCCCCATCAGGATATTTTGACTCAGATACTCTGAAACATTTATTTATTCTTACTGATACCTTTGAAAAAAAAAAAGACAATCCAGATTATAAGAATGACAGTAGAAGGCCTCCTTTTAGGCAAGAATAGAGATTACGTACTGTTTATTGCAGAGTAATTTAAAACCACTGAAGAAATTTAGTAACTTAAAATCATATTAGGAAAAAAATATTTTCCCAGTATCCAAATTAAACCTGAAGGAAAATACTTATTTTTGGCACTTCAAGAAGTGCCCTGTAGCTCTCATTGAAGCCAGTTTTAGGTTCTTGTCTAAGAAAAATTAGTTGGAGGAAATATAAAAACCAGATAAATACAAGGAAATGCTGATAAATGCTACGGAGAGAAATGGTCATGATTAAAAATGAAGTTAGATGGATTTTGTGGCTTTATCTAAGGGCTGAATGACTCCAGATGAAATCTCATCAAGGGCAATCATTTCCTGGAAAGAGTAACAGAGTCAAAGTTTCCCAGTAAGGATGGAGCTTCATCATGAGATGAAAAAAAATAAATCTCCAATCTGATTGAACTCTACTAGACATCACACTGGATGCACAAGTCCTCCAGTTCCTCTTTGGTCCATGTAGGTTCAAAGTGTCCCTAGAGAGCTATGAGGTTCACTCCTTGGCTGTCTAATCTTTTGTCTTAATAGTGGAAGAGTTTGGATCAGCCATGAACAGTCCAACACGTGGCTGAAGGATGCCTTCCCAGCTCCACTCTTGGGGAGACTCTGTTTTTCAGTGCTACCCCTCAGACAGCCATGGCCATTCAAGACACTGAGACATGGTCCTATGAAGGACATGTGTGACAATCACTGTTTGTCTTAAACACCACAAAATATAAGGAACTGTAAGAATATGATTCTCAAGAAATTAAACTGATATCAATACCAGTGAGAATCCATTCTTGGGACATATTCAAGTCCCTAAGTTATCACAGGCTATAGAGGGAACCTTCTCCCAGGTCCTGTTCCCAGGCCAGGAGCAATTTCACACCCAGGGAAGGCTGCCTTCAAAATGCCAGCATTGACAACCATATTGAAACTTGAGCATTGACAGGGTTTCAGTACTCTCCACACAGGCCATTTTTATCCCAGACTAACAGTGTCTGAGGATTAAAGTCACCTAGACAGACCTACAAGATGTGCTGGTCCACTGGGCTTTGCAGGTGATATAAGGGGACCTTATATCTGCTTCCCTTTGCTTTTCCATCTTCTTGCCTAATCATCCATCTGTGAGAAGAGAGATATTATAAAGATACAAGTCACAGAGCAAAAGTTACGGCCTGTGTTATTCAAGAAGTCAGATTCATTGATCTAGTGGCCCCTCCTGGCCCTGAAACCTGGAGTCTCTTCTGACTGACACCATCAATTCACTTGCTGGAGAAGTGTCAGGACCCAGGCAATTGGCTCATTTTTCACGCTGTCCCAGACTAATTGGCAATAATGAAGGTATGTGTTGGTCTCCACTGGATCATGTGTTTTAAGACAACCTCAGAGTAATTCTAGAAGTATGGATGCCACCAGCCCACAGGGTCACTGTCAAAACCAAAACGAGAGATTGACTTGATGCCATTTTGCCTCATTGTCAGTGAAGATTCCTAATTTTCTGGCTGAAAATGTTCTTCTATAAATAAGTCATCTTCAATAACAAGTTGAAGGTAAAAATGCTCATATGTGCCTGTGCAAGACAGAAAAGCCATTAAGTTCTCTGATAGCTTATTATCAACCCAAAATTACGGATATCATGTTCTGCAGGCATTAGGTGATGCTAAATTGAATGTAAAGAGTAAGAAATAGAGTATCATTTAAACCTTCCTCACCCAGTTCTCTGTTGCCGTATTTACTCCACTCCATTAGGAGGAACTTTTCTCAGGGAAATATTTGCAGCACGGGAAATTTCCTTAGCAGGATAAGAGTGGGTGCAATGGCCAACCTTGCCGCTCATAACCCTCTGTGTAAGGTCCCTGTCACCAAATATCAGTGGGACGGCACATTTTGGCTATTCTCTATTTCATACGGAGGTATGGAGAGCATGAAATTAAATTAGAGCTTACTTCAGGCTATCCTCCAACTTGTGTGGATGGTTAGCTTTCTAGCCAGAATTGGAGTAACAGAAAACACCGGAGTCATATAAACAAAGAAATAATAGTAATCAGCCAATGAATTTCTTTACAAAGTGTGTACAACACTTCCCCCCCCAGCCTGGTATACTTGCGGTACTCTAAAGGAAAGGCCAAAAGGGGAGTAATAAAAACACCCTCGGGTACTAAGACAATGGCTCATAAAATAACTACAATAACAGTGTCAATTATTAGCTTTACAGTACAAGATAAATATAAATGGACTATATCCCCAAACTAGCAAAATATGAGGAATCAATCTCAATAAAAAGAACTGTTAGGGTAAGCTATTTGGGAAGTAGATACAAGCCCTGCCTGGCTTAGAAACATTAGCCTGCCCTTCTCTGTAGTGATTAATGTCTTCTGCTGCCAGATGACACTGAACTTTGCAGCGAATGAGGCTTAGAGGGAGGTATTTGTAACGCCTGTCTGTAAACTCCAGAAGCATTATGACTTCTGTGGAGGATAAATGCACAAATCTCTGTATTTCTGCTAGAAGATAGACTCTGTTAAAACAGAAATTAAGCAAATTTACAAGACGGTGAGTTATGATAGAAACCTGACCAGGCATTTCTCAGACTGGCTGGAGTCATCCTCTGCTGACAGTGTCACACTCGGAAAGCTGATCCCCAAGCCCATTGTGGGAAGCACAGACGTTATCACAGCACAAAAGTGTGGGAATTCTGATGTCTTCCTAATCCTTTTCCTCTGGGAAAATTAAAATGGCTTTTTTCTTTTTTTTTTAATTTTACTTTGGAACAAGGCTAATGGGCATGTTTTTTGAAGGGGGAGGTAATGGATTTATACCAAAGTTGGTTGCATTGCAAGTCAACTCATCGTTGATCTGTGCTTGCTTGGGATGCTATAGCACCTCACCGGTCTCATTGCACTAATGACGTGTGATCCCTTTACTTGCCTCCCCATCGAGACTAGCTCTCACATGCCAGCTGTAGTCTCCTTTCCACTTGATCTGCTGTGGAGTGGCTTGAAAGATAACTAGCCAGAGTGCAACATGGGACACAAACGCCCACGAGGAGACCTGTTGAAAGATGACATGAGTCACCTCATTTCATGTTCCTTATGACAGAGTGAAAAGTCCATAAGCTTCTGCTTGAGTTCACATCCCAGTTATAATTTTCTAATCACTTCAGGGTGATGTCATGGGTAAAAATTGCATGAGTGACTGAAATTAAATTGAAGGCTAGGCTGTTCCTTGGGGCATTACTACATTACTAGAGAGGGAGAGGGGACACAGAGGGTTTTTTTTCTTTTATCACTTGTGATATCCTCATTTCTCAAGAAAGGAAGGTCAGCTTTTCCACAGCATCCTGCTATGCTGCTCTCTCTCAAGGCATTAAAATATACCTAGCAGTGTACCCTCTGGGCCTGTCTGGTGAGTTCTTCCCTGGCTCCCAAGGTCCTTGGAACAGAGATTCATTAGCCAACATCCCAATGCTGCATGAAAATGGTCACCACAGGCTTGACTCAAATAGTTCATTGCCCAGTGCAGCTATTAAAAAACTATTTGTTAAATTGTATGACTAGAAAAATGCTTAAACATGTCAGTTGTTCTAATTTTTCAGGGGGGAAGGAGGAATATGTTTTAGAGAAGGTACATAAAGCACATAAGAAGACATGATTTTAACCAGATGGCTTTTCAGTCTCAGGTAATTATTATGATCAAGACAGTACATTTCTGAGGCACCTCAAGGACAATTTTTGTTCCAAGCACAACCAAATTATGTAGAAACAGAAGGCACTAGCCATGGCAGGTGAGATTCACAACTCTTGCGTCATTACTAAGATCACTAAATGTAATACTATGCTGACTTAAGTAAAGTGTAACGATGACAATTATGATTTAAGAACATAACTCTAATTACATTAAAATAAAATAATAATAATATCATTAATGAAGAGCTACTTCTGAAGAGAAATTTTCACTCATATCCCATTTTCCTGTTCTGGGCAAAAGTCCATCCTAAGCATTTTGAGAGTCAATACATTGCTCTCTGACTTGAGGCAAAGGCACATCAATTCTTGACAGCTTCTGCAGATGCTCTGTCCTTCCACAAAAAAAGCCCGTCAGTGTTTGAACAGGGTGGTTTGCAAGAGGGTTTAATGTCACAGCTATTAGGTAAAATATAAATTCCCTCAGTGGAAAATGCAGTCATCCTCTAGAGTGATGTCGTTCTCCCTTTTATGCATGAAATGTATCTCTAACTTGATCTGAAACAGTCAATGGCTTTAGGGAGTGCTCTGTATGTGGCAGAAGCTTTCCATTTTCTGTGTTGCATTTTTAAAGCTCTGCAGACATTTTGCCACAGGGCTCTGGCACACGAAGCGGGTTTGTGGCTTCACTGGGTTTGTTATTTCAGCCACTTACAGCAAGGCTAAACAAAGTCACTAGTGTCTCCCCTTGAGAAGAAAACTCTGATCAGACCCACACTCTAGTATATGCCATTTCCATGAACGAACAGTCTAGAAAAAGCAGCTACAGAGGAAAACCAAAAATTTCATCTTGTCTACAGCCAGCGGTCTGTGTAGACTGTGGGGTGCTGGGCAGCACTCTTCAGAAGACCACCTTTTGTCTGCCCTGTCCTCACATGTGGTTACTGGCCACGCTCAGAGACAGACCACCAGAGAGGGCAGACTTTGGTGCGTCCTTGCAACCTTTCCTGTGTCCCAGTGGAGACTAAGTTTATTCAGAGCACATCACTGACTAATGGCACATGCTGGTCACAGCGTGTCTGTATGTCTCAACTCCACAGGTCACACAAACCAACAAGGTTGAGAAGTTTATGAATGAGTTTCTCCTCTCTCTGTCAGCTTTGGCCCTTTATCTTCCTTTTTTTTCTTTAACATCAAGAATGTTTCATTAACATCTTGCATTAACATCAAGAATATTCTCTTGCGCATTATCCCCTGGCCCCAGCTGTGATAACAAAGTGGTCGGCCTTGGCAAAGTGGCCCCAGAGATGGATGCTGTAGGCACTGGAAGCCCCATGATCCCAAACTTGGCCAGACCTGAAGAGACGGTTGAATAAACCTGATCCATGTTACTAAAATGCTAACTCTATCCTGAAAGCACATTTGCTAATGCACAAGCTGCTTTCCAAATCAGGCAAGCCAGGTCCTGTTCCCAGTGCACAGAGACAAAAGAGAGTCTGGAGTCTCAGGGTACAACATTTCTATGAGAAAAACAGGGAGGAATCGTGCAGAAAGTTCCCATCTGTGACCGTTTGCTCAACTACTTTGGTAACAAACCTCACACAGAATACAATCAATACAAACTTCAGCCCATATTCATAGCACCCATCCTAGAAAAAAAAAATTTAATAAAAAAAGCTTAAAATTAGAGTTCTCTTTGGTAAGAACACTCTTGTGAGGTACCAGAGCTAATGCTGAGGTGTGGCTGTAGCATGGCTTCATTTTTTGTGCTGTATGGGTAACAAATTCTTTCTACTTTGGGACACAGATTTATTTGCTAAATATCTTGATATCCATTCAAGTCACACAGCACCCCAAGGCTCTTAAAGATAGCAAATATTTACAATTTAAGTCACATCCCACAAGCTAGATTATATTGCTTTTATGCATAAGCATGAACTAAAAGAGACAAAAATACTCTTACCAAAGAAATGTTATAGGGATGCAGTGAGGATTCTGAAGTTTCATAAGTTTAGAAAGAAAGAGAAAAAAGACTCAAAGTAGAAAAACATCTTGTCGATATAGTAGCCAAGTTAAACCAGACGCTGCAAGGGTAACTTACCATTAGAAATCCCAGAGGTGGTTCTATTTACCAGGGAAGGGATAGAAGGGGTAAGGGAAATTAATATTAATTGGGTTTATTTAACTTGGCCATTGGCCACAAAGTTCAGATAAAGTGCATTTCCCAGCCAGCTCTTGTACATGTAAAATTTCACCAAGTCAGATGTAACTTATTATGTGTTTTGTCACTTCAACACGAAAAGAAAGAAGAACAAAGCTGTAAAAAGGAGTGGTTTCCCTGCTTCTTTTGGCCATACCAGATGTTTTCATTGTGCAAACATACCTGTAAGAAAGTTCTTTGTAACAATCGTGCCATTGGCGATTTGAAATTAAAACTGCAAATATGGCACTCTTACTCCTCTTCTCTGTAACTAAAGGATCTGAGCAAAAGCAAATTCTCCAGAGACCTTAATACAGCAGAACCAAGCATCTTTTCAGTATAGTATTTTTAAAACCTTCTATGATTGCTGGGGGGATCAAGGCTTAAAGGTGAAGTGGAATCCCATGAACAGGGCACTGGGGCTTCCTCTGGACTTGTGAATTGTTGCTGAGCTTGTGTGCATATTTCTTGTGGTCAGTCAGATAAAGACAGCATGGCTTCCACAAGACATTCTAGATCATGAGAAAACTAGGCTAATAACTTGACTTCTGAGCATGGCAGATGAGACGGCAAATTTCCAGTATGGCAGAAGGATGGGATGGGAGCTCATGGTTCCACTGGCCCTGCAGCTGGCACAGTACCCTGTCTGCTGCATTAGTGCTCTCTCTAAACAAAAGATAGGTAACTTCTTTTTCAGCCTTATGCTGTAGACTACTTACTAAGTTGTGTGCTGCCAAGAGGATGCAGCTTTGGGGGAGCTGCTTATTTTTATTGTAGTTTTCAGAACATATAGAGCAGTGACTCATGCTGAAACTTTCTTTCCTTCTCTTTAAGTTGGTTTCTTGTCACTTATATGGAACAGAATTTATTTGGCACTTTCAAAAAAATGCAAAAATGTCTCCATGCTGGTGCCCTCACTATGCTGCACTGTGTGTTATCTCCTGACTTCATTTTTCCGCGTCTGTTCTTGAAGCATGGTGCTAGTGGGAAGCTGCACTCGTGACATAAAAGGTTTTTTAGGGGTGAAAAAGCCCGTGTGTAAGAGAACAAACTGCTGTTTGTTGTCTGAGAGCACTCTTGAGAAAACCTTTGGCAAGAAACTTGCTCAGAGAGCAAGAGAAGAGCAGGTCAAGCTGGAGGAACATCCAAGCAGTAGTGGAATGCATGGGGTGAAGTTACATCTCTGGCAAGCTGGGCTTCGGCTCAGAGCTGCAGTACGTTCCCCTGTGACAGCTTCTCTGCCTGTCACCTACTGTAGGAATCTTTTTCCTGTGCCGTTTCCTGAAAAGGAGCAACCTAGCTGCCTCATTTACTCAGTGAATACATTTGGCATCCAAAGAGCTTGGATGACAAAGTTTTGCTAGCTGCATTTGCTCAGGCAAGGGCATTAGGCTGTCGGTCCACCCCTCCTCTGCATGGCCTTCTCCTAGCCTGTTTGTTGACCTGGCCATTGGTATTGTTATGTTTCAGACTGTTGGAACCATGACTCACAATTTCCTTTTAAGAGGGGGGAAAACAGGAAAACAAAACCCAGCAAGCTTGCTGCTTCTGTATGTGATATGCAAGTACTAAGCTGCCTTTCCCAAGAAATAGATATATCTTTTGTGCATGGGTCTTGATCCAGTTTTCAGTCAACAAGTGGTCGGATAACAAAACATTATGGTAGCTGGCAATGCCTGGCAGCTTTGCTAGCAGCCTCAGCTACCCTCTGGCTTCCAGAGTCACCTTTGGCTGAAACTACCTCCCATGGGGCTGTTTTGCAAAATGTTTTCCACCCAAGGCTTACCTAAAACTTTCCCAATATGAAGCCACTGCTTTCAAAGGAGGAAGGGGGGAAGAAGAGGTCTAAATGTAGGTTCCTGAGTCCTTGGTTGGATGTTTCAGTGAGTGTCTTTCCAAGCAGACTGGACAAACCATGTGTCCAGATCCAGTGAGTCCTGTTCAGTCCCAAGAAGCCCATCTGTTCATCCAGGGACTGTGGCAGTGGCTGCAGGAGAGAGGGAGATGTCTTGCTGGCCATCTCCTGGAAAAAAGACAAGGGATGTGTCTAGGGAAAGGTGGCCAAATCAGGCCAAAATCAAGGAATGGATTATGATTAAGATGACACCTGCTGAAGCAGGACGTAGAGGACCTGGTGGAAATTACTGCCTGTCAGCATTTGCCATGGTAGTTGTCAGCTGTCCCGAGGCCTTCACTGAAAGGCAGTGGGCTTACAGCAGTGTCCCTCCACAGTACCACCGAAACCTCATTCCTCTTCCCACTCCACCCTCCCTGCCAGTCCTCAGCTGTGGCTCTGCTCCCCAGTGCACACTGCCTTCACACCAGAGGTGCAAGTGGGAACACGGGACTGGGACAGGGTCCTCATGTCCCTGAAGGGGCATGAAGAGGAAAGATCACAGGGCACTGCTAATCATGAAAGGAAGGGCAGAAAAGCATGACAATTTTAGACATCTCAGTCTAACTGGAGGTCCATGAGGCACAGACTGTATCAGCATACGAATTTCACATGTGGGACATGGAAATGCCAACAAGAAATTGCTGTGCCCAGGTCATGTGGAGTGAGGGAACAAAATGAGAGTCCAGGTGAACGCAGCACTGTCCCATGCTGCAGCCACCAGGGCTGGCCTGGGAAATAGGAACTCATGGCCTAGCCTTCCTTGTGACCAGAAAACTGCAATCCACAGCACTATCAGCCTGGCACCGTTCACCCCTGCTGACTCCACAGTTTCAGCAAGAAATTTAAGCACGTGCTCATTACTAAACACAGTAACTGAAACCAATTGGACCAACCATGTGCTTCCAGTTAGGCATGATTTCCTCAAAGTATCTCGGGCAACACTTGCTGCAAATGTACTTCACACTAGTAAAGAAAATGTCTGGACCAATATATACCTAGAAGTCAAACTGCTGCACACTAATCCTAGCCCACATGCTTCCTCCTTCCTACTGAAAAAGTTATTGAAAGTTCAATAAGTTGTCTGTGACTCACACATTGCTCAGTGTTTTACCTTGAGGTCATATCCACAAAATAAGCATGAGGGAAAAAAAACCAAAAGAAAAAAAGGAAAGGAATTCTGCATCCCACTGTATTCAACCAAATCCTTGCCAGCATCTCCAAAGAGGAGAGTTATGTTTGTTAAACAGAGATTTAAGTTGCCAGTAAGTTGGCTTGGACAAAAATAAAGGATCTTCTCTTCCATCTTTGAACAATGTTCTGTAGGGTCCTGTGGCAGAGTGGGGACTTCAGAGGCACTGCCTGAGGAGTTAAAGAAGAGGAAAGCAGCAATCTCTTCACTGAGCCTCCAAGTGAGTCAGTAGAAGGATTTATTACTCCACTGTATGCACTGCTTGTAACTAGTTCATCTTTCTCCCTCTGCCTGTTTATTTGTCTCTTTTACTGTCCCTAATGAAGAATCCCAATGATATCAAGCCTGAATTACAGGCATTTTATGTTTCTAACATTTGTTCTGCTGATCTCCCTCGTTTTCTGGTACTGTTGGCTGCTGAGATGCATTTGACCTGCTGTTGGGAGGAGATACAGCTGCTAACTGCATTCTTCACTCCATCTGCTTTCACCGTTTGGTATAACTCCACCAGAATCAGTGAAACAGCACTCATATCAAGCTTGTATTACACAGTTTAGAATCGGGACTATAAACTCTGGACAATTTGGATTTTTGCAATTAATATAAAATTCGACACCCAAGTTTTTCTGTGACACTTTGAAATCAGTCAGAAGTACCAGGCACTATGCAGGCATAATTTCTTGGGCTGTAGAAGCATTTGGCACAGGCTGCAGGCAAGCAGTGCACTTTGGTATACAGCTGGCTCTTGAAATCTGGTACCTACATCATCTTTCCACCAAGAGAGAAAGCCGGGATCTGAAAAAGCATGTTTCTGGAGCTTCTCTGGATGGGAGAGTTCCCATGACAGGAGACACTTCATGGAGCCAGTAGTAAAGGATCCACAAGGTTCTTCAAAGTCAGCAGGACCCCGCAGGGCACTGTCTGTCCCTAACTGGATGGCGGCTGTCTTGCTTCCCTTAGTTTTATGGTTTCTAATCTATTTCCATCCTTTACCCTATTTTATGGTTGCAGCTGATAAGATAAATTAGTCTCTCTTTTGGGAAGTGTCACAGTTTAGAGAGCACACGGCTGTCAGCTGGACCCCACTGTTCTGTAGGCTTGTCCACTCTGTGACCTCATGTAGCATAAAATAGAAACCAAAATTATTTTAGGACTTGAAAATGGACATGCACCCCCATCTGACATTCCTTCAGAGACTCGGGTAAGATCAGAGCGATAGTTTTTTTGCTCAGCAACCCACCCCCCACCGCCCTCACTCGCTGTGGCCTGCGTGCATGTCGCCAACACATGTGCACACACACGGAAATGTGGCGAGGGGCAGGTAATTAGCCTTTCTGGAGGGGACATGCCTTTCTCCTGAGAGCAAAACGAGAGAGGCCTGAGGACAGAAGGAGAGCAGATGTAAGCGATCAAGGCGGGAAGCTCACAGACAGGACATGAGGGGTAACATCTGACCAGCCTGAAGCTGGGGCGACTCGTACTCGCTTCATCTGAGAATACTGAAATGCCAAAGACAACTGATGAATCAACTGAGCTTTCATTAATAGGAAACTTTTCAAATCAGATAGACTATCTGAATGTCTCACTGGCACGGGATTTCTGTCATATGTGCCATCCTGCTCTGCTTGTGCCCTGCAATAGCACAAAAACGTCCCTCCCCAGGGTGCTCTGGTGGGGTTTGGGGGTGCAAGAGCTTGAAGGGGACGAAGGCTCACTGGGCACTTCCAGGGCAAACCAAAAGCACAACTCAAGCTCTTCTAAACAGAGATGGTCCTGAACGACAATGAGCAGGTTTTTTCCAAGCCTGTTCACCCATTCCTAATGAAAACAATAAGTCGAGGACAGTAGTTTTCTTTATAACACGACCATTCCTTTCCTTTTTCCCCCACAGGGTTAGCGTTTGTGCTGACTGTTGAAAAATCAGTCATTAACAGCCAGGAAATGACTTTGCCATCAATCAGAATATTGCTCAGCCATGTTTCAGCTTTTTTCCCCTTTCTCTGTGTAATTATTCTCATCCTCTGCTGATTACAGTTTATAATAGCTATAATTCTCTCAAAATCAATCATTACTTGACTTAACCACAGGGTTACCAGTAGAAACATGAAGGAACACAGATATCCTGGACTGTTTTTTAATTATTATTCTTATTTAACAACACACAAGCTTTTAGGTAGATCACATTTAACCTTCCTCTTGGCAGTATTAAGCAGCAATTATTTTATTTCAGTTTTGTTTTAAATCATGAAGTGTTTGATTACATGGCCGTTCCAGCCACACCAGGTGTTTTGATGACATGTTACTAGCATGCTATTTTGACATGAAATCTCAGTGGTTGTCCTAAATTAAACTGCTGTAAAAGGACAAATATATCTTGTTTGCCAACACAGACTCCACAATCAAAGTAAAACCCAAGTACCTGATATTTTTTATTAGGATTATAGGTAAACACAGTTAAATCAAAGGTAGGCTTACTTTTCTGTAAGACAAATTCTGAGTATACTAAATTAAAAGCAACACTTAGATTTAAAAATCATGTTCTTCCTGAACAGAGTGGAAATTTGTAGCCTACCACACACAATCATATTCCTACTACAGCTGAACAATGGGTTTCTGTGATTCAGCTTGCACCATATGTTAACTTGACACCACTTTGCCTCTAATCATTTTCTCTTGCCCATATATTCAGTTAGTTTCCCTTACTGATTACGTGGGTCTCTCATGCAGAAAAAGGAAATATTTAAAAATTGAAGGAAATAATTATATGGAACAACCAAAATTGGAAGCTGAAGAGCAGGTGTAGAGTCTGAATTAACTTTTAAGTTAAAATAAAGCCCTAATTTAAAATAGATTTTTTTCCAAATTTGGGTGAGGAAAAGTAATTTATGAGATTACAGCATTTGACAGGGAATAGGAACTAAGTCAAGTGTTTTGAGTCTCCTCTGTATAAGGGTATGACATAGAAATACACAAAGGAAGCCATTTTCCACACAGAACATTATGATCCTACAGTTCCATATATATTCTTACACAAAACCTCTTCAGACATTTTTTGTGAACTATTTACATATCAATTTCCATGTGCAATGACCATGTCATACGTCTGGCTCCTCTTTATTTACCAACTTGCAATGAGCTGTATATTGCTGTTGTTAATTTTGACCTGATGAATGGAACATCACACGTTTTGCTTACAAGGTCAAATCTAGGGGAAAACTCACAGCAGTTCACATACAAATATGGTGTACACATAAATTGTGCCCTTTGTAACTAGCTGCACTAAGGAAATCAACTGCTCTGGTGTGTCGGAATAGAGTACATGCTTTACTGGAGACAGGTTGCCAGTCTCAGATCTTGAATAGCAAATTCTGATATTAAATAGCTAACTGTGCTGGTACTAATTTTCCCCTATACTGTCTCAGATTTGTTCATAAGATTGGTAGGAAATTTTGGAACAAGGACTAACTGAAAGAATTCCTTTTTTATTCACCCTTTCGTTATAATCGTGTGATCTTGCATTTCACCAAAACCCCTTTCTCTTCTCAGCTGCACTGAACATGGGTGCAGCATGCAACTGTCTGTTTGAGACCATTTTGTCAAAAAAAAATAACAAAGGACCATGCTTCTTCAGCAGATAGCATGACCGCAGGCCTAGCCATGAGTAAAAAGTCACTTGGACTGTGTAGCCCATCTAGTTAAATGTTTTTTCTCAGCCTGGTCCGAGGGCTGTGAGTGGCCCTCAGTGCCAGAGATGAGGATGCCGCCCGGCCAGCCCTGCCTCTCGCAAGGAGCTCTGACACAGCCCAGGGGTGTCTCAGTGGCATGAGAAATGGTTTGTAGGCTCAGGGCCCCAGGGTCCATTATTTCAAAGTCGCACAGCCATCATGTAGCCGCACGAAGCACCTCCTGCCGTGTCTGTGCCTTTCAAGAAACAAAGCTGTGTTGTGAACTATTGGCGATGTTAATAGCTTTCTTCCCTCTAGAGATTTGCTCCTGCTTTGGCCCCAAATATTTCAAAATAGCTGAAGCTGGCAGTAAGAGCCATGGGAAGAAAAAAGTGATGCATGTTAATTTCTGGTTTAGACATGATGAGAATTTCATTCTCTTCATTAAAATTCCCCAGTGCCGATGGGATGCTCCTCTGATTCACGGACTATACCTTGTAACGCTCCTCTGTGAGAGATCATATATGCAGCCTAAGGTCTTTAAACAGTTTTGTTTTCCTCTCCTTCCAAATACTCCAGTTATCACTCTTCCGATACATAACATGCTCTTCTTCCAGTTAGAGGGTTACATGCTTGTGCAGGAATTTCAGGGCATGTTTTTAATTTCCTATAAGAAGTCTGAAGTTATCACAAATGGCAGCATCATGTTTACTCATCATGAAATGGAGAGACACAGTGAAAAGTTTGCAGAGGAACCTGCTACTGGTAAATAGAAAAATAAAATGCAAAAGCAAACTGGGATTCAGACTAACATGGGGGTGGGTTGGGGGGCATGGGAGAGCATTTGTGTACTCTACAGAACAAATAAGCCCACCTAGTCATCCTGAAGGAATGCCTGAGGAGGACAGGCAGAGGGGCTCAACTGCTGAGTAACGAGGTCAGTTGTTAAATGCCTTTTAAAAATATCCCGTCTGCGGGAAGGTATGCTGTTTTGCCACTCAGAAGCAACAGCTATATATGCTTATGTTATTTTTGCTTAGACAAAGAGTGGAAAACTTGCATTTAACACGAGCAAAAGCAAAAGCCTCATAACACAGCACTGTGTGGTCTCTCCTTAACCTGCTTAATCAACTTAGACCATAGCAACTGCTTTCCAAACATACAAATAGAGCTCTTAGATATCTAGAGATAGAGGAGACAAAGGCATGAAGGATTCAGAGTAAGAGGCTGTAGAGATTAATGTTCCCTTCCACCCTGCAAAGAGTATTTTTATTCTGCTGTGATTTTTAAGATAAACATGAAAGACAAACATGCAGTACTTTTTCCACTGAGAAGCCATTTCAGGAGCACTGCACATTCTGCACCATGAAATGCACTTCTCAAAATGTGAGCAGAAAGACACTGTGCAGTGTGAAGCAGGAATTGGAAACTGACAAAAATCAGTATCAGACTTATTCTCTGGTGAAAAGGCAGCATACTGCAAGTACTAGTAGATGACTGGCTGACCAGGTTTTTTGACATTAACAAGCTGAAACCAAACACCATTTATCTAAGGAAAATAAGAAGACCAGAAGTCCACTATGGTCAATGCAATGTGGAACTGACATCAACACGAAAGTGCTTAATAGCACACCAGTGCAAGGGATGTGCTATGATTCCTCAAAAGAGATGTTGGGTCAACTGAGCAGAGAGGAAGGGTAAATACAGATGCCATAAGGACAACTCCCAAATGTATGTGAAAGAAGTTTGAGGTTGGGTGTGTATTTCCAGTGTCTCAGTATTTACCAAATATTTTCAAGCAGAGGACCAGATGACCAGTAGATATAGACAAGTGAAGTTCTGCTGAATGGTTCTGGTGACCATTTATGTGTTTGTTTTGAAATGAGCATGCTCCATCATACCAACCCTGCTGCTGTGAGTGTGGTGTAGTGTCAGCCCTCGCCACCAGCCTTTCCCAGGGAATGGAGCTGACTGCAGAAACCACATTTATCCTGAGAAGTCTCCTGAAGGCTTCCAAAGAGCTGCATGGAGACTTATATCTGGCCTGTACGGTCATTAGGGAAGAACCATGCAGCTTGTGGAGCAATGGGATGAGATGTGAACCATAATATTGATTAAGTTTGTACCAGGTAGAACTGGTACACATGAACTCAATTTCATTGCTAGGTGTAAGAAAGAGCAAAGCTCAGCAACTTGAGAGGTCAGCGCTGTTCACATCACCATGCAAGATGAGTAATAATCACAGCCCCATAGTAACCTCATTGATTCACATTGCATAGCATCACCACAAGCAGATCCCATGGGAAGCCCTTTTCCCCTGTTTTCTGCTTCACCAGAAGACATTTTCACCCTAGACGAGCATCTATGTCTATACAATACATTTATACATACATATATAGTATGTATATGTATGTATGTATGTATATTATATATACATATATATACTATCTATCTATAGTCCAGCTATGTGACTTAGTCCAAAGAATAACCAAATACACCTCTCAGTCCACCACTCTCTTTCACCACCTCCACTGTCACTGTATACTCTGTGTTTTAAAAAAAAATACACATCACACTGAGGTTTAAAATACCATGTTGAATCTCACTGTGATGAACTCCATCAGTGCTAGGAGAAAGCTGACTCTCAGACTTTTCAGACTGAGAAGCTATGCTGAGAGCCTGAGAGGCCAAGCCCAGGAGCTTGGTTATCAGTGTACAAAGCTGTCATCATACAGAGCAGTATCACTGAATGATAGGGCAAGCCTGTGAAAACAGATAGAGTTTCCCTAAAAACCCTACCTAAAAAAAAATAGAAATCAGTGGTAGCAATCATGCCGCATTATTCTTTAAGTCACCTATTTAAAGTCACTTCTTTTTTTCTGACTACCCTAGGGTGCCACATATGTTTTCAAGTCTAGCTATAGAGTGAGGGCGTTTTCGTGCCAAGTACTACAGACCACACAGAAGAAGCTGCAATTAATGGCATTTCAGTGTTCTGCATTGCTGATCTACTTAACAATCCATTTTCGAGGACATTTTAAAAGTTGTTTAGCTGACTGCCAAAAATGAGGATCATTAAAAATAGATTCGCAGCTGTTTGGGAAAGCTGAGACACAATTTTTTCTTCATTATGCCTTATTGCAGATGTTATTGATTTAGTCTCACTGCGTTTTGGTGGGCAATATCAATTCACACTGTCTTTGACTTTGGAAACTGGGAATTCCATTTATTCGTATTTTTAGAGCTCACAGTATAGAAGGAGGGAAAATAATAATGAAATAAATTTGGAAGAGAGCCTCATTGTGCGGCAGTACCATTGTGCAGGTGATCTGAGCTGATAAGCTCATCAAATGTTCCCTACACAGTGAGTCTCAGATGGCAGCTGAATGTGTACAAAACATGTTCTGAAACTAGTATGTGAATCTTATATGAGAAGGGCCTACAATCTTATATCGACTACAGATCGGAGACAACTAAGAAAAGTGTGGATGTGATCATATGCTACCTGCATGATACTATTGGTTTTTTTATTATTAATACACTATTTTCATTGCAAGTTGGCACTATTGAGAATCATATTTTACAGTGAAATATTCTTAAACATATGATATCATTGCCAAACACAGAAGAAAGTAATTTTCTGCTCCAAGGAACTTTGATTTAGTGAGAGTTTTCACATGCAGCTGCAGAAACTGGGTGTGTACAGATAGGTATGTATATGTAGGATCAGTGCTGCTCTTTGTGGCATATGTGAAGATTCAACTTCATCTGCCATAATGAGCTTAACCAGGAGCAGAAGACTAAATTCCCTGGTATTTGATCACAAGTGTAGGAAGCCTTCAAGAGTTCCTCCAACAGAAATTGCATAAATAATTCCTGGAATTTTAAATAAAATGCATATGTAAAAGTGCAAAGGACAAGGAGTAAAAAGAAAAATGGTAATAATAGCATAACCACTGAATTATGCATTAAATAAACCTCAGTGTCACTCATTCTCAACAGCACTGCACAAACACGGTTTTGATTGTGTAACACTTTTAATGTTGCCCTTTTGGATAGAGAACAATCTGCAAATAGCCCTCCTCTGTCCAACTAGTTACTTTAAACAGTTGTGCTTCTTAACACCCTCATACTGACTTTGGTGGGCCTTCTCACTCAGCCAGACTTTAATGCTTTGTAGCCATTTTCAATAGAGTGAAAGAGAACTAATGCTGCAGCCCTCTTCTTTATTGTGCTGAAGAGGACCCACACATGACCAGCGTGTGGGTTGGGAAAGCAGCTGTGGCATTGTTAGCCAGTACTCGCTTCCCACATACAGTACTACCCTGTGATGAATGAACCCACCACAGACAATTGTCACCCACGGCATTTCTAAGGAGCTCTTTGTCTGCTTCCATCACTTAATCCAATAGACTTCCTAGGCTGAAGTTAGCACTGTGCACGCTGCTGGTTTTCACCTCAGGAGTGTTCATCTCTGAAACCGTGGTGTGCGACAGGCTTGCTGCTTCACTTGAGTACAGATTGATCTGCAGCAAAGGAAAGGGACAGGTATTTTGCAGTGAAGAACACCTGGTTTTGGTAATCGCACAAAATGTCAGTTTTCTCCAGAACTGCTGAAAATACTTAACATTTTGCAAACTCCAGAAGGCCTTCATAAAGCGCTGGGGACTGTAAATCCCACACTAGTGTTGGCAAGCCTTCGACTATAGTGGGTCTATGCGCCTGAGTAACTGCACACAAATGCAAGTAAAGGATTTCACAGATTGTCTTATAGTGTCTTAAAAGGAACCCAAAGCTCTTTACAGACCACAATATATCTCACAGCCGCAGAAGAACCTCTTCACAAAAAGACTTTACACATTGAAGCCTGAATTGGGAGCATCTTAGAAGAACAGAGAGCTGAATGAACTAAGCCCTCTGCTACTACTGAGACTAGTAATCCAAACCCCGTGCTTTGTTAATTTAATTCCTTATCCAACAGAGTAGAGTACACATGCTGAACTTAAAGCACAGGAGCTCTGAAGGGAAGGAGGATGATTCCTGTGCTTAGGTTTATGTGTTTTGCTACTTCAGGCTTTGGCCAGCCACCCTGCTTTAGGGGTATGTATGGCCTCAGGAGATGCTGTGAGCTGACATAACTCACTTCAACCAAAACAGAATTGCACTCTTCTTCCTTTCTGGTCCCATTCTTGTCCATGCGCTCCATCACTTACCCTGTGCTGATGCTGATTCTCATCAGACCAAAACCTGCATGACAGAGGGGAGGACAGGCAGGTAGAAATGGAAAAGGAGAAAGGCCTCATCTTCCATAGGTGTGAGTCTTCTATGGGTCTTGGCTGTTCTTTGAACTGATGCTGACATGTGACTGTCATCAGTGAGACATGGAGAGAAATGAACATCAGGATCAGCATGTTGAGCATTTTTTCAACTAAATATGTGAATTCTGACCAAAACCCCATATCTTTACAGAAGAAACTCCTTCAGCCAAGACCTATAAATGTGTAACAGAGGAGGGATGTATAGAGCTATACTGTGTTTGCAGGAACATAAATCCTTCCTGGTAGCACAGCCTGCTTCCCTGTGCTTTGTCCAGGAACCTCAGCTGGCTCAAAGAAGGTGGACATGGCCCTTGCTTGTTGGCTGACACATAAAGGATCAAATGGACACTTAAGAACATGAGCTGCTATTGCTGTAAGGATTAGCTCAAGGCTGGAACATGTCTCTCTGTAGACTGGTGCTGAGTGGCGTCCTGTTGGCCCTTGCTGTGTGTCACCTTTCTAAACCTCAACAGACAGTAGCAAAGGGCTGTACTCATTACTCTTCACTCTGGCTCTAGCCCATAAGCCCAAGTGTGTTGGCCATCTAGTCCTATTATTTACTGCTTCCTTTGTTTGCCTTTCACCATTACTCTAAGCCTGTGAACATCACCAGTGATATTGCAGCATAAGCTGTGGCCATTGTTTTGGGTCTTTACTTGATTGTTGGATCTTGCTGTCACCACTTGTAAGCCTAAATACGTGCCTCTTGGGATTTCTGTGCAAGGATTTCCTAAGTGTTCCTGCGCACTGCTCTGCATTATTCAGCTGGACCACATGGACTTTCTCTCCAGGGAAATATCTGAGGTTCTCTGACCCATCCATCTTTGTGTTCAGTTGCTATCTGATCTGTGGGGGTTCCACTGCAGTGTTCCCACACTGTCAGGCAGAGCTGCCTTCCTGCTTGTTTTGCACCGATTAACAATGTCTTGCCTCTCCTGACTCCCAGCTTCCCATTGCTTTGCATGTATGTGCGTTAAAATTCACGTTCAAAGCTGAACTGGTTTTGAGCTCTGCTGAGGAATTCTAGTCCATTGTCTGAGCAGTCTTGTCAGCCAGACCATGCCAAGGGCACTGTGATGTTTTATTCTCAGTCCTTGCCTGAATGTCCTTCAGACAGCATCATCCTTGCTTGGAAATGGAGCAAAAAATTAGTATGGCTAATAGCACAATGATTATTCAGGATCAGGTTCCTAAGTCACGATGCAGTCAAGTGGCTCCTTCTGTGTTCTGTTCACTCTGCACACACTGCACTGTCCCAAACCTGCCATTTGTCTGCCAATCAAGGGCAATCTTTCCATCTATCTGTCTTTTCCTCATGTGAGAAGTATGGACACATCATATAGGAGAAAACCCTTCTCACTGACATTTAGACAACTGCAATGCAGGTGGATACAGATGAACTAGTCCCTTGCACAGCAATTGGAAAGAAATAATTTTAAAACACATCAAGCTTGTTAGAAGTACTTTAAGACAGAGCAAATAATGATCTACAGTTCACTGCTGATATTGACTACATCTTCAGTGACTGAAAAAAGAGCCCAGAGTCTGGATATGGAGTTCAATGAGATGATCCCGCCCATGACACCACCTCTGAAATTGCTTAGCACTTAAAAAAAAAACCCCTCATCTTTTGTTCTTATCCCTCAGCAGATAGGACTGGCTCATCTGCTGCTGCATTTGCAGCTGATGGTTGTCCCAGTCCAAAAGCACTAAGCATTTTACTGCCTCCAGTACCCTGTTGTGTTTGATGCCTGATTTGACTGTCTAGCACTACCTTTGAGAACAGCTTTTAGGCAGGTTGATATATTATGTCTTTTATCGCATGAAAGATTTGTGAAGCCTCCGTATGGGGCAATGTAATTTTCTCTCATTCCAGTCTAATGACAAGTGCAGTCCACAATGGCTTATTCACCACACTGTTTGTTGTCAGAAGGCACATTTCACTAAAAGCCAAAGGCAAACTGGCAAAAATGTTCCCATCAAAGAAGCACAGGGAATGGGTCTTTCTCAGCCCAGACATTTCCCCTTTCTGTATTCACGTCATCTCTACTTACAAATGCTACAGGCTCATGGCTTCAGAGCAGTGGTGTTACTAGTTTTCCTTCCCAGTACCACCCTTTACCTCATGTTGCTCCACAGAGTAGCAATGTTTTATGGTATGTGCCTGGCTTAAGCGATCTTTATGCTTTCAGATGCCCATCTGGGGCCTCTGACTAAGCCCACCATGTGGCAGCTGCCTTATGGCTTTGCAGTACTCTGCTGCATGTGCAGAGCATCTGGACTTTTCTACCAATTGAGGCATTTCCTGAATAAGCCTGAGTGTGTCTCAGAAAGGAAGCGGAGCTCAGAAGAGATTGCCAGATGCCCAGACAAGCTGGCCTCAGTCTCCCCTGCTGCATCTAGTCTGTAGTTGGCCTCATACCTTTTAGCAGCAGCCACAGCTTGGTAGCACAGTCCCAGCTTGCCTCGTCTTCAGGTTTCCCTATCTCCAGTGATATGATTTTCATTGATGAAAGACAGCTGATGATGGTCCTGCTAGGATCCTGCTTATGCCTGCTACCTGCCACGGGCACAGCAAGCTTCAGTTGGTCTCCTGTGATGAGACAGGACCGGACAGGGGATTTATTTCACTGCTGTGCTCGGTGCATTAGGATGAGCCCACCCAACATCTCACTTCCCACAACTGTGCTCTTTAAACACCCCACACAAATGTTGAAGGACCTAATGACTCTTCCCCTCCAGAGCCCCCAGTTCCATCTCACCAGAGGTGCTGGTGTGACATTGCAGCTGATGCCGATGCAGCTGGCTCCCAAGCGGCCTCTGAGTCCATGGGGGCTGGATGGCGGACAGCCCTCTCCTCTATCTGCAGTCCCATGAAACTAATAGTGCAGAGCTCCTCCTCTCCAGTGATGTCTGTCTGTCTGTCTGTTCACTGCCTGAGTAGCTGCTTTTTTATTTCCTGAAAGAAGAGCTGCTCTGGGGCATGAAATGGTCCTGCTTCTCTCACCTCACATATGACATTCCTCAGAGGAGGCCAGTCCATCTCCGTCCTGCCTGTGGTGAGGCTGTACATCCACCTGGTGTCCAAACTGTGAATTGATGGTCTGGTTTTGCTCCCCAGACCCCGGGTGGTGTCTCCCTTTCTCCCTGAATACAGCTCTTATGCGTGCCTTAAGGGAAGGTACCTCAGCAGATCTCTCACTGTGGTTTTGCTTCTTTCTCTGGGTACATCAGCTCCACTCTATTTGTAGGAGATGTTTCTCAAAGATCAGGTATTTTTGCTGCAGAAATACCATGTCGAAAGACAGTTCCCCTACACAACGGTGTGTCTAAATGGGGCCTTTTGTGATTTCAAAGTTGCAAGGCAGAGTTTTGGTCCTGCGCATACCCACTCCCTCAGCTGTCCTGCCCTCAGGTGAAAGCAGGATCTCTCCAGCCACTCTGCCTGGGGTCACGGTGGTCATCAGCTCTTCCTCACCCACAGTTTGCTTCTGGTGACTGTATCTCACTGACTTCTTGTCCTTGCCTTTTGCTTATACTTTTTAATCTCCCATCACCCTCTGCAACACATTCGGTGTAATCTGTTTGCACTTCCATTGTTTCCATGCTTCTGACCCAATTCTTAATCTGGAAATGCAGCATTTTCTCTGGTCAGAGAACCAAAACCTGCCTTTGCCCGTTATGCAGAGGACTGTTCAGAGGAGCTCCAGCCGGACCTCTGCTAGCATTCAAGCCAGGAGCCCCTTGCCGTCAGTCTGGTCCGTGGCTCTCCTAAAATGTTTCTTCCTCCAGAACATGTTTCAGGGTCTGTGCAGGTATTATCCATGCAGCGTATGTCCCAACACCCGGGCTGCATCCCTGACCTATCCAGGCTGGCCCAGCTTTAGCTACAACGATTTTTCTACAGTTTGCAAACACTTACTTTTCTCATTCCTGGTAATTAAAGTGGAGACAACTCTGTTTTAATTCCTGCCATACAAAACCATGCTCCTCAGTCAGAATGACAGCACTTTTTAACTTCAGCTCAAATTAAAACCGCAGTCTCGTTGCCACCTCTTTGAGAAACCCAGAGCCAGGACAGCTACAAAGATTAAACTAATTAATAATAAAAAATTAAATTTATAAATCCCACACTGCTCGTAAATGCACTTTGTGCAGCGGCAGAGATAATAAACCCCGGCAGGCAGGGCCCGCCGCCGGCAGCCGCGAGAGGCTTCCCGCTGCAGAAGCAGCCCCGCGGCCCGGGAAGCCCCGCCGTGGAAGGAGCCCCGCGGCCGAGGCAGGTGGGCCCCGCCGTGGAAGGAGCCCCGAGGCCTAGCGCGGCGGCGGCCCATCGCTGCCACCTGGCGGCGGCGCCGCTCCGTCCGGCGGCCGCGGGGAGCCACCGCCCCCCGGTGGCGGCCCGGCGGCGGCGCGGCCCGGCCCGGCCTGGCCCGGCCCGGCGCGGGGGGGCGCGGTGAGAAGCGGAGCTGGCCCCGGGGGAAGCGTCCTCCTGCATTGGCGGCAAGTGCGTTACAAACCGGTAATAAAATAACCGACTTCGGGGCTTGAAAGGAGTTTTTGTTTGATTTCGCTCTGTTTTATATGTTTCTTTGTGCTTTTCCTTTGCAGTGTTTCTCTTACAAATCTGTGTGGGAAGCGTGGTGACAACTGTAACCTGGATGCAAAGCATTGCCAGGGGAGGGCTGCAGGCAGGGCTGGAGGTGGTTACTGTTTTGGCTCTCACTGCCCGTGCATCCACCGTCCTGTTAACACAAGTACTGAAGCCCCTCCACATCCCTAAGCCAATATCCCCATTCCTTTAATGCAGGCGAGGTGTGCCCAGTGCAGCTCTGGGGCAAGGGCATGCCAACACGCTTTTCCAAGAGAAGCACCATTGCCTGGGAGCTTGAGGAATATCTGGGGACCAGCCAAGCAGCCACATTCCTCCTGGGCGGGAGCAGGCATGGCCTGTTACTGTGACTCTTTCAGTCCACTGGCCAGACAAATTCTGACTTTACACCAGTGGAGCTCTGGCTCCAGTCCAACTTTTTCATTAGTTACATTCAAATAAAGCATCTGCTTGAAAAAGCAGGTATTATCTGTTGCTTAAGTTCTGTTGGGAAATAGCTTACCTCAAACGCTGACAAGCAATGACAACCCCTATTACATATGTGTTACAACACCGGTAGTAAAACTGACCAGTAAATCAGCATAGGCAAGACAGAACCACTGAGGTACAGAGTAACTGATTAGGAGTCAGACTGAAAAAAAAAAAAAATTAAGCCTGTCTCAAGCCTCAGGCCAATTTTTGTTCCAAACCTTTTATTATTTTTGCAAATATAAACACAATAATTACATCAGCATGGGAAGGAAGCACCATTTGGTTCCCCTCCTCACCAACAAGATTCTTGCTTGGGCTGGAATTAATAAATACATCATAAACCCTGCCTTCCCCTTTCCCCCTTTGCTTCCCAATTCCTCAGCCTTTTGAGACAGTATTGATCAAGAGAGGGTCTCAAAATGCTTTGCAAAGGTGGGCAGGTGAATTATCGCCTCCCTTGCCTGCAGCGGAAGCTGGCGGGGGCTTATTTGGAGGTTGGGAGAAAGAAAGAGGTAGGGAAGATGAGAAATGGCAGGAAAGTGAAGGCCCTTTGGGGCTCAGGGCTCACTGATGAGCGGGAGAAGGAAGCAGTGTGTCAGGAGAGGGGGAGGACAGCGGTGAGAGAGTAGGGTGTGATCGAGTGTTTATGGGTACCCTCCATGCCGCAGGATCCGGCTGCCTCACGTCGCTGCATGGCATTAATCTTCCTGGTCCTCCCATGGGGAAGTGGTGTCTCCATTTTGCAGACAGGTAAATGGAGGATCACAAGGGTCACGAAGGCAGCCCGTGGCTGGGCTGGAAATTTAATTCTGGCCACCAGAGCAAGGTAGATAAGGAAAAGGGGAGAGGCAAGTGGAGGTAAACCTGTGAAGCTGTGGCTTTTAATGGTGGAAAAGCTCTGGGTCCCTTGGGGCCTTCTTCAAACAGCATGGGATTCTACCTTTTGCCAAAAATACTAGTTGAAAATACTGGCAATATGATTTCACTGCAAAGAGATTTGCTGACAAGACTTTGGTCTCTAAACCACAGGAAAAAACACACAGGGAAAACAAAAGCAATCCCAAGTTTACCTGGCAAGAAAAGTATTGACCCAAATTTCAACCACATGGCACATGGGATGTCATGTATACGGTGGTATCTTCATGATTTCATAAGTGTTTGGGCCCATTGAGCATGATTGCAGATGACCTTACCCTACAAACCTGTGGCTGACTCCACTGAGGCAGGCTGAATAAAGAAACAGGCATAGGATAATAGGGAGCAACGCTGGGAGCAGCCCTATAAGAGACAAGAGTATATGGGGCTTCTGCCGATGCAGCTGAAGGCAGAAAAGTCCTTTCCCAGCCCACTGTAGCAGAGACAGCTGGCACTTCTGCAGATGTCTCACATTGCCCCAGGATTTCATCTGAAGCCATTGGCACCTGGACGTGCATGGGTACAATGGCGGCAGCATGCAGCATGCTCCTTGCAGGGGGTAAGCCTCTGCCAGCCTTGGAAGAACAGATTGGGTTTAGGTAGGCAAATCAATGAGAAAGGTGCGTTCCTCAGGGTCTGCCAGCAAGGCAGGCGGTCCTGCTGCAAACAACACCAAAGCACAAGGTGAGCTGCTGTCGTGATGGCAACAGAGTCCATTTCCCATTTTCTCAGTAGCCCAGGTTTTTTTCCAGTTCTAAATTGTTTGGGTGCTGTTAGTGTGACTCTCAGCAGAGCTGCTTGCTCCATCTCAAGTGACTTTGTAAGTGAGACATTTGCAGCCACAGCAGAGCTAGAGAGCTGTCTCTTGTCAGGACAAGAGGCCAAGTGCCTGCCACTACAGAGGAAGGCAAGGAACCAGGACAGCCACCAGATGAGATGACACATCACTGGGGGCACTCCAAAAGGTAGGGAAGGGTCTCTTTCTAATGAACTACAGTTTATCTTTCAAAGGTTTGGGCTATTCCAGCTCCTGGAACTGGGAGGAACCTTGCCCTTCTTGCCCTTGATCAGACTCATGACATGCAATTCTCCAGTCGCTTTGGTGGTGCCTCACAAATCCTCATTTGTCTTCCTCCCCCCACTTCCAACTTCCTGATTTGGAAAGGCTTTAGCAAGCCTACTTCTTTTTTTTTTTTCTGGAAAATAAAAAGCATCTGCCCACTCATCATAGATTGGATCATCTTGTAAGTCAGAGACCCTGCAAGCTGCTCATACAAACATTTGCAGTGATACTAAGATGAAAGGAGCCGCATCTGGCCCACTCCACAGCCCGTTGTTCAAACAGCAGCACGCAATTCATACACTGTAGTTACAAAATAGTAATGTGCTTTTAATTTGCACTAAGTTAGCCCAGGAAACTATAATTAGAAAGAGAGGTTCTGGAAATGCAACAAGGAAATATTAATACAGTGCAAAACGCAATCCAAAGCCTCCAGCCACACAGAGATGTGATGTGTTGTCTAAAACGTTGTGTTAGCCAGTTTTTCTCTCTTAATCCAATAGGACTGCATCTCTGGAGCAATCCTTTGTGAACATTTAGCCTCCTTGACCATAAATCTTAACCATTTGACACCCAGGTTATTAAATTATATTTGTGTTGTTATATCATAACACAATGCTTAGCCATATATCATGCCCCCAAGGATAACACAGAGCCGGCAAATGGTGAAACAAAGCTCCTCCTTCCAGATCATCTTTAAGCTGAGAGAATTGCTGTAACCTGCTGGCAGCACTGGCCTGCATTTGGATTTGTGTTTGATTTCACTTAGAAGTAGACCATGTTACATATGCACATTGTCTAGGTCATTAAAATATGGCTACTTTTACAAGGAAAGACAGATTGCCAGCACTAGCACATAGTCATTTCTTATTACAATTCTTAATTGGGATTTCAGAGGAGTCATAAATGTTGTGTCATGAGTAATAAAATGTTGGGGACTGAACAGAAGTGAGAAAAATAATCATGGCATTGAATTATTTAAGGTTTAAATTCCACTGCGTGGTCCTGGGAGGGTCTTCAGAAGCAATCTCTCCCTCCCCGTGTGGATGGAGGGATGTCTCATTCAAACACCATATGGATGCTGTCTAACAGCTCCTCTCAGTCGATTGTATGCTAAGGACCAGCTGTGGTTGCCTAGCAGTTTCTGCTTGCTGATTGACCTTCCCCAGGGTGTAGCGCACATGACAGTCGGAAATCAGAAAATTCACCCCAAGCAGGGCAGTGCTCTTTCTGGTGAATTACAAAGTCAGTGATTTGCCTCTTGACATTGGAGATGAATAAAACCATCACATCTTGCCTCGAATCATATTATGACTTCTGGTGGTTGGTCCCAGTTGTTCTCACACCTTGTGCTTCATCTGTGGCTAAGGAAGTTTTGGATCTCCAGGGGCTAAAAGTCTTCATGGTTAGCACTGACACTTCCAGATTCACTTTTAGCTGTGGTGCCAGTATGTGTGTGGCCACAGATGTTTTACAATTGCTGCAGGCAACTCCAGAGAAGCCTTCACAAAAAGCTCCTGCCAGGTGTCCTTCTGCCCCTGTAAAAGAAGGGAATATGGACAATTCCTGACACCCAGCAGGGGAGAACCACACCCAACAGTTCTTACATCATTTTCTCATTGCTCCAGCATTTTGCATGCAAATTTTCTGCAATGTAATTTCTCTAACAACTTCAAAATCTGTACTAATGTTTTAACAGAGCCTTCTCCATTACTATAATGTCTTTCTAGTCATTAATTCTTAAGGCTTATTATGTGAAAATTAGAAATACATTATTACCAGAAAAACCATTCTCTCAACTGTGCAGACATTTACAACCTGACATAATCTCTTAAAATCTGAATTGTTTGCAATGAAACAGACCTTTTTTTCTTCATGAAGATGTCAGAGAATTTAAATTTCAGCTATTTCTTGTAACCTTAATGAGTTTCCTTCTCTAAGGAACTGGCAATGGTCTTTGTGTTATAATAGTTCCAGGAACAATTGGAAACTACTTAGATAATAACATAAGGTTTTTGAATCAATATCACTTCTGTAATGTGAAACTTTTGCCAGACCCGAGTATCTACTCCATTCTCTTTTCTTTTTTTTTTTCCTTTTTTTTAATGAGGATTTCCCTGAAAATTTCTTGTGCACTGAGAAAGCTTGATACAATTACGCATACCAGAAGGTGACAAGCAAGAAGTTAATGGATAGAGTCCGTAAAATAACACCTGTAAAGTTCTAGTGTTGCAGCATTGCAGGGACAATTTCCAAACAGAAGACCGCTTCTTTCATGCATTTTGAATGCTTCACTTTGTGTGCTGTAAGGACTGCACGCTCAGTGAGTCTGATTGGAGGTAAACATGTCTTGTGAGCCCATTAGAGAAATCCCCTTCTGTTCATATTAATCAGTTTAAGAGTGATTTTATTTGTGTAGACTGAAGCCTGCATTGACTAACTGTGCTTTTTTTTTGCTGGCAAGGTAGGTTGACTGTACTGTACTATGCCCGAAAAGATAAACCTTAACTCAGGTGGCAGGCATATGCCTGATTCAAAAGTTGCACCAGTCACTGGAAAGAATTCCTGGGCCTCAAAGGGCTTCATATATGGTCCAAGGAAGGAAGGTACACAACTGCTGTCATGAAGCTTACACTGCCTGTCTTCATATAACAATTTCTGGATTGATTTCTTGTTCTCCACATCAGCTCTTAGCCTTTTTTTTCTTCCCCTCTGCAGAAATGCCAAGCTCCCATTCATTTCAGGATTTCCAGGGCTCTGGAGTCAGTTCCCTGGGTGATAGTGTAATATGCCTCCTGGCATTTCAACCATATGCCATACTTCTCCAGACCAAAACTGCTCAAAGTCTACACGCATTTGAAAGCTTTAGGGTTTCCTTTGAACTGATGTGAAACTAGAGCATACCCTGGGTGATTTTCAGACATCTCTATTCTTATGCGAAGGAAAAGCATGGGTACCTCCCATACCATCCTTCCGAGTGGAAGAAAAGTAGTCCTGACGAAGTGTCTGTAGTCCGCCCCAAAGCTGTTTGACATTTATCAGTCCTGCTCTGGGCAGGATCCTACTCTTCTTCTACATGTTGCCCTGGGTTTGGTTTTTTTTTAATATCTTTGGGCAAGGGGATGCCTTGTTACCTGGTTCTAGCAGTCCCTCAAGTGTGAACTTTTGAGCACTATAAAGTAGCTGTTGAGTGTCCTTAAAGACAAGTATCACTACTTGCCCCACCACTAACACATGCATTCAGATTAACAAGTTCCCACTGTTCTTGGAGTCTGGGCTCTGTGATTGCCTTGGGCCAGCAGGCTGTGCCTGGCAGGGCTGTTGTTTTAATGCTGCTTCTTTCTGTGCCATTTTACACACACTTTTTTGTTGTTCTTCCTATTCACTCCATCCACTCTTAAAGCTGATGTAGGGTTGCTATTTCTTAACATCACTTTTAAACTGGAGAGTCAAAAAAAGGTGCAGTGCTTGCTTTAAACTTTAAGACCCTCCTCAAATTACGTTTAAACCCAAAAAGCACCAGACAAAAGTAGCAAGTGTGCTCTGACTGCATGAGGTTTTCAGATCAGCGTTCATTCCAGTGTGGTGGGTGTCCAAGAGGGCTCACGTCTACATCTACATGAGGAGTCCTGGGGCTTTTGGGTTTGTCTCTGTACCAAGAGTCACAAACAGTGAAGGACTGTGGCTTCTGCTCCACTTTCAGTACAGCACGTTGCTTGTCTGTGCGGCTGAGGGGGTGGAGAAGCCTGTCCAGTTTACTGCACCATCTGCTAGGTTCAGCCAAATCGCTTAATCTTAACCAATTTCAAAGGGAATGAGGTCAAAACTTCAGAGGTGACCTTAACTCTTCATAAAATATTTGCTGTCTCAGATGTTGTGAAGGAAAGGTTGTGTCAGAGGAGCAGGGATGACTTGCCAGGATTCCTCCTGACACTGAAATGCACTTCCTTCTCCCTCTGCAAATACCAGAAAGGCCATGACTCCTCTGTCCCTGGCAGCAGCAGCAACCCACCCCTTATGACCTCCCCTACCTTCTTCAGCACTGCAGCTTCCATGACACTCTGTATCTCTGGGTTGCGTGCCCATCTCTTGACCCATATCGAATCTCATGTGTCCCCAGGATGCATCTCTGTACCCCAAGGCAGCTTCACTTCACCAGGCATCTTTCACAGCCATGCATCCTACAAGCAGCCGGGACCCCTTTAGCTATCCCAGCTAGACCCCTCTGGGCCGCACCCATTTGGGACCTATTTAGGGCTATCCCTCAGCCAGTCCTTCCCTGCTCAGGCCTTCTCCAGGCATACATTGCAAGTGCAGTTAACAAGCCCCCAAACATTGCCTAGCACAAAGTTTTCTCAAGACAGGGACCCTCCTTTTCTACAGAAAATACCAGATGCGTACTCTTACAAAAGATCGGTCTTGTAATTCACAGGTACAGAAATACTGGGGGTTTTTACACACAATACAGAAAATCCTTGACTTTAACATTTGCCCAGAGCTCTTCAGGTTTGTCAAGCAGCAAAAATTAGAATCTTTCTTGAGTCTGGTCATGAGGAGAAAGCACAGAGACTTTTAAAGTATGGGGACAACAGCCTTTGAAAACAGCGTATGTTGCTAGAAACACCATTCTTTCAAGTATGCTCACCTGGATCCTGCTTTTCAGCTGTGGCTTCTCACAGGTGTGGATTTCCCCCAGCTGGGAGCTGAGGAAGAGCAATGGCCCATAGGGAGCAGGACTCAGCCAGCTGGGGTTTCATGTAGATGCTGAGAAAGAAGAAGACAGCAGCCCCGTCAGGGCTTTGAAGGGGAAGGAGCATTTGATCATACAGACCTCTGACCTCCCCTCAGAAAGGGAAGATGAGAAATATTTTTACGTTCATATTCTTTTGCAGGGAGGACAGTGCCTAAGAACCAGGTGGGTCAATAAGCCTATGCACAGTTGTGCTCCACTTGTGCCAGAACAAGAGAACAACACGTGCTATTTTAGCACCAGACCCTGGCTTGAGGAGGACAAAGGATATCAGCAGAAAACATGGGGATGCAAAAGACTGTTCTTCATTATCCTTCATTATCCTACTTAACACAGGCTGATTCAAACCTGGATGTTGATCTGCCAGGATTCTCTGTCCTTAAAACATTTTTCTGTTTGCTCCTTCTTTGCCAGGAATCAGGTGCCTAAGGGACGTCAGATGCCTGAAAGTTTGTGAATTCTCTTCTGTGATCTAATAAAAGACACTGCCTTTTCCTATGAGCCTTGATTCACTCCAAAACTGAAGAAATGTTGCTTTTTTAATTAATCTATTTTTAATGTCCTTAAATCACTCTTTTGTGGGGATAAGAGGACTTTAAATACTTCATCAAAGGAACGATCTTCTTTGATGAAGCCCTAGATATGCAAGATGGGTTCTCTTCAGGAGCTGTTAGTCCTTGGTGGCCTTTCTTGAGCTTGCTTAGGGTTTTTAAGAGAGAATATGAATGCCATGAAGGCTGTATGAAAGGAGAATTGAAGGGTGACTTGGCATTTCTATTTAGACTAGTGAGTGAGTTCAGATACCTGGAGACAGATCAGTTGCTGCCAGAGAGGGAATGATAGGTCTGGAAAGAGCGGTGTCTTACAAAAGGCAACAAAGCTTGTTGCAAGTGAAGAGACATGGTAGAGTCTAACAAAAAGGTCAAAGTTTGCAATGTACTGTGCTTTGGCTGCTTTTTGTCCAAAGGCTGCAACTGAAAAAGACTTTTCTAGCTTACATGATTTTTACTTTCTGCTGGGGGATCTCAGCTCCCACACAAGTGTAGGGAGTACGAAAGTGATTTGATTTGTATCAAGTCCTAGAAACCCAAGTCAAATGAGAGTCCTGAGTGCTGACAATACCAAAATCCTCTGATATTCAGTGCAACAACAGAAAAGACAGAGTACCATTCCCACAGGGGGACTGGGCTCTTTGCCTGTGGCACACCCCGTCTCTCCCAGACAAGCTCTCATGAATGCCATACAACATCAACACAAACACAAAGCCCGTTGACTCCATCCCCTCTGGCACAGAGCCTTGTGCCAGGGCCCCCGCAGTTGCTCTGATTGTGCAGAGTGCAGAGGAGTGAGATCACTATGTTGAATTCTGAAGAATGGCCAGCAGATGGGAACAATCAGATAAAGCCGGTAACCATCACAGAGGAGGAAAAAAAATTCAATTAAATTCTGCTGAGAAACACAGGCGCTAAGAAAGACCGACCTTTCTGGTGCTGTCCAGCCACTGCTTCAAATCTTCACCTGAAGGAATGAAGCGACTGCACAGCCCACCTGCGTGAATGAACTATCACGGCAGTTGTGTGAAGCCAGGCTTCTACCATTATAAACACAAGAATGCCTGGGGGTGATCTGGCAAACAGCTACCTCCAATCTCTCCTGGAAAGCTAGCCTGTGTGCCTGAAAGGTCAGTGAAGCACAAGAAGCCTGCAGAGCAAGGCTGCTGGTTTTGGTCAGGCTGGCAAAGGAGAAGCAGGGAGACGTCAGGGAGAGCAAAGCTTTGTCGTGGTGTTTTGGAGGACAGGAGCAAGGCCAGTGCTGTGAAGGGGCTCTCTGGGAAACCATGGTGTGGGAGCACAGCAATGCCAGTGGGAGAGGGAGGCAGAGTGGGTAATGAGACTTCTTCATGGACCCCGGGAAGTCCATGTCCATTGGTTTTCTGAGACTGTAAACAGACTTTGGCACAAATGAAGATATTGGTGCCAGTGCTGTAAGCTCTTTGAGACAGGGACCATCACTTTATCTGGTGCTTATACAGCCCCTATCACTGCAGTGGCCTGGCCAATAACTGGATCTCCTCTACACAACTGCAGTATTAAATGGTCTGGTTATTATTAGCAAGGTAACAAACACTAATAGCAACAATTTCAATCCCACTCAAGATGAAACAAGACAGTGGGACTCGTGTTTCCTATTTGCTGCTATGGAGTAATGTTCATTTCTAGCCACCATTTCTTTTTTCTTCTCAAATGCAACTTCATTTAAAAGAGGATGACTTTGGTTACTCCTTGAGGGCCTTTATTCTGTCTCTGCCTGACACCTGCAGAAGTCTCCTCTACTGCTATAGCGATGTTACTGTTTAAGTGACTTGGTGCTTCTCCAGGCTGCAGCTCCGGACCCAGCTTTCTCGCAGAGTGTGCTGTCCCCATGGGGAGCTGCATGAAGCCACAGCCACACACAGCAAACACAGTCAGAGCAAGGGAAAATCATCCTCTTCTTCACCGTGAGAGCAGCTCACCACTCTGAAAGACTTTAAAAACATGCCCTGTCTCAGGACAAACCTAGAAAGGCTCATGCTGAGGACATCTGAGGCATAAGCATCTCTTCCAAACCAAAGTGCTTAAATAGCAATGAGAGTCTTTAGCCCCAAATCCCAAAGCAATTTATATCACCGTTAGCTATGTACAGGCGCTTTAAAAGCAACAGTGCAAAGGTTGGAGGTTGGTTCACAGGCTGATGCAGAAGTCCATCTTCAGTAAACAGCAGCGTGCCCTACAGACAAGGTTAGTATCGTCACCATCATCAACACATTTTAGCTGTGACAAAATGAGACAAATTACTTCAGTGATCTAGCCCAACAGAGTCAGGGTGTCCAGAAGGGAATATAGCAGCAAGCAATAACTAGAGAGCTAAAGAAGCAAAAGAAGCTACTTGAAAAAAAAAGAAAAAAAAGAGAAAAAAAAAGAGAGCTGGAATTTTAAATAGTTCCTGCCCAAATAACATATTGTATCTGTGACACTTTGTTCTGGTACTAATTTCCTGGCAACATTCACCACACACAATTCCTGTTCTCTGGCAATAGCTAACAACACTACCTGTGCCTTTGCAGATGGTACAGTGGTGTAAGTATCTTCCTAGAAGCAAGTAATTTGTTTTCTCCATGGAATGTATTTGCTAGAGATTTTCCACTGTCAAAACAACCCCCTCCCTAGCTCATGATCTCACCGCTGTGTACCCATTAGGCTCCTGTCCAGCCCAGAAAGACCACGGTGACATTCATTACTGAGTGCTGGCCTGTGCTCTTGTGATAAAGCGCTAAGTTGAAGTTGGCTTGAGAGAGAAGCAGTCAGCTTGGAGGAGACCTGGGAGAGGTTAGCATCAGAAATGTTTGTATCAGCTATTTCTGTGAACTAATGCACAAATTGGCCTGGCTGGGTCAGGATTTGGCAGCTGGGATGAAGAAGAGGGTAAAGAACATGGGGATTATTTTTTGTCCTTTTACATACATCTATGAAATAAGTGAGATGATTACTCTAGCCAGGATCTTCCTCCTGGGAGAGGGACGACAAAGAAAGTAAGAGAGCTGTAGTTCTTAACTTGTTACATTTGCGTTAAAATATATACTCTGGCTTCAGCTTGTGTGGCAGGAACAAAGCCTCTCAGGGTCACATTACAGTATACAGAGAAGATGTGGGACAGCACCATCACCAGACCACGTGCCTGGCATTCAGCAAGCAAGTTGCATCCTCAGGGCTGCATGTGCCAGCAGGACGGAGAGGACTGGAAACATAACCCATTTTTGAGAGGGTTTCATGCAAAATTCCACCAAAACAGACCATGCCATTCCATTCCCACCATCGGCTTCATCCCCACTGGGGTATTTTGATAAAAGTGATCATCTGGAAAAAGCACATCTCTGTTAAACCTGGAACAATTTTCCATTTGGATCAGTCTCCCAGCTGAAAAGTGTTTTTTGGGAAGGAGGAAGGAAAAGAAAATGCTTTGAAATGGTCAAAGTACCCCACGCCTGTGATTTCTGAACAATAAATTAATTTTCTGTTTCAAAAGAATATTTCTTGTTTAGAAAATATATGGTATTGAAAAAAGAGGTTTATCTTTTAATATATTAACATTACAATTAATTATTTGGAAGTAACCAAACATGTGGGGTTTTAACCCATCTTAAAGAAAGAAGTATCTTTCTATCTATAATTAGTTGCAGATCCTTTTTTTCTGGTTTTGACTTTTAGTCCTGATTTAGGAAGGGCAGGAAAAATGTCAAAATCCCTGTGAATATTTTCACAAGGACTGGGGAGAACGTTTTCCCACGCAGCTCTACGATCAAACCTTTCTGATGCCAACAGATTACTGATTAGGCTTTCCTGCTCTTGACTTGGGATCATCATGCTGCAGAGCACTTGGGGACAGAGCAAAAGGCACCTCTCATCATGCTGTTAATGATGTTTTTCCACACACAGAGCAAGTACGTTCCCAAGAAATGCCTTAAGTGAAAGACTCCAAAATAAAGAATAAAAGTGGAATTAGTAACCTCTGGCTTTCAACCTCTGTGTCTTATGTTTTCAGATGTCATGAAACTGGCTTTAAAATTGCACAAATAAAAAATGAATTAAAATATTTAACTTGCCTTCTTGCATATTTTCTAAATTACTTGATGATTTTCAAGATTTTCTGTAGGCCTGCCAGCACCGGAAATTTTGCTCTTTGTGCATGAAAGCTGAGTGTCTCATGGAGAGTAACTACAAGAAGTCAAGGAGTCAGAGCAGGTAGTGTTGCAAAGGCATACTTGCAGGAGTTGCTGGGGGAGATGGGGCCTCTATATGCATTACTTTGTAATAGTAGCCATCATTTAGGCATAGAACGTCTCCCTTTGAAATCTAGCCCCCATATACAAGCAGCATTCTCAAAGATGGTACTTTACGGTATCTCCCAGAAGTACCCACACCTGAAGACAGAAGAACGCCAAAACCTGAAGCAGAGGATACCCCTTGCAAGGCAGTGTTCCCAGCTCTTTCCTGCATCCCATCTTGCTCGTTTTTAAAACGTATGACAAAGAAGTCTTTGACCAGAATAGGACTGATGCTAGTGAAAAATGGGTCACGACAGTGAATCTCGAGTTGTTCTGGGTTTTATGATGACAGTGTGAAAGAAAGATTCCTCTGCTCTAATCAAACGGTGCAAAAAAAAAAAAAAAAAGGGTAAAGAGGCAACCTGGGACCTCTGCACCTCTGTCTTGTCTCAGCCACTTCTTCTTCAGTCATGAGAGACCAGAGCTGCACGACTCTTACAGGATCCTTGGTGATTTTAGTGCCATCTCCTGTATAAACACCAGATCAGGGTGTAATTCTCTCCTGCAATAAAGCTGGCTTATAACAGTAACAAATAAGTCTCATAGGTATTTAACCAGCACCCAAATCTTCTTTCTGTTCACAAAACACCCTACTAGCCTGTGACCTTCAAAGCCATCTCAGGGCCAGGCAGTCAGATCTTCCTTCCCTTTCTGTTATAGACCAGGACAAGAGATGATAACCCTCCTGTGTACTAGGATGAAGAGCAGCTGACACACAAAGTGTGGAACCACAGGAAAAAGTGAAGCCACCAGTTTTGCAAAGGGAGACACTGTTTGGCAATTTACTGTGGCTTGCTTTTATTGGTTTTGAGTCAGGGTTCTTCAGCTTTTATGAAGAGAAAAAGAAAAGAACCAAAATGTAGCAGTTTCTATTTGAAAAAAAAGCTACAATATACTGTAATGGAGCATGGTCACTCAGCTTCATTTTTAATTAATTTCCAGATCCAGGAAATCCATTCATCACAATTCTGGAATGCTGGAAAACTCACTGAGAAACTACAAAGGGCAGGTAAAGCAAAAGCATTTAAAATAGTTACAGATGAGCTGATAAGAGGCTCAAAGAAACAGTTAAATTTCTGTACTGATAACTCAACCGCAGTATCTGGAATGTATAAACATAGCACTTTTTTTTTTTTCCTTCTGGCCTTAAAATTTGATCCAAGTCTGGGAGTTAAAAAGTCCCATTTTGTGTAATCAGGTTCTGGTTGAACATGATTGCTGAATTATTTTAAATTGAAGACACATGTCTGGATGTTGAGTTCTGTATATTATTCCAGGATGGTGTCCATTAGGTCTTATCCACAGGGGCTATCTTCATTCCTTATGCATCAGGATTAGCAAACGGTGAATCATGAATATGGAGACAGTGAAAATAATGTGGTACTAGTTAAAGGGCGATTGTGGAAATTATCTTGCATGCATTATTCAAAACTTTTCAGTCTCTCTTGCATAGAGTCCCTACAGCTGTTTAAAAGTGTTATTTTAAAACACGCTCGTACAAGGCATTTGCATTCTTTCATTTTGAGTCTTGAATTTAGCAATGAACCAACATTTGCCTTAACCCCTTGTCAGTCCTAAAGCATCCTCAAGAGTATGAGTTGCTCATCTAATGGTTGCATTGCCATATGCTGTCCTTCTTTAATAGATCTGCCCCTGACCTCTGTGTTTTTATATTGCTTCTTTTACTGGCAGATGGACCATTACATAAATTGAAACATATTTTCATGGATATCCCCAGTGGCAAGAGTATTGTCTCATTATCTCCATGGGGAAAACAGTGTAAACCCAAAGCTGTGTAACTCACCTATCCATATGGTAGGTGAAAAGAGGCGTCCTTAGCACACAGCATATGCTATAGGCATTGATGCCTCCTGGAATACTGGAAGATCCAGGTTCTCAGGCTCTATTTTTCCTTTCTGGGCTGTCCAAATGCTTGTGTAGCTCCCTGACAGCTTCTAAAGGGCTGGACTGGGTGATCTTTAGGTCCCTTGCAGCCATGTACCACAGATCAATCACTGCAGGATGCTCTGACCACGTCTTTTTACTACTGTATTTCCCTACACAGAACTCCTGCAGGGAAGATCTCTCACAGCCTTCTGTCCACCAGAATTTTTTAATTAAAATGGGTCTTTTTTTTTAAATCAAAACAAAATTGTCAGAAAGAAAACTGTCCCTGTCATTCACATACTTCAGTTTTCCCGCGTTCATAAAAGCTGTAACAGGAATCTCACCCATCCTTTAATCAAAACTATTTGAGAAATCACATCGCCCAACTTCTTCACAAGGGAAAACATTTTTGTCAGTATGTGAAAGACTTGATGAAAGAGTCAACAGTGATTCTGATACAACATTTCACAAAAATTGAAAGATATTCCAAAAGCCTGCAGTGGTGAAGTGGCCACAAAACTGAATACCTATACTCTTTGCAAAATACATTCCTCAGTTTTCAGTCCAGGAAAGAACAGAGTTTGTTGTGCAGATGGGCTTTTTGATTCCATCTCAATGGTATCTCCATACACCACCACCCTCCCTCCCTCCCTCCTCCCTGCTTAGGCAGGGCGAATCTGCTGGGCTTTCAATCTTTCTCAGCCAGGAGGAATTCTGAAAGGAGGAAAACAGCTGGGAAACACATCCATGCCTCCTGCAAAGGTATGCGCCTTAAATATTACTGTGAGGTGCAGCATCATTTTCCAAAAATCTCTCACTCTCTTAAATAACACACAACCTATTGTTCTGAGCTGAGCAAAGGTGGAGCTGGCAGCTGATGTGTCTGAGGTCATTCGATAAATGGATGTAATGAAGTAGTCATGGCTAATATGTGTTATAAGCTTAATATGAACCTGAAAATCCCACAGAGGAGACATAATATCTTTAAAAAATGATACTGCAGTAATGATTCTAAATCCTACAGCTTACAATAGTGTTTAACTGTTTTGAGCTATTATCATGATATTATTTTAGGGATTTTCATTACAGTAGATAGTTACATTAAAATTACATTAAAAAAGATAGTTGCCAGACTTTGTTGATGCCTTACGAAGAAACACACAGAAGACACTTGTGAAAGCATTTCCTTCTGCTACATACAAATGGGTAATTTACAATATGGCTGGAGATGACAGCTTTAATTAGATTTCTTTCTAGGAGCTCATTCTGGCAGCTAACCTTGGGCTGGAAAGAGTGTAGCACTCAGTTGTGTACTACTTAGGACCATGATCCGGGAACAGGCTTTTTTCTGGCATAGATATAAAAGCAGGTAAATGTTATTGCTGCAAGTTAGGAAAACAGGGCCCAGAGGCATAATGTGTTTTGGATAACACTAGCAGTCTTATACGTGTAGAATTAGGGTAAAAGCAGTGTCACAGGCCATGACCCAGTCTATACAGCTCAGCTGTCTCTTTGGGTCTTATCTTCCCCTGCAGTATCACTTTATCAGACTGCTGAGCACCTCTTCGGTGCTATTAGGTGTGCTTTTAGGCAAGACCTGGGAAAGTGGCACTGTGTTGCTTCCTCAGACCTGGGAACCACAGGACTTTGCTGCATAAATTCCCTCCATTGTGCTATCCCAGTGAATGTCCATGTTACTGTGGCTCTCCAAAAGCTGGCTGTGCCCATTCCTAAGGTCCATGGACTACCAAGCTCTCCTCATTGCCTGCCTGCTCTCTTGCCAGGGCAACTCCCAAAAGACCTGTGTTGCATCCTGCACCAGCTTTAATCCTTGAAGTCACAGAGCCATGCTGTACTAAAAAATCCCAAGCAAACCAAGAAAAAATTATCTCAAAACAATACCAAATATTGCTTAAACAAGAAAGATTTTATTCCAGTAGGTAAACAGGCAGAGAACAAACTACAATTTATTACATTAGGGTCCCGCATTAATGCATTTCATATTAATTCTTACAGACGAGTATTTACGCAGGGTCCAAATGTACTGATTGACTCAAGACAAATTAGTTTAGGGGTCCAGATCTGACAAGTTCACTGCCTAAAATTTAAACGTGAGACAAACAATTGAAGAGGAATGTGAATAAACAGGGCGCATATCCCAGTTTCATCAACAGGACCATACAAGGTATCTCTTCATGTAGGCTTGGAACAAAGGGGTCTGTCTCACAATGGGATGAGTCTATTGGAAGGGCAAATGGTGGCACTTCCATGGTCCAGCCAGAGCGAGACCCTTCCTGCTCAAACACATTTCATCCCCTGTGCTTCTTGTATATGGGTGGACAAAAGAAGGAGTATCATATATATTTGTATTTTTTTATATATATATATTTATAGGAATGTGTGTGTGCGCATGCGTGTGTGTATGTACATATGTGTATATATATACACATATACAAATATACAGTACAACTGTGTGATTTAACTGCAGCTGCTTTGTTTGGAAAACTGTCACCACAGATCCATCTACACTGACATGTTTAGAGTGAAATATTATTCTGTGCCATAAAAACATTGAATATTGCCTCTCTGAAGCAAACTTGCCTTTTTGCCATGCTGTATAGCATGCAACATTGTAGAATGGAACTATGCCTCTTTCATGAAAGAACTCAAAACCCATATGCACTAATAATTGGATGGGAACTCTTTATTCACCTGATTTTTAACACACTCTTGAGAAGGAGGTCGCAAATCCCCTCAACACCGAGCACATGCCTTTGTTACCTTCATGTTTTCCATCTTGTGTATGTACACTTTCTATACATATTCTATGAATGTTTTCTTATTGCTTTTACAAGTTTTAATCTCAGCTAACTCCTGCCATGCTAACAAGTGACATAATTTCATGATACTACCAACACATATATCTTTTCATCCCAGAGTGAGGTCCAAATCTCATAAAAAGGAGCAGGCGCTGGATGATATTGGCTGCATCCAAACTGTCTGCAATCACTGCCTAAGATACAGCTCTTTCTCTCTCTTGATTTTTTCAGTCTGGCAGCTCTGGCCAGGCTGCTCACCTTAGATGCCACAGCAAGCATCTAGTGTTGAGCAACTCAAGCTGACAGTCTCGGTGCAGCTCTACAAAGCTTCTCTTTCCTTGAAAAATTCCTTAGCCAAGATTGTCCTGGTTCACTTTTCCTGGCCTCCCAACTGTCCCCTGGGCACAAAGAGCTCCAGAAAAAAAGCAGGATTTCAGAAGACCTCTCCCTGCTCAAACTCAGGCACACACACTCCTTGTATTTGTCTGTGATGTTTCTTATTCCTGAGTAACCCAGTCTATCCCTGATGCTGTTCATCAGATGGGCAGGCAGAAAAGAACTTTTCAGGATAGATAGGCTGTTGTTCTCACTGTAACACCCCCTCCAGAGAAGTAGGGATGGCTCTGGCCCCTCAGGACACCTAAGCCCTCTGAGGACTTGAAGGCAATGTCCGGTTGACAGTGCTGGTTGTGAAACACCACTGCCTGCATTATTAAATTGTTAGTGTAATCCCCATCCAAATAATCATTTTCGCATACAATTCCTTGGCATGGGTCTGGGACCATTCTGAAAAGGCAGGTTAAATCTAGTCATCCTTTTTGAAAGCAAAGATGTCCACTTTTCGTCCCAGCTCTCAGTGTCAGAGAGCGCTGCTAAGCACATCAAATTGGCCAGGATGCACTAAGCTCTGCAGTGCATTGGCCTTCATTTCCTCTAGGCCTTACAGTCAGAAAATGTGGAAAAATAATTTCAAAAGACATCATCAACTTAGTGATAGTCTTAGTAAGTGCAGTTCCAGTTGGGTTTGGGACATTTTACATATCCCTGTGTGGCTTGAGCTGAAAATGTACAACTGTGCCTTAGATACCACCTTGCTGTGATAACACACAGCATAGGTGATAACACACATACCTGTGTGGAAGGTAGGAGTAAGTACTGGTTACAAAAAAAAAAAAAAGGATTTGTAGGATTCCTTTAGATATATCTCTATCTACCTATATCTATATCTATGAGCTGCTCGGGAAAATAATGAAGTTGTTAATTATCTCAGTAACATACTTTACTTCTGAAACATTGTTATTTGTGGAGATGTCCTCTTGTTTTATAGACTATCCTGCTCCTGCTCCTGCTCTTTATTGTTCTGTTCTTTCAGTGGGAAACAAGGGCAGGTTTCTATACCCTCACAGGTCAGGCAGAATGACAGGAAGATAGGAAACAATAGGAAGAGGAGTTACAGAGGAATTCAATAAGCAAAACAGGATATATGGTACTGCAGAAAGTTTTAAAAATTCCTGCATTGTTCCATTTTTATCCATCAGTTATGTCACAGGCTTCCTAAGTTAAAAATGTTCATGTCTGCCAGCAACTCATTACCGTGTCTGTAAGAAACTTTTGTACACCAGGTAGGAGAGCAGTGTGAAAAGTCACATCCCAAGCTTATGCTGTTCAGCAGGAATCCTTCTCATCATCTGGCTGTGTTTCACTGAGCTCTAGAGAATAAGCGCAGTGAGAATAAAATGTAGCCATACAGCAGCTCTTGCCCTGTGAAGTCCCTGGAGAATTAGTGTAGCAGGACAGTGCAGAAGTGGTGTGGAGCTTTTTTCTTTCAAGCAGCAAAGCCCTTAGCTGAAGTGCATTGAATTCAAATGTCTTTTGTTTCAGTGGGTTTTGAATCCGATTGTAATCTCCTCCTTGTGCTCCTGCAGATGACTGCAGGTCGCACATCTGCTTGTGAGTCTCCTGCCTTAAGTATATGAAACATTTCTAGTCCTCCATTTTTGGAACTCCATATGCTTCTAACAGTAAGAACTAGCTCTGGAGAATGAATGTACATGTTTTGTCTGAAGGCAAAAATCATTTAATTAGCATTGGGGAATCCTGCAGTAATCCAGACAGGATCTGGCTTTGTGCGTGCTGAAGGCCCTGTAGGAAATCTGAGAATACATTGTCCATCTTCCCTCACATCCCAAAAACACAAGTTCTAATTAGTAAGGTCAGGCCTATACAGAAACATTTCAACTGTGCATATACAAGAGGAAAACTCTCTACCCCTAGCTGACTAAACTATGCTGGCAAAAAAGGGGAAAAAAAACCCACCAAACAAACATGTGGTAAATAATGAAACCAGCAAAAGGCTGCCTTTTGCCAGTGTAAATTAAGTCATCCCAAGAGGTGGTCTAAATATGCAAACAGAAAAACTCCTTTTGCCAGTATAAGCTGTATCTCCACAGGGGGCCTTTGCTGCTTTTGCTGGCAAAGCTCTTATAGCATAAACCAGGATTGCTCATACTGCCTTGTAAGCACAACTGATGAAAAATAACGTGCAATTATCATTCTTTTTGTCTGTCTGAAGAGGTCATTTTCATCCCTCAGCTGGACACTGGCAAGCCACATACACACAAGTAAGGATTCAGATTGCAATGGGGTGCGGTGGCCAGAGGGAGAGCAGGAAGAAAGAGCAGGAAAATCCCAAACTGAGAATAAAATTATAAACCAGTGGTGATTTCTCAAAACACTAACCGGTCAGCCAGGTGTTGTTTAACAGGAGTTGTGTAGTCGAACATATTTGTAAAAATATTTCTGCTGTAAATGTATCAGTGTAGCTGAAGTAATGCAGTTTCATGGGTGATATGGTTACATCTCTCTGAAAACACTGCAAATGTTGTCAGCTGAGGGGCAAAATTTCTTTGACTGACCTGAGTAAATCAATATATAAACTATGTTTGATCAACCATAAAGCTGTTACAATCACTTTACCAAGTTACTTGGTTGGGAATTATCATTCTCCTTTGCTTTTCCCTTGTGTAGCCATATACCTAGCTATACCTGGTTAAGGATGTCAAGGGTTGTTCTTGTTCCAACACAACTGGCCTGCAGAGGTGACCACACACACCTAAACCAGAAGAAGCCAGGTATGATTTTGTAAAGCAGAATCTTTACCTCTCTGCTAACCTAGACTACCTTAAAAAGGAAAAATTTATATTGTTCTTTTGAGAAAACTCCCCTATTTTCCCATCTCAAGATAAGACCTGTCCTATAGCCCTGATCCTCTAATTTTTGGGAAGAATCTTGTTTAGACTGTGGAGAAAGAGCTAGGACAAAATGCAGGCTTGAGCTCAGGTCTAGACCAGTGTATACCAGTGATTTCACACAATGTCATTGCAAGGAGGAGTGAAAGTTATGGCATTAACAGAGTCTAGATAGCTTAATATTTAAAGTGACCGTTCCTCCAGCCCTGGGCTGGATAGGAGTCAGGACAGAACATTCTGCTTATCAGGGGGATCACCAAATGGCAATACACATGAGCAAATACTTAGCAACCTGCCTCCCTCTGGAAAAATATCAGCTAAAGCTAAGAGAAGTATTTTTTCTTGAGCATTCAAAAAAGATGAAACAAACTAAAAAGCATTCCCACTTCCACTGAACCGGGCTAGTTTGGGTGGATGAGTTGAGCCAGGACAGAATCCAGCCCAGCATGATGCTGAGGAAGAGGAGAACATCACAAGAGCACAGGAACGAAGATGCAGGCTCCTCATATACCAGCTGAGGAAAAGGAGGTGGCAGCATCATGCACATTTCTTTGTTGGCATAACAAGCAAATAGAGGTGAGCCGTGTCTGCATCAGGTGATAATATTCAGTTGCAACCAATATATTCACCATATTTCAGCCTCCATGCAGGAAATGATTAATTGTGATGATGCCTAGCAATTATATAGCATGTAGCCTCTTCAGAGCCTTACACATATGATAAGCAGGTGTGAACGATTTGCCATTGTAGAGGGTGTCTGTAGCTGGAGCCATTCTTCTTTACTGTTAGAGCTGAAATGGGTTGCCTGCATACATTAAACAGTGCAGTACTAATCACATCTCCCTTTTAAACTCAGGTTTGGTTGATGACCCATAAGAACCATCTGTACATTTGCGATTCAGAGTGTGAAAGCCAGGGATCATGGATGATGGGTTAGTGGTCTTGGAAGTCCTTCATATTTTGTGTAGCCAAGGGGATCCCCATGGCTGCTCTGTAAATGCCAGCTCTGCATCTTGTACCCTTGTGCTCTGCCTCACACTACCCAAACCATCCCTGGAAAGCCCCATAGTGCACATACGCCAGGCTGCTTGGACCTCCTGTTTGGAGAAACCAAGGAGAGCACAACACATCACAACCTAAAATAGCGGGCACCACAGTCTCAGCTTTTGCTCTGCCCCTTTCTCCCCACCCCCATATGCCTGTGTGCCCCCGCAAGGGAATACAGCACCTTTTGCTCCCGAGCATTGTGGTGATGGAGCAGGACGGGTCCCCACTGGGGGCCTCAAGCAGAGGAACCCACAAAAGCTGCAGAAAGAGCACACCAACAGCCTTGTGCCACTGCCTTGCCAAAGGAGAACACTTCTGGGAGCATCGACCCACAGCTGAAAAGAATCTCAAGGGATGATATTAGACTACTTTTATTTTATGAAGTATACAGAATAACAATATGTTCATGCAGAAGCTGATATTTGGAAAAATGAATCTCAAATGCATATGCAATTTTTTCTTGTCCCTGCCTGCCTGCACCTCTGCTCACTGGGTTGCAGTATGGAAGAGATGGTTTCTGTGGTACAGCTACAAATTTCATCTTCGTGGTAGCAAAATTTGCTCCCAGAGATTGGAAGATCAGTCCACAGATAAGTGGAAAATACCCACCCTGCTTCTAAAAACTCTCATAGTGCAAAAGAATTAAACCTAGAATGGAAAGAAAGATCAAGCAGGTCCCTATTTCTTCTAAATTTAAAGTATAGGAAATAGTGTCTTAAACATGGGGTATATATGCCAGAGTTCAGGGTAGGTGTTTTAGATGTCTTTAGCTTATTGATCATTAGCTGCAGACTGTGGCCTTGAAGAATTATGGGCAACATAAGCAGAAAATAAATATGAAAGATATTTCAGCCGGATGTAATTAAAAGACCTATTACCATGTAATCTCTCTTCCAAGGAAATATACAGTATCTCTGGAGGCCACATACGGGTGTCAAAACAGTTTAATGCAATGAGGCAGCTCAGGGCAGGGTTTTGAACTACCCCCCGTGCTTCTCCCCTTCATTGAGTGCCATTTCTGTGCAGCTTCACTTACGTCAATGTATGCTATCAGAAAAAAACTCAATGAGAAAACTGCCACTCTCTTATATATGTTGGCGTATATAACACCACCATGCCCGTGGTATACACCTGCATTTAACATTAGTTGCTCTCTTAATAATAAATTATTGAAGACATATTTCCTTTAATGTTTACCTAAAGAGGGAACAGCTAAGAAAAGCTGCATGCACTGAATTCAAGAAGGGGATATTTCTTTCCTACTATAAACAGAGCTGATTATAAAACCAGAACGCAAACTGAGCTCCTTGCCCTTCAGTTTTGTATGAGGTTACATTTCTTTGCAAGACTCTAATTTCTTCAGTTTTTTACTACATTCCAACCCGGGGAGATATAAACCAAAGCAAACAAAGTACCCCCCAAAGGAGTCTCTCCCCCTTAAGCGGGGCTTCTATTTTTAATTCTCTACAGCTTTTAAAACATTTGAATGGGAAGCCTCCATCTGTCTTTGGTGGAAAAGAATTCCTGCTGGTCTCTCAGGACATCCACTCCAGATAATCTCAACTGGCAGCTCGATATAAGACCGATATCTCTTCTCAGAGGGGTTCCTTGCAGTTGCATTTCAGCACATTCTGCCTTTGAAAAGAAACTCTTTAAACAGTCATATTTTCCTCCCTCAAAAATGAATTAGGAAAAAGAAAATAATTTTTAAAAAAAGGAAGAAAAAATGTTGACCTTCTTGCTTGTCGGCAGTGAATCTTTCACGCTTTGCCGGTGCCTTTCTCCAAAGCTGGCTCTCAGCAAAACACTGCACTGACTTTGCTCTGGCCGACAGCAGGAATGCAAGCAGGCACCGCTGCGAGGAGGTCTGCCGCTGTCTTCCCCCGTCACATCTCCAGGAACTCTTGCTTGCCGCATCCCCAAAAGCCTGGACCCTTCTTCACGCTGACGGTGATGGGACTGAGTGGGAAGCAGAAGAGCTCTTATACCCATCACAAACATGAGACAGAAGAAAATTGCAAGAAACTGAAAAAAGACTCCGTATTTCCAACAGGAAAGGAACAGAGTGGGAAAAATTTTAAAACACGTGTGCATTGTGCCTGAAGTATTTACAGGAAAGCTCCTTTAAAAAGCTTAAACTCAAGCAATTTATCTGTCCTTCCAAGAATTTCAAGGCAGGAACTACCTCCCCGTGCTCCCCAAGGAAGGAACCAATTGCTTATCAAGAGTAAAAACGTGACTGAAATGTGATAGCGAAAACCAAAGAAATTTCTAATAAATTAGAAATTCTTTCTTCAACTTACAGAGTGCAGTCTGCTTGGAGTCTGGTTTAATCTGTTGCCATAAATAAATCTATTGAGAGAATTTTCCATAAGCTTTATCAGACAGCAAAATTCTGCAAGTCACATCACTGCATGCTGTGTGATGCCTCTGGCAGATTCAACCTGGTTAATATTTATGCTGCAATCACCAGTGACTTCTTGAAACCTTATAGGCAATATCTCCACAAAAAAAAGCCCCAGAACTCCTGCAGGTGGGCTATCGTCATAAATTCACCCAAAATTAGAAACTCAAATAACAGATGTGTGTTTATAAACACAGAAAATGAAGTAAATTACTAGATACACTTTCCAAATGCTTAGAGCTGCAAGGTATCCTCGCACACAAAGTCCATATTCACACTTGCCCGCACCAAGAGAGCTTTCTTGCTTACCTGGGAATTTGGATTGCAATTTCTATTATCAAGGGGCAAATTCTTGACTGGTGAGAATAAATCATAATATGCCTTCGCTCCATGGAATGATCTCCAAGTGATTAACACCACCATTTACCTCCCCATAGCAACAGTTGTTTCCTGTTCCCAGATGAAGATGGCACACAGGCATGTGGGAGGATTGTGTAGGATGTGGCAGCTATTGACAAAAACTTAACTTTTTAGAGGCCACCTATCTACCTTGAAATATGGTTTGTGCTGAAAGTCAGACAAGGGGTTATGAGATCCCCCCCCCTTATCTCTTGCACACTCTTATCTGCCCAACAGTCCGTAATAAATCAGAGAAACTCTTCTTCCATCTGGCTCACTCTAAATTCCTCGCTTCCCCATGATTTGGGAACATTTTACTGACCTTTCATGAATTCTGTGATATTACACAGAGCAAGAGGTTGGAAGAAGTGCACCAGGGAAATTCAGCAGGTATGAAATATGCCTGCAACTGGGTGAAGTCGTCAGCGATGCATCACTCCTGGGATCCATCCTGGGCTTTGCTATCTGCTGCTCTTTCTGCCTTTGGAAGGACATGCCTGAGGTAGCAGTCCATGGGGAAGGCCCAGCATGGACCCACTGCAGAAGGGGTGGTATGAGAAAATGTAAGACTGAACACCACAGAGCTCAGACGCCACTTCGTCCACTCCCAAGGGCCTTCTGACATTTGTATATGATTATCAAGAGGTGTGGAAGAGCTGCGGAAAAGACAGCTGGCACATTGGTCTGCTTTAATAGCCAATGTCCCAGATATTTGTCCTTTACATTACAAGTGGCCCTTGATGTTGAGAGGTAAGAGGTTTTATGAAAAATGGCAAAATTACTCCCATCTTGCAGAGTTTTCAATTATATTTAAGCACCTTCCATCTTTCTGCTCCATCTTTCTCTCCCATTCTCCTCATCAAGCCCATCACCTGAGGCTGAGCCACTACCCCAGTTCAGGCCACTACTCAGCATCCTGATCTCAGTCCCCCTCTTCTACCAGGAAGTTTACAAAGGCCATGTGCTGTGTTTGCCTGCAATAGCAAGGGATCAGACACGTAACCAAAAAATCCTTTTAAGTCTTTTATTCTTGTAAAAGTTCAACTTCTCCTCCACACATTCAGGAAAGGCTCAGGGTTAATCACCTCCTTTCAGGTCCCATCTCCACCCACCAAGCTGTCCTGCACCTCTTCCCTGTACACTTCAATATGCCACGTACCAGCTGTTGCTCATAAGGCATCCATCACACAGAGCAGCAATTGTTCCCTGAATTAAAATACCACACTGGATCATTTTGTTTTGTCCCAGTGATTGCCCAAAATGGCAAGTTAGAGACTGAAAGAGACCTCTGAAGGTTTTCAGTGTTGATTATAAGTCTCTTCTGCAGAGGTGGGTCCGTGGTATCCAGTAGTGCAAATTTCCTCTAGGAGATGGGGTTCGCTGATGATGGTTACCTAAATGCAATCCTACTGCTGCATCTTGCTCCCATCACTGCCTGCACAACACCTTTTACGTTTAATATGCATAACATCAAAAATACTTTTTTTTTAATTCTGTCTTCTGCCCCAAATATTTATTTTCATGGAAAAAGCAGAAGAATATGTACGCACATTAACAACTGCCACATTGTAGCAACCTATTTGCTTACAATGGTGATACAATCCCAAGTGTTTGGGTTAGTGGGATTCCACTGTACACACAATGAATGCGCATGTATTTGCCTTTGCGGTATAATAATGGCTAAATACAATACAGACATACACCTTAATAAAAATAGTGAGACAAGTTATTTGGTGGTGTAACTGTGTTGGCTTCGCTCAGGTTACCCCTGCACTGAATCTAGCCCTTATATCTGGTTCATATATATATATTGTAAAAATACAACACTTAATGGTTTTCAAGGCAGTTGTCTGTCACCTCAGTAAATGCAACAAAAGAGTGTATAACCTAGAAGGAAAAGATATCTGCCCCTAGCTAAATGATTTTGGAGCAGGGATGGGGATGGGGACGGGGGGTGGGAGAAGCAAAAAGGAAAAGAAAACCAACCCTGTACCTACATATGGTATTTAATGCATACCTCTAATGGAATGAGCTTCATAATTTATTCTGGGGTTTACCTTTTCATGAACTCTGTCTTGTTCCTGCTCATGAAAGATTTTCTGGTGCTTCGGATATATTAAAAGCACATCATCTCTGTCTCCCTCCTCTCATTTCTGTATATTCACATATTGATATATTTTGCTGAGGCACATGGCACAGTAATAGGAGTAATACTCTTTGCTTCTGCTCTGCTTTTTGTCTCAGGATCTTGTGCCAAGAGTTATAAAGCGAAGAGCCTAAAGTTAGGTTTTTATATTCACGCTGAGGCCCTTAAATTATGGCTCAAATTTCAGAGGTGCTGACTTCAAACGGAATTGGCAATTTGCAACACCACTGTTCAGGGCACTTAGTGCCAGGGTAAAGGTTTAGCACACTCATGTCTAACCCAGATGCATGAAAGGCCTCGTGGTGTGACTGCTTCTGCATCACTACACCAGATCACCTTTGGATGTACAAGTTTTGGCGGGATCAAAGGGAGTCACATCACCAGTGCTATGAGGGGCAGCAGTCGCTCCTGGCTGCCATGGCAGGGAACAGCAGGCAGGCAGCAAAGCCTAATACCCGATTTGGTTGGACAACCTTCATTGAGTGCTTTGAAAATGTCACACATCAGGACTGGGATTTTTAGGGGCTTCCAAATACTCACCTCACATTCAGGCACATTTCTACCAGCCAAACCTTTTGTGCGGAGCACAACAAAAGACCTCTTTCCTGACCTGCTTGAAATGTGTTATTCTCACCCCTGCTAAGAAATACAACCTTTTCTGATCACATAAATCCTACAGCTCTCCTTAATTTGCCATCGATAAAGTCAAAGTGAGCAAAGACTTCCTGCAGCAGCAGCGTTAGCTGCCCCACTGATGCAGCCCTAGCAGGGATGCCCTGCAGAGGGGTGGTGGGACCAGTGCGGGAATGGGGGGCACATTGCTCACGCCAGGAAAGGATGGTGTCTGCAACCTGCTGGGGTTTATTTTTATTTTCTTAACTGAAACAGCTCTGTTAGTACAAAACATGTGCTAAACCAGGGCCAAACTTCTAAGAAAATCCCAGCTCACATATCCCCTATTTTATTCAGCCATCCATATCATGTTACAGTTAATGGGAATAACATGTGATTTTCAAAAACAAACTTTTGCCCAACTTTTCTTGTGTATACATTTCCCTCAGATTTCTAGATTTTTATTACATTCTTTTGCTTTATTATTGTTAAACAATTTCTATCATTTAATGGCAATTTGTCCTGTTTACTCAATGCGCTCAGCGAAGGAAAATGGAAAAATGCATACACCAGAAGAGAACCTTACTAATCTCATTGCATGAATATTGTTTTTTTAGGAAAGGGTGGTTATGATACAGTCAATTATTCTGCCAACCTTCTCTCCCAACTTTTCTGTTTCCCTTTTCATCTCAGTTTTTCCTAGCTCTATGCTTTGCATATTTTATTGAGAAAGCAAACATACCTTGCAGTCCAAAGATGGGATAGGATGCATACGTATGAGAAAACTTCAGAGCATGTATAGTTTATCTTTTGTGTAATTGATTTTGTAGTAGATAGAAGCCGTGGTATAAACTAACAGGGTAATGTTTTTGATCAGTTTCCAATGCTTAATTACAAGTCTGCTATAACTAATTTCCTTCGCGTGCTTGCAGCTGCTACGCTTTTGTCATTGGCTTATTTTCTTTGAAAATCTGAAAGACATGGAGTTTTTCTGTGAAAGTCGTCTGTCCTGATTGACTCCTGCAGACACCTCATTACCACAGTCGTTCTGCAAAGTTGTATAGCTGTTTAGAACCTTGCATTCAAATAATTTCTTTTGTTTTCTTTTTAATTAAGAAAAAAGCAAAAAAGCTGTTTTGAAACACTACAGAATATCTGGCTCATTAGAGCATCAGACCAGTCATCTTTGCAATATGAAAAGCCTTGTGGGAAGAGCAGCAGAATTTCCTGGACTGGCTGCACCACCCATTTGTAAAAGCTACATATTATGAAAGAAAGCATTTGGTGATGTTGGGATATTTGTGTGGGGTTTTTTTTTTCACAGAGGTAAATGAGATGTCACCTTTAACAGTGTATTTTAATAGGGAAATCTACCTAGTGAAATCTTATGAAATCTCCACATTAATTTTTTTTTGTAGCTATGGAACTTATTAGCAGCTATACTAATAAGTTGCAAGGCATAAAGGGTGGTGTTATCACACCAACCACCTAAGGAACGGTGGCTGGGTTGGAAGCAGAAGCTGGGGGCAAATCAGATGATCTTAACTACCACCAAAACTGACAGATTTGCAACTCTCTGTAAGAGATGGAGATTAGATCAATGTCTAGCTGGAGTCTTTGGGCCCCTCTCCCATGGCAGAGCAATGCAAAACTCAACCTGCTCACATAGTGTGGGTTATGGATGAAGGGTCAGACTGGGTAAACTCCATACCGTAGCAGGACTGGGCAGAATATGACCCATAGATGTTTCCCCCAAACTTGTTCTTAATATCATGCTGCTTTTTGTCTTAGCATATGGTGACCCATCCCTTATTTATTCCAATGAAACCTAATTTGGACTTATTCTCCTCTGGATCTGGATGTTCAGCTCTCATTAACGTCAACCGCTCCTTAGTAAATCTTCAGGCACTTGAAATAATACAGTCAAATGAGGAGAATTAAGGCTGCTCGATGGGTTTAAAAGCCACCAGTCCTTATTTTAGAAGAGGCAGCTAAGTCAGGGTTGGGGGAGTAACATATATCTCTAGCTCCTAATGTTAATGAAGACAGCATTTTATATCAATGATTACATGCAAATGCAAATGTATGTAGATTGTTTACTTAGACAAGAGATTTCATACATCCATCTCTGCATTCCTACTCCTCCCCCCATCTTGTCACCCAGGAAGAGATGTTATTGTTATTCTAGTCATCTTTCTCTTGATTTTATTATCTAACAGTGCCATAAAAATGACAAGAAAATGGATTTTTCAGACAACAGTCTCCGGTTCCTGGTGTAATTTCATGTTGAGCTACAGATACTGACAATATCAGATAGTTTATACATTTTTCCTTTAATTGTACAGAGCAGCCTCGTTTTTAGTGAGGTGCTCACCACTACATAATTAAGAAAGTGTTTAAATTGCCTGACTCTTGTAAAATGCCAGATTTGGAAAGGATTGCAAGCACGAGGCAGCCACTGCTGGAGATGCTTTGCTGGGGTGAGCCTGGCTCTTGGTGGAGCCAGGGATGCAGCCTGGGTGTGCACTGGGTGATCGTGCACTGCTCAGATGGGCATGAAGAGTAAAAAAAAAATGTGAAGGGATGACAGGGATAAGCCCTCATCACAAAGCCACCAGGCGACATGCCTCCATGGGAGGTTTACGTACCTGATAGACCTGGCATAGGGTTTTTACAGGGTTCTTGCAGATTTGGGCTGATGTTGGGGATTTCAGCAAGGACCTTGCTAAGATCCTCACACAACCCCTCACAATAAGCCCAGTCCAGTCAAAATGTAGGTAAAAGCTGAGAGCCAAGCATACTACCACATGACCACAGGCATGGTTGAAGACTCAGAGGGAAACAGATAAATTGCCCTCATTGTCTCAGTGCTCAAACTATTTTGTTTTATTTTTAACGAGATAAAAACACATCTACTAAACAAAAAAACCCCAAACTTCATTATATAAGTCTCTCCCTCCAAAATGCAACAACAAAGCAAGCACCCAGCCTAATTGCACATCCATAATTTGACCTTTTCTGTGGAAGGTTGTGACTGATGTTTCTATGCTACACAAGGGGATTTGAATACCTCACACCCTCTGGTTTTCTTTCCCTAAGGCATCTTTGCAAATCTTGATATAAATCAAAATAGCTAGCGGCAAACACCAGTGAGCAGATTTGCCTGGTGGTCCACTGATGCACTGCCACAAGAAGGATCAGAGCTAGGCTGAGGAAGAAGGCAGCCAAGGAGTCTTTCTGGGGTGACGTGGTGTGGCCAGGTGCTGCTGGATGCGGCATTTGCCAGGGCAAGGGCATGGCAAAAGGGGGCAAAAAGAGGAGAATAATGGTCCAGCTCAAAGAATAACTGAGAAGCACCTCTCCCCTGGGAAAAAATGTTTCTTAAATAATAAATATTTTGATCGATTTGGGGTAATATTTAACAGATGTGGACAGAATATTTGCCCCTAAAATAAGGTACTCTTAATTGAAACAATATTCCTTGTATTACTATCTGCAAATTCAAAGAGCTTATTTTAGCTTAGGGATAAAATAAGCTTAAGCAATGGGAAGGATAGCCATTTTCCTTTTTTTTTTTTCAACAGCTACCTCTCATCTCTCAGAATTGTTTGTTTTATTAAGAAATCCTGCAGTCTGAAGCCAATTTACAGGAAGCCCAAAGCTGTGGGTTGCAGTAATTTTCATAAGGGCTATTTATTTTTTTAGCAGCTCACAATAAAAAAAGTGCCAGTCTGCTCCATATGCAAAGCAAAGGATTAACCAGGAGAGGAACGCTAATAAATTTCTTTCCTTCAGGAAAGAGCCAGCAGAGCTGTGGCTTCAATTTGATTTAGCCGAACACCATTGCCCATTGCTTCAAAATACCCTGCACCCCCACCGGCTGGTATCACAAGGAGCATCGTTTGCAGGGAAAAATCACATGCAGGATCATATCTACAACTGGCATGCATAATTACTCCATGTTTTCTCCAGAAGGGATTATCCGATGGCAATAATTATGTCAAAAACATGCCCCAAAGAATAACATTTCAGGCAACTGGAGCCATCAAACAAATACGCTGTATAATTATGTTATTTTTCCCCTCTGAAAGCTCTCACTCATATCTGTATCTTGCCTGCCTAAGACCTCCTCCAAGGGAAGCACCAGATTGTTTCCAACGATAGCACATATATCAAAGTGGGGATGGTGAAGCCAGCCTGGCCGGGCTCTCGCAGCAGCCCCCAGCAGGTCTGGCTCAGATGTGGAGCTATGCTCGGACTTTGCCCCAAGCAAAAGATGCCACCTCTAATATACAGAACTGTCATGAATTTGTTTTTTGTCATAAATGAAGCATGGGTCTGTGCTTTAATTTTCCTCACTGCCCTCTGTCAGGTAATAACCATAAATATTGTCCTGAATCATTAAGTCACAACCTGAAATGTGATCCTGCCCAGTTCCCAATCAGACAGCCATCTGGAAGATGAAAGAAGTCTATTTTTGTTTTAGAATGATCCAGACTCTAATTTGTAGTAACAGTCTTAACAGGCTGTTTCAGAGACATTAACCAGAGACTGGTCGCATTTGCTCAAGGAGGGAGCATTGTATATGCTGCGTAATATATGCATCGCAGGCAAAATACCCCATCACTGCTTTGAGCCTGCAACGTCTGTGGCTTTTTATTCCAGCGCCATGTTTCTAAATGGGCACAGGTTATGTGTCCAGGGTGACTGGAAATATACAGTGACATAAAAAATGCCAACACGTCTGTGGGAGACAGAAAATAGTATTTCCACAAAGCTAACAGTGGTACCACAAGTCGTATAAATGCCTCCTATCTTAGGGTTAATTCCATGCTGAAAGCAAATATTCTTTCTATATATATAAAAGTATTTATACATACATATATCTTATGATTTGCTGGCTACTGAAAAAAGTCTTTCCACCATCAAAGTGCTCTTTTATTGCAAGACTGTAATATTTTTTACTCTGTTAAAAGCAAAGAAAAAAACTAATCAAGTGATTATGCGGTTGAGCAAAAGCACTGTCAGTCAAGAACTTCTCATTACGTATCTGAAACCACTGCCCTCTCCTGACCCGTGCTACCTCCAGTTAGTGAAGGACATCAAAGACCAGCTGGCCTGCAATCACGCAGAAGGAACCCAGCAGATGAGATGGGAAGCGCATGCATCGGCTCTCCCTGCCAAGACACTGGAATGCTGCATTTCTCTGCTCCCCTGATGGCCGCAGTCCCAGATGTCCCCGGAGCAAACCCCACAAGGACTCATTTTTCCCACTTGTGGAATTAGGATAATGCAGTGGTGTGGGAACACAGTGGATGCATTAGCATGTGTATGCTGCTCTGTGTCTAGTGTCGCTAGGCTTAAAGTTAAGCCCAAATTAGATTATTTCAGTACAAAATATCAAAAAGCTACAGTCTTAATTCTGAAGAACAGGTAACTTTGTCATAACTCTCTCCAATTGCTTCCAAAGAGGAATTTGGGGATGTTTCCCTCATTCTTAAACAGTGATGAAAGCACTGTATTCAGTGCATCCTTGTTCTCACTCTCTTGCTCTTGCAAACCTGCCAATTAAAGATGGATGTGGAGGCACAGAAATGTATCTAACAGCAGACATCCCTCAAGCAGAAGTTCAGAGGGGTGATTGTTTGGCTGAGTCTCCTATTTTCCTTGATGTTTTATCATCCCGGGTTATGTTTCCTTTAAAGCTTACAGAAAGCATTTGCTGTAACAGATGTGTGTATGTGAATGAGCTTAGCCCAGAGATTTGGAAATGACCACACGGGGGTCTCTTACAGGTAGAGATAACTGAATTAGCATCCTTCTGAATAAGCCCTTCCATTTTTCTAAAATGCTGTGAGTTAGAAATGGTGCAGAGAAAAGATAAGGAGAAAAATAAATGCTGTTTGCCTGCCTCTCTGCACTGCAGATGTATGCTAAAGCAGGACTATATTTTAGCAGGTAGGATTGAAGTGTGTCTTACACAGGGAGGAGAAAAGGGAAGGAAAGATAAGGATTTCATCTTCTGATTGTCGTTGCTGAGGAAGAGATATACCCTGCCATACGTCCTGCGTCCTAAAAAACTGCTTCAGCCCTGTGAGGGCCCCAGTACTTGGCTTGGGTTACTCTCTGAAGCCTGTGTGCCCTCTGGGGCAGCATTTCCCTCGTACACACCACTGTATTCATGGCTGTACTACACTATTCCTATCAGACTGCTGAACTATTGGTGTTTTTACCTAAGCTTCGTACTGGGAGGAAGTAAAAGGCACACTGGGTGCATTTGCCCCATGCCTCACCATATGAGGCTTGACGCAGCTATTACTTGCATCTCAGCAAGGCACTAGCTGGGATCAGTAGTCTCTGGTGCTCACAGCTGCATGTGGCAAATGGAAATCTCTCTTCTGGACCTGATACATGAATAGACAAAACAGTTGCATAACCCGAGAAAGGAAGTTCCGTACCAAGTTCCCACTCTCTGGATGAGAAACTGAGGGAAGAGTAAAATCCTGGATGTCCTGGCACCACAAGAGTTGTCTGTCCTGACCTCTCCAGGGCTCACATTCAGCCACAGAGGTGAAGATGTCTGTGGAAAAGCCAGACTTGGACCCCTATTTCTATGACCAAGAGACTATTTTTCCTTCCCTGTTGCAAAGTAAACATGTCTGAGTAGCAGCCACCAAAAAACAGCAGGATCACAAAGCACTGAAAGCTTTGCCAGTATTGTCTTTCCAAAAATATGTAAAGAAATATTTTTTTCATTCTTTTTTAAATTTGAAAGCATACATGCTATACTATTACAGTGCAATGGACCGAAAATAATATCACAAGCATGATCTGGCATATCATACCATGTCTAGTGAAAAATGTCCACCAGAGCTCTTTCAAATTGTTTGGTAAGTTTTTATTTCGCTATTTTAAAAGTCACATAATTTGGACAAAGCACAGTTGTGATAATAGGGAGCGTGCTGGGTCTTTCTACATTCCATGGCTGTAATAATGAAGCCATTAAATTACTAGGTCAGAGGCCCCCAATTCGCAAAGAAATAATACCAGTTTGTTATTTCTAATCTTATTAAGTTAGAAAATTGTCTCGAGATGTAACGTCAACCTGTAATGGCTGAAGTATTGATTATATTAACCCAATGCTCATGGATAATTCAAAGAGCCTGATTTCATCTAATTTCTGTAATTTTTAAAACAGTCCAGCCCAATTTCTTTATCGCAAACTAATCCAGAATTATTTCTATAAATAATGAAAATGTATTATAGGATTTGCTAGGAGTAAGCCAATAAAACATTTTATGTGATGGCTAGCAGAGTGGGGTTTTAATCCCTTTCTTCTTTATCTTTCTGGAATCATGAATCTTCCTTTTTTCATTTTTTTCTCCTTTTTTAATCTTCCATTGTCTCTTTTAGAAATACATACATGCATATTTCAGAAATATCCATGGACTTGCTTTGTTCACCTTTTAACTGAAATTGATGGGTCCTTTGAAGATTTTACCTAGATAAATATAATAAACAATATCATTTCAGCTCCGCCAAATTTGAATCTTTCCCGGATTTGTACAATAGCTACACTAACAAGGGAGACAGTGTAAAATTCCAGAAACTTCAATGTCGCTTGGTTCCTGAAGAAAATTTCTGAATTATTTTCATTTTCTTTGACATTTTTAAGAAACATATAGTAGTGTATATAGTGTATGTGTGTGCACAAGTGATGCACATACACTTATACTTGCAAGCACACCTGGATAAGGTCCAAGATCCATTAAGCTCAATGGGAATCTTTCCATTACTTCACTGAGCTTTGGATCAAAACCTAGGGGGGCAGGTTGATTTTAAATTTACATTTTCTAAGGTTGTTTCTGATCCTCCCCACTGACCTCGCTCTGCACCACTTCCCCAGTTTCCATCCAGAAACCCCAGCTTGAGAAAAGCTGTGCTTGAGGATTTTTTCTGTGCCTCTTTTTCTGCCTTCATCCCTGTGGCTTTCCTATCAAAGCACTACATGCATTAAGAAAATTAATGTGACTTAAGTTACTGAACCAACCTGAAGGCTAGTTCACTCAAAAATATTTCCTATAAGGATATTTATTAGCTCAGAAGACATGTGTGGGCAGAGCATGTTATTTAGTGACCTGTAATGCCCAAATAATGATCACAATAAATCAGTACTCATTACTATGTAAGGGAGGTCTGGATCGAGTGACTCAATAGGTAATGAGGTCTAATTTAGTGCCACGGTATTATTTTACAGGGGGGGGGGGGGGGGGGGGGGGCAGGGGCTGAAGGGGGTCTAATTACCTCAGATTTCTCATGTGATGATGAACCTTTAACTTTGGCCGGTTGCTTCAGTGGGGTGTTAGAGGTCAGGCCTCTAATTGCTATTGGCTGCATTTGGCTACATTAAGTGAATAAATATTTAAGGTATGGACATCTAACACCAGGTTAAATGGAGCAAGACTGGGGCTAAAATCAATAGAATAGGATATGGGGGGGGGGAGAGCATTGAGGTAGAAAATAAAGAATTTAAGTCCTTCTTTGTGAATGAGTGAGGGGTGGATTTTGGTGATGGGGGGTGGGGTGCTGCGACTTGCAGGCAGCAAAACCCAGGACCTCAAACGGAACAGCACAGCCCATAGCATCCAGGCTAAAAGGCCCCAATACCTTGGTTTTCAGCCTTACTTTGTGCTGACACCCCAGAGACATTACTCCTGCTCTCCTGCCCCCTGCTGCTAGCATGGGACTATTCCTACCGGCACCGGTGGGTGCCCCTTCGCCATCCATAAGGCAGAAAAGACATGCTACAGGTGACACAGAAGGGGGGATCTCCCCATGGTCCCACTTTTTGTCTCCACTATCTGTCAAGATATTCTGGGGCCACCAAACGCTGGAGGTAGGCTCCTTTATAATGCACGTGTGCATCCCAGGAGCAAGCTAGTCCTCGCATAAGTACCTTTTCTGCAATGTGTTTGCTCCTTGCCTCCAAGTTTTTAAGCCATGTCTGGAGATTAGCTGCATGTCAGCTACTAAAATTAGCAGTGGGCATGAATGGGGTGGTAAGCTTGCCATTGCCAGGGTCCCTAAGAGAAGTTCTTCAGAGCTGAAATCCCTTAAAAGTCAATTACTCCATCTTCTGGAGGGTCCTTAAGAGCTTCCTGTTCTGGGAATTCACAATCTGGAAGCAAAGCTGAGCTCTCCCAGCTGTGAATCTTTGGATTTCAGGCATACATGGGGCTTCCAATGGCACATGGGGATCCAACCCACAGGAGCCAGGTGCTGGGCTCTGCCTGTCACCTCAGGATAGCAGTTCAGGAAAAATGGTACATTCTTTAGCATGGATGGAGCCAGATTGTCATCCACAGAAATGCATACTCCTTCTGGTGGAAAAGAGACTGTGCCAGCTCATCTCCAAACCTCTGCTTATACCTGTTATGTCTGGATTTTAGGAACTGATGAGGCTCACGGGACACATCAGTCCAAATCCTGCCTGGAAGATTCAAGTGGAAACTAAAACTTTTTCTACACTCTGATACCCAAAGGAGCAAAGAAAAACCTCTCAAAAAATGATTCTACATCCTAGCTTTCCCTCCTTTTTCCCCATCTTTCTCTCTCCAGCCAGACAGAGTGAGAAGGGGTGAATCGCTCAGTAACTGCAGTCCCAATCTGCTTCAAGGCTGACCCTCATTAGATGGCTTTGAACACATACAGCAGAAAATCCCTATTTCAGAAGTGTGGAAAGGGCTGTGAAAAGTAAAAAGAAAAAGAAAAGAAGCAAGCAAAAAGTGAAAGTCCTGACAGTAACATAATGTGTGAAAAAATTAAGGAGAGTAAACAGCAAGAGCTATGTAACAGCAACCAGTGTGTGCAGAACAATATCATGTTTCTGCATATTTCCAAGCAAGAATGAGCCATTTCTTTGTGGTTGGTGTCATTTAAATGGGAAGGAGAACAGACAGAGACTAGTATGTCTGTCCCTGCCTGCTGTGGCTACTGCACAGGTTAACACTGTGCGCTGCACAAGGCGGGCTCCAACAAACTTGCTCTTCAAGCCTTGTCCAAGGAACATCACTACAGCTATTTTTAAATCCCCAAAGAAGGGCTTGCTACTTAGCAACTGTCCTCTGATTTCCTAAGAAAATGAGATCTGTGCAATGATGCACAATACCAGAGCATCCATCTGTCAGTGCCTTCTCTCTCCCCTGCCCCCATTAACTTAGTGACTGATTTTAACTCAATTCAACATAGCAGTAGGAGCCTCAAAGATGAGAAATTCTGCAAATTTCATTAAATAGTCAGCCATATAGAGGAGACAGATCCCAGTGATTCCCATGCTGGCAGAAAGGCTGCCAAGTGAGCTCAACCACGTGAACTCACAGGTACTAGACATTAGTGAGTCCACAAGGAGAGCACTATTATGAACCCCCCACCATAGCTAGGGAAAAGCCTCACAGCTTATCAGTCAACAAAGACTCCAAACACAAACTACAGAGCCACTGGAAACGAGATTTCATTGATCTTACTGCTTAGAATTTTAATACTTTATTTTCAAGTGTATAATCTGAAGAGGCTCTACAAAGCAGATGAAGAAATCCTGAAGAGATTGAGCTGCTGAGCAGACTCCAGGACTGCAGATAATATACAGGGGATTTTTATTCTAGCTCCCTTTCCACTCCATTCCTTGGCCTTCAAGTCCTCCCTCTGCTCTTTTCAGGTTGTCTGAGTACTGATAACTCTCAAAGGTTGCAGGTTATAGGGAGGCCCTGTGTCTGATAATGCAGTATTATTTTTGGCTTACTCTCCTATATGTTTTTACTTCTGAATAAAAAGGGACTCCTTTGTTCTAGGTGTGGGTACAGGCTGAAGTGAAATACCTGAAGGTCTGGATGTCTCTCTGACGTGTCCAGTCAGCACCGATTTCTTACTGTCTGGAGGCCTTTGACACAGCAATCCATTATTTCTTGGTTTAATTCTTTATGCACAGCTTTTCATATTGATTACCTAACATCATTAGTTTTGGTCATTCCATACAAGAGACAATGGAAAGATCAATTTTAACCATATGAGCTAAAGGAACTTGCTCTTAAAGCATCCAGGGACTGGAATCATTTATCTTCTGCTCTCTGAATCATAAATCTTTTACAAGTGCAGCATTAGATTCATTGTTTGCTACAGACGCATGTGATGTAGTTGGGTATCATTGTAAGTGTGTCCTACATTGCAGTATGAGGCTGCACCCATAAAGCATATTAATGTACAGTATTGTCATGGAAATTGTCATGAGCTGCTGCAGAGAGCATGGTTTTCACAAGAGCTGTGCAAATCATCAATTGTTTTTAATTTGGTGGCTGAACTGGGAAGAGAGAATTTGTTTCTTTTACACCTAGAATAGAAAATATTTCCTTCATCAACTAATCAAAAAAATGTTTTGCACCCAAGAAAATATTTTTTTCAGGATTGTTTTAGTAAAAGCAAAGGAAATTGGGAAAGGAAGAGCTAGCTTCACAAAGGGATTTCAGTGGCATTTGCAGAATTGTCCAGAAAATGGGAGTAAGTCCATTTACATGCAATAACTATGCAAATAACTGTGGATAAGGCTCTCATGCAAAATATGGGAATGTACCATTCAGGCCCACATCTGCCCTGCCTGTTTAGGACCTAGGCAAGAAGGTTGAATGCTGAGCTACAGGGTGTCTTTTAATCGCATACATAAAAGCTGTATTGCTTTTAAAGATAATTTATACAAATACAAGAGGAAGGTTTTGAGCCATGGCCTCTCATATTCTAAGTCCCTACTGCTGGGGACAGAGGGAGGGAGTGGAAAGACAAGATACATCTGAACTTCTGCTCATAGCCTGTTCTGAGACTTTCCAAGCAAACTTTAAAACGAACCATTTATCATTCTTGTGTAACAAACTAGCAGTGACCAAACTCTCACAGATACTGCAGGAAGAGAGGAATGGGGCAAACTGTCACAGGAAAGTTCAAGCCTCAATGACCTGAGTTAATGGAGCTCTTCCATGGCCTTGTTACTGTGGTTAGTACTTGTCACTGGGAGGGAACACAATCAAAACCAGTGGACCAGTCTAATAAAGGCATGTTTCTGCGCTGACTACTTCTGACCAAGATCAATAGAGCTGCACAAAAACATGAGGAAAGGTATTTTTATTGTTTCTGACCTAAGAAATTGTCATGTGGACATCTATGTCATGCACAAGGGTTCTGACCTCTCCAAGTCTTCTGATCCAGTTTTCAAGCCTCAAAAGATCTGAGTTGGGTTGCTTCAGATTCGCACATAAATTTGAAATTTTGGGATAGTTTGCCAAACAAATGGATGAGCTGGAACTTTAGGGATATTTCATGTTCAGGTTTTGTTAACAACCTGGGAGAGGCATCTAAAAAGTACTAATCTTCAATCTCATTGGAAAGGAGCTGTTCACTTGAAAAAAAAAAAACTTTTCCAGTCAAGAGTTTGATCCTTCCCCAGGAGTTGCAAACAAGACTTTTTATCCTTCCCAAATTTTAACTGTTCTGCTTGGAGCCTTTGGGGAATTTGCTGTCACAGATCTCTGGACTGTAAAGTGCTGAGGAATATAACTACAGAATAACAGTCTCTGTAACCCCCAGCAGGACTAGTCTCTTTCAAAGGCCTCCAAAGTCATAGCGTGTCTCCTTCATTACAGAGAAGTAATGTCATTCTGATAGTTCCACCACTCCCACAAAAGACCTGTTAGAAATTTGGAGGTTTTAGATACTCCAGCCAATGTTCAGCTCAGGGTATTCAATGTAGCCTCAAATTCCCTTCAGGACACCTATGCTGAGTCACAAAAACTGAAGACCTAGGAGGCAATGAGAACACAGTGTGGATAAAGTGGTGATAAAAATAACAGGAAAGCCTCAAAGCTTTTCCTTTGTCTTGGACTATGATACTTAAGAATGCAACTTCAGACTTGTCCCCAGCTGAATGTATTCTCATTTCTTTCTTTCAACTCTCCTAAGGCAATGACAGCTAAAATAGCTAGAAAAGTGTAATGCTGAGAAAAAAGACAACAAAAACTAAGGGCTGAGATCATCCAAGCAAGCTTTCTGCTCACATCAGTGGGTAGTATGGAAAAGCTGCACATGCAGCAGTTGTACTGGTTGAAATAACAGAGGAGCTACAAGAGGGTGTATAACATGGCATTACATGATCAGGAGTATCACCAGTGTGTCTGTGGGCAGCCAGAAGGACCCCCTACAGCAAGGATTTTGCCTGGGAAATGCTGCTCTTTGCTCTCAGAAAACTCAGGTTTATTTGCAGAGCTGATGGCAGTGGTAGATAATACCTTACTCATCCACAGTAGCAATGTGATTACAAGATGGAGGTTTGGTGCAAAGAAGCAAGTACATGAAGGGCAGACCCTGTACAACCTACACCTGGAGCAGATAATAAACTACCCGGCTCTCCGGGAGAATGGTGTATTCCAGCATGATTCAAGATGATGTATGAAACCACCAAAGATTACAGTCAGTGATGTCTTGGGAATGATTTGATGTTTATGGTTAACCCTAACATTGCTTTTGTTTATAGATACTATTTCTAGAGTAATCTTATCTTGTACGGCTTTTGTGGAAACAAAAATTATCAGGCAACAGTTTTTATAGTACAGAGGGTGACATGGATTAGATTTACACTTCATTACAAACCAGTCCTACAAACATTGCTCAGGTGCATAATTCTTAGTTTCCCTGTGAAATTCACAAAGGAAATGAGACATTTTTGAGCTTGAGTGTGTGACCAGGTAATCCATGTTGGATTCATCTAACACCTCTGACGTTTGTGCATCCTTAGGCATCAGAATCTTTTGCTTGGAAAACTCTCTCCAGGAACAGGTTGGTTCCTTTGTGTTAAGTTATCCCCTATCTTTTATACCTCAGGGTGTTGACCTTACAGCCTCTCCTTAAAAATGGTAATAGAGATACTTTTTTACACCCTTGAGTACCACACATACTGTTGCAATGGGCCTTGAAAGTACAGTGAGTGAGATGGCTTAACCACCACTGTATCACGAAGAGAAATGACAGAGTGCCACAGTGTGGGATCCCCCTCAAGTCCCAGGGCTTTTTCCAGGTACAGGCTTACATACCCTACCCCAGTGAAGTCCTGAGAAGCACGATATAGCTGTAAGAAGTAATTAGCTTTAGATCCTGCTGTGTAGATGAGAAGCTTTTGAGGTGAACTTTGGGCCTCACAGAGTCCAAAGGATTTCCAAGGAAGTCCATTTGTGTATTAACCCATCTATCTAACTGTCAACATTTTTGAAGAAGCATCCAGAAAAACCATGTGAAATCATAATATTGAGCTGCAGTCAGGCCTACGGCAACAGTAAAGTCCACAGAGGAAAAAAATAATACTTCTACCTTTCAATGAAAAGAATTAATTTCTATGCATCTGTTCAAAGTAAGGAGAAAAAAAGGAGAAAGAAAATCTGTATTTTTACAATGAAATTTTGCCAACTTCTTAGCAAAAACAGCTTTCCAGAATGAAATGTCAGTTTCCCTGCTGTGAAAAAAATTCCTTTGGTTTTCCACAAGCATTTTAAAGAGAAAAGTTGAAATTATTGTTTAGATTTTTTTTTAATGAAAAACAGTAAAAATTATATTTTCCATCTGCTTTACCAGAGGTGAGAATTTGTAGCTACACACATCTCTTCTGTGGCTACTCGAGGAGTCAGATGGAGATCATTTGACCACCTTGCTTTACTGTTGATGCCACCCCCAACTCTCAAGCAGTTCTGGCAGCTGCCGGTGCAAGGGCGACAACCATCTGTTAGCACTGTTTGTTGCTGGGTGGTACCGCAGCATCAGCTCTCGCTGTGCAGTACCATCAGCCTTTCCCTGTGCTTGAGAGGGGATATCATCACTTTGCTGCAACTCACCCAGCAGTATGTGCACACATAGCATCTGCTCCCGGCATGCCACCATCACTTGTTGGGGCCACCTCTGAGGGGTCCACTTGGGAAATTAAGACCTCATGGATATAGATAAGAACCAGCCCAATGCCTTATTAATGGTACATGTTATTTGCATCACAGCAACATGAGGCAATGGTGGAAGAAGTAGCTCCAGGCACCAAAGGGCAGGCATGGGGATGAGCTACTCCAGGCACCAGGAGCTCCTTCTGCCTGGAGCAGTAGGTGAGATCTCCTACCAGCAAACCCATTTTTGCTGCTGGATTCTACTGGCCCTGTGGGGAAAAGCTTGTGAGGGGTGTTGCTAGAAACTTCTAGTCCTGACTGGACCTGAAACATCACCAGCAAACAAAAGTGAAGCACCAGAGCTGAGCTTCATAACTGTATCATGCTGCTTAGCTGTTAAACCCCTTCACTACCACCTGGAGGCTTGGAAATTGTTACTAATCCTCTTTACTGTTTCATGTATTTAGAAAGCTACGATGTCTTCACAGTATGTGGCATTTGCTGTGGCTGTTGGGATTTGAAATATCTGGAGTAATCATGGGGCTGGGGAAGTGCAGGGTCTGGATGCTCGCAGGAGCCCATCCAATAAGTTGATGGGAAATAACCTGCCCTAGGAGCAGGCATGCAGTGAAGTGTCAGTACTGCATCTCTGGAAGGCAGGATGTTATCTGAAGGGAACCACTTGATTTCTTCCAAAGCTAATGCTACCTAGTGTGAAATTTCCATCACTCATGATTTATGGCCCTTGGACTCACCTCTACAAGGTGGACAAGGTGGGCCTATATTAAGGGCTAGCTGACCCCCGTGTTTCTGTTTGGGTGTTGGCAGATGGTTGGGGGAGATGAAGACGGGAGAGGTTCACTTTCAGAGTCACTTGAGTATTCATAAATTTAGGATCAAGGAGGAAAATCGTTCCCTAGCAAGGAATCCTGAAATTAACGGAAGAAAATTTCAGGTCTGATTATGAAAAGCACAGGAGGTGACTGCTTCTGGTTGCTGTTAGCATGCAGCAAATTGAGGTATTGTAGTTTTATCTGTTACCAGAAAAGCCCTCTACTCAAAAAAAAAAAAAGAAAAAAGTAGGAGCCCCACAGTCTCATTTTTAACAAGGACCAGCTGAAAAATGAAGGCAAGCAGCGCACAGACCATCTTATGTCTGCCAATTCATTTCCTGGCCCTGAAAGGGGGGGGGGGGGGGGGGAAAGGGGGGGGGGAGAGAAAAAAATCCTCTTGTTTCCTCTCATGCAGGCCAAACATGGCAAAGCACCAGGGGAATTCTGAATGGAATCAATTGCACTTGTTACTAACTGAGTTTTCTTTTATTCTTATATTACCAAGGCCTGGATATTCAGCTGCAAGCAATTATAATGAAGAGTTACTGAGTAATGGTTTCCAGATTGCCTCATGATGGGGCATTAATTGAAAGGGACAATTTAAGAGCTTAGGCCATGTAAATGCATTTCTTATTCTGTCAGATCGAGAAATTTCTGCATACAAGAGGCTGAAATGCTCAGAACTGATAAAGACTTAATAGTAACCACTTAAGTGGACGTTTGGAAAAGGGATTTTACATTTAATGGATCAAGAATAATTAAAATAAAGTAGAGAGTCAGGGTTTTATTAGGAGTCAGAATGTGAATGTTATCAGCAGCCTGGTAATTCTTCTTGGAGTTACATTGAATTTGCATGGGGGAAGATGACAGGAAGGTTTGGCTCCTTATCTCGCTGTCTGATCTCACTTCAGTCCTTGACTCTTCTGAGTGAAAGGCCCTATTGAGTCCCAAAGAATCAAAGGCAAAATTCCCTATAAAGTTAGCAGGATGAGTTCTGAAGGATAGTATTGCATTGCTGGATATCTGCCCTTTTCTAAATACCAGTTAAGAGAAAGTACTTCCATACCAGAGAGCTGATTCCTAATATAACAATCGGCTGCAAGTGTAACAGTGGATAAATGAGGGTTTTAATTCTACTGTAGCCAAACAAACACAAATGAAAAATATCCCTTGGACTACACTAGTAAAATCTAGGGTTGTTTGTTGCAGTGAAGGGGTGAACCCCTGGAATTTGCAAGCTGTCCAAGCAATACTATTTTCAGTATGACATAACCAATATTTTGCCGGTTTTATGTAACTATGTCTCTGCACTTAACTATGAAATCATACATTTCTTTTTTTTCTTCAATCAATATTTTATTGCCCTAGTAACTGCTACAGATAATACAAATGAAAAATACATTTCACACTAGGTTAGTGAGTCTTCCTAGTTTTTTCATTAATTCATATTAAACAAAAAATGGCTACTAACGAAGAGAAATGTTTCCTTTCCAAAAACACTGAGCCACTTATAGGAATAATTCTGAGAAGAATGAGGGGGAAGGGAGTTTATGTCTTGGGCTTCTGCCATTATCTAGCTTGAACAGATGGAAGCTCAGCCACTTGTGATTAAATCACTGGAATGAAGACAGACATCACTGAAATGGTGGTCAGTTGTTTGCTCAATCCTATGTGAAGAGCAGTCCCCCTGAAGCAAGCCACAGCCTGCTGGAGAGCTATTACCAAGATGCCTGGGGTTGAAAATATAAACACCTTCAGAGTGGGTGGTCAGCTCAGGTCAGTCTTAGGGTTGATTCACAGGCACTAAATTAATCTGTAAAAAGGCATGTTGCTAGACTGCAGTCTGGGGAGGAGGGAAGCATGGTGTGTGCCAGTTATTAGGCTCCTATAAATGAGCAGGCCAGGCTGGAATCTGTGTTTCACCATCTGATGCAAAAGCAAACCGAAAATGAGGGTAGAAGTGAAATACTGGTCCTGCTCAACTGCATGGCAAAATCCTCCAGGCTTCCCTAGACTACGTGCTTCCTGAGCCCCCTTCCCCTCTGCTGCCCCATGTCACCACTCTCCTTCCCCTTCCAGTTGCAGGGAGCAGCATGGCTCAGGGCAGGCAGGGAAATCCAGCGAACCTGGGGGCACCTGCAGAGACTGTGGCCAGCCACATGGGAGCCAGCACCATCCCCCCCTGCAATCCTGGGACCTCAGTTGTTGCATTTGGTGGTTGCCAGATGGTTGCTTTTGTCAGACTAGTCTCAAGATGTAATTCAATATTGGATGGAGGTAGTGTCCAATCCACCTTTGGACCTGGCGTGGTAGAGTTAGAAGGATCCTCCAGAAGAAAAGCCTTGCAAGTGAAGCAAAGTGAGGCATCTGCATGCTCTAAATCATGCAGAAACCTGGCAGGAACCAGGTACAGCCAACACAGGAGACACCCAATAACATGGCCCCAGTTTCCCCCCATGATTTGCACATGCCAGGTGCTGGAAGAGCAGAGAGGGACTAGGAGGGATGGCTAAGCTGTTACAGCCAGGAGTACAGGAGAAGGGGACCATTTGCTTGCCAGGAATAGAAACTATCCCTCCACATCTCTCCTGATCACTCAGTCTGGCTGCCCCACCTCAGGACCTCCATCCCAGCTCTGCTGCTTCCCTGCCTCCTCCTAACGTCTCTTCCTCAGGATGGCAAAACCCACAGTTGCCTGCACTGCTGGGAAGCCCTGAGCAAGTGCTGTGGGAGATGGATGCAGAAGCCCTGTGAAAAGGCAGCAAGGTAGAAAAAAAAATATGCCAGTGCACCCCAGCCCCTGATGCATCCAGGTTTCTGCACCAGGGTGTGCACGGGGGAGACACCCTGGGGACAGGTTGCTGCATTTTGGCTTTTTTGGCTTCTCTGCCTCTCCCCCTGGCACTGGCAGTCCCTGACACAGCAGAGGTGCAGAGACTTTCACTGAGAAACCACAGAAGCTGTGGGAGAAATGTCTGGGAAATGCAGGACGGAGCCAGGGTGGCCTTCCTTCAGGTGAGAAGAAAAAGGCACTATAATTAATCAAATATATCTAGATTCAGTTAATACCTGGAGAAGAAAAGGTATGCAGTGCTACTTCACGGAAGTCACAGGAAAGCAGGCTACTGCAGAATAGGAAATTTAGGAAAGGCTTTCCCCTTTACCCTCAAAAAACATGTATTTATGTTCAGTAGGAGGGCTTCTTTTTAAATCAATGCCAATACTTTCTTCGTTGACTAATAAACTTACACATGGAATTGCTCCAGTCTACAACCAATCAGAAATTCATCCAGCAATCCCACACATACAGAAAATAAATGAAAATATTTTTTCTGCACTATTATTAAAAGCAGAGAAAAACATTATTTGGGAATAAATAATAGCATCATTAAAAATAACTTGTGGGAGACTAGAGGTCTGGGCAGGGGGTGGCTGTTATTGTTTATCAGTTAAGGTTTCCCCCCAAGTCCAACTCTGCTTTGAAATGTAACACGTCATTAAGGAATTTGAAGTTACAAAGTACAGACACTTGCTCCTGACAGTAAGCATGGCCACTTCTGTTAACAGAGCAAAACCATAACCACTCCCTCCACCTTGCCCCTACTCCAAAACAGCAAAAATCCTGATTAACAGCCAGGATAAATATGGCAGCCAACCAAAACACTATCCAATGTGAAGTTTGGTCAAGCTATAAAACTGCCAGCAAGAAACCCAGAAGCAAAGCTTGACACTGAATTTTAAGTTTAGAATAATAGTCGAACCCAAAGAAATATGAATCTGATAACCGCTAAGGAAGGAGTCTGGGATTTTCATTAGTCACTTGCATGGAGGGGGTGCTGTTGCTGGTGGGAGGTGGGATGCATAATAGCACAGTGGTGAAATGTAAAAAGGGGCAGAATGGTTCAAATCCTGAGAAGGAAAGGGAGGGGGGGAAGTGTATTTGTTTTTAAAGGCAATTTTACATTAAGTCACACAAGCAGTTGAAAGACTCACTGTTCTTGCAAGTTCTATGCTGGTCCACTCTGATACAGCATAAAAGTTCTCTGTTTGTATAAGGGGAACGGGTGTGTGCTCAGCGCCCACAGAAATTAATGGACTGTACACGAAGTCATTTTTCCCTCAACTCCTCAAATTTATATTTTTTTTTTTAAGGAAAAGCCTGTGACCCCATCATATAATGGAAAGTCAAATGCCTCAAGGTAAATGAAATAATTAGAATGATATTTCCTTTGCTTTAAAAATTTCACTTGCAAAAAAAAAAAAAAAAAGCCAACAAAACCCTTCAAGCCTCCAAAATACTTGGAGGTGGTTTACTTGTTTTTTCTGGCTGAAAAGGGTTGTTGAATAGTTGGCCCTTATGCATTTTGACTTTGTGACACCCAGGTTTTAGTCATGCTTAGCCTTTCTGAAAAATAATAGTAGTAATAACAGCAGTGGCAGATTTAACCACAAGCAGACGGGACGTTGCCTCATGGCCCCTTCTCTGTAACGAGCGTATGTTATTTTGGTTGCTATTTTCTGCTCTGCCGAAGGGCTTGAAAGCACTTATACATAACTCCTGGCATCAGTCCCACACCTTAAATGGTATTCCCAATGTAGCCAAATAAGAATTGCTCACCTAGGCAGGATTAAACGGTTCATTGTCTACCTGCTGCATGTATGTGTATAGATGTGTAGATGAAAAGGCAGATGTTGATTTCCTATGCGTCTGCATACCTTTCATACATTCGTAATGCACTAGTGATAGGGAGTGTGGTTGTTATCTGTGATTTTTGCAGTGAACTAGAAAGTCCTCTCTCCTTCATGTTACACAGCATCGTGCCAGACTGTTTATGCACAATTTCCTAAAGCCCTAAAACTCAGCACTAGTGTTTAAAAGCCAGAGCAAAAGCTGCTTTTAGTGGAAAGAAGCTGACAAAATCTTTTTATTAAGGCTTTTTAGCTATATTTTGAGGGTCTGTTTAAAAACAAAATCCATTCACGCCTAATTAGTGAGATTTTTACTTGAGCGGAAAAAAGGGGGAAAGAATATTATGATGCATAAAGGAAAAATTCAAATCAAGTTCTTTTTTTGTGTGTGATTTTTATTTTATGTAGTTCTTCTTATAAAACTAGAGCTCAGGATGCTCAGGAAGAGGAAACTAGGAACTAAGAGGTTACGTATGTTAGATAACAACATGCTGCATGCAGTTGTGCTGATACACAGTGAGTATGTGCCGCTTAAAGGAACCATTAGCTCCCTCTCACCTCAGAGATCCTCAAAGGGAGTCACAAACAGATCCCCGTGTTTCTGAAGATGCTGATATTTGAGGACTGGGTGCTGGATAATGGTACCTGTAGAGCCTCTGTTTGCCTCACAGTGTCGTTTCTGTGTAGGGCTTACTTGCACAAGAGGCAGTCGGTTCTGAGCAATCCAAAGCACATAGGCTACTGTATCTGGATTTGTTGGGTATAACCTAAAGGTTCAGAGATCTCTGTGTAACCCCTCATGGTATTCACTCATGCTAAACAATTCAATTTTTATAGAAAATGTATGAAAACCTTTTCTACAGCATTTTCGAAGCCATCCTACAGAGTTTAACAAAGCCCCAGTATGGACTGTTTCCCATTAGTTTACAGATCCTACTCATCATCTTACTCAGTGCCAGAGTATTTTTGAGTAAAGGGGTAGACAGCAGCTTCTGTGTCTATACAGTCTCCTAAGAGGGCATTTCACAGCTTTACAGATGCAACAGGAATTTAAGCTGTAGAAGATGCTACTGCAGTGCTGCTGACAAAACCCTGACCATAGTAACTACAGCCACCACAGGCAACACTCCAGGAAAAGTGGGAAATGGAGGAAAAAGTGGAATATGTCCCAGGAATGGCTTGTCTCCAGGGTGTCATCTGGCACCGTGCTTCTCCCCTAGCCTGACACAGAGTGCAGGAAAGACAAATGAAATCCTGGGAGGTTATACTACCTTGTTTTCCTATCAAACCTTGCTCTCAAGCCCATGGATACTTTACAGGAATGATGTTTTTCCTCAAACATCTGGATCCCACCAAAGGCTTTCGAAGCAGAGCTGTGACAAATACGCTATTGACAATGGCAGATACAGAGATGTGAGCATGTTTCTGTCAGAGGGCTGCTGGAGATGATCAGCATGATAAATTGTTTCTCATTATCCCAAAACAGAAAGAAAGAAGGCTTTAGGTGAATGCTCTGTACTTTCATACCAATGGGGAAAAGGCACCAGCATGGAAGGACTACAGATACCAAGGACCGATAAAATTAAAATAACAATTATGGTTAAAAAGTGTATGTCTGTCCAGTCATGCTTTGGCAGTGAGGTTACTAAGGCATTAGAGACAGTCAGCAGGCATAACTGAGGTTGGGGCACCATGCAGCAGGTGCCTGTGGGCAAGCTACGTGTCTACCTCAGCAACTAAGGAAGATCATCAAGATGCAGATATTCATCATCATTCTGCAAGAGTTAGGTGTGAGTAAATCCAAAGATTTGCAGAAATCTTAGGGTATGTCTCCCATAAGAAGATTTTCCCACACCATCATCTGTTTAGCTAAGCTGTTTGGTCTGGGTGAATTTACCCCTTATTGTTTCAGGGGCAAAAGTTAAGAATGGTATTTTTATTTTAAAAGCAGTTGGGAAAATATCTCCACTAGTATATACAACTGCAGGCAGCAGAGGGACTAAATATATTAACAGTGAGTGAACAACTTTCTTGGAAAACATCTGTGGATGACAGTCATTCCACCTCACACACACACACACACACACCACCCACCCCCACCCCCCCGAAAACCCGACATTTGGATGGCTACTTATCAAATATAACCAAAAGCAGCTGCAAACTAGATAGGCTGAGCTGAATGTGAACTTCTCTTCTGCTGAACCTACTGGAAACTACGTCACTTGACAATCACCTGACTGAAGGTAATTTTATAGGGGGAACTGCCAGCCAAGGTACACTCACACACCGGCTACCCTGGGGCCAACCCTTGCAAAAGGTGAAGCATCTGAAATTCCCATCCAACCCTCTGCGGCACCAGGGTTTACAAAGATTATTAGCATGGTCTTCCCTTGACCATGATAAGACAGGATTTTGTACGCATTCACACCTTTGCTCTCTCTAATTCATATGCAGGGTACGCAGCCATGACAAGACCCTGAAGCCGTGAGTAGGGTGGCAGGGCTCTGCCTGAGGCTCCTGCAAGTAGTTCATAGACTGGGTCTCATTTACCAGTTCCCTACCCATACCAGGGGCTACATATGGAGAAGTGCCACTGGAAGGTGACGGCAAAACTCTCATTCCCCATTCCCTGTGGGGAAATGAATGTCTTGGGTGTTGGGAATGAGCCTCTTGGGTATGGGTCATCCTGCAGATCCCTGACTTTTCTTGGCCTTGGAGCTTTTGTGCTTTATGGAACAGCACAACAGGTCTGATCCTGGACCTAGGGGACAGTCCCTGCTCTTCTCACAGTGTCCAGAGACCCACTATGGGCTGCATTAAATAGCACTGTGACAACAAGGTCCACTCCCACATTGCTGCCCAGCTGCAGTAACAGGGACTGCACCTATCCAGATGCAATAGTGTCCTTCCATAACACACATCTCTGCTTTTCAGCTGACTCAAGCATAGCATGTTCAGAGACCAGGGAGGTGGATGCAGAATTTAAACCCCTCAGCTAGCGATACCCTTGACAGACTATGTAGAGCTTCCTAGGATGCCTTTATAACAATTAGGTGTAGCTCCAGTTTCTTGTTCCTTGTTTTGTTCACCCTGAGAAGCATCCCGCCATCATTGACCAGAAGATGTTCAGGTGCCATTGATCCTGACTGTTAGATGCAGGAAAAGACATACAGACATTTAATTTACATACATCTGTAAATCTACCTGCCCTTGCCAAGATTATTGAAGTTTCACTTGTTCACCAAAACCAATAATGCACTGCCTCCATTTTCTATTTTCTTTCTAAAAAGCACGTCTTGTATCTCCTATATACACCTGTATACGTTGATGATGCTTCTTTGTTTGCAAAAAATATTCCTGCACTATGCTATTTCTTGGTAATGCGATGCATACTTGCAGTGCAGTCCTTACATAGCCTTCTAGATCCTGCCAATCTTTCAGCTGAAGCAACTTTATCCTGTAAGCTGTGACAGAGTTAGGACAGGTCTCAGTGTTACACATTTGTATTTCAGAGGGTCCTGCGAGTACAATGGCGGATTTAAACATTTGCCCTGCAAAATCTCAGCTTTCATGAAGTTTTACATTGCAAAAGTTCCACCAGAAAATTCAAATTCAATCACGTATTTTAGTAGGTGATGACTCAACTTAAGTAATATACCTTTCCAACGTGAAAATAGTGCAATAAAATAAAATAATAAAAAAAAGGTTGCTATTGTACTTTATTCCTCCCATGGAGAAAAATATAGTAGAGCTTTCCTTGCCCTGTTCTGCACTAAGACTGTTGGTTGGTATCATGGTTTAAAGATTTATCAATCTCCCACTGTCAAATATTTTTCTCTGGTTTTAAATGAAAAAAAAAATCTTTAGCTGAACTCATGGAGACATAGTGAAAGTTTATAAAAAGTGTGTGCAATGATGTTAACAAAGTAACTCCATACAAAATCTCAGATGTCTCCTACAGGGCTTCGATATTTACTAACAGACATGCACGAGACCCCAGTGGGGCACACAGGGGCAAAGCTTCCATAGAACAGAATCAACAAGGACGTACAGCTGTTAGAGTGCTCTGGATCACCCAGTCACTTTCTGTTAGGGAAAAATAATGATTAGTATTATAAATATATAAGAATAAGCAGCATGGCTTCTTCTAATTGTATAACATCTACAACACCCTGTGTGCAATCCCAGCATGCCCATACTTCATCTTCTTTTGAAAGATGCCTGCACAGACAAGCTTTAGAAATATTTTTTGAGAAAATCATAAACTGCCTTGAAAAGTTCTTTCAAATGTAGGCATTCTTATATTATACCTGTCTGTTAACATCAGTGATCCTTCCAAGCTGAGATTTTCCTTATGGAAAGTTCATTTAAGGAAAGATTAAGACCATACCAAAATTCTCCAGGCTCTTCCATACCTCTACAGAGGAATTGCAGCCCACGAGGTCAGTCTGGCCCTCCAGCTGTTTACAAGAACTATATCATCCAACTAGGGAAGGGAAAAGATACCATGCGAATAAAATGCACCCATTCTACTGCAAATGGAAGTACCCAGACAACCACTCACAGGGATCAGTTTGTGCACAAACCGTAAGCCCTGCTTGCACAATGTGTTTGCCAAAGACCTGCAAAAAGTAGATCACCAAGTGCAAACTGAAGTCTATTTTGTCAGCATCTGTGAAGCAAGACCTAAATATAGCAGATAGAACTTTCTTCATGAAAGACTCATCATGCTGTGATAACAGATCACCTCACTCCAAGCATTAAACCAAGAGAGCACCAGGGACTGTTTTGCTCATGTTTTATCCAATCTGCTCAACTGACACAGAATTTGCAAAATATGCTTTGCAGTCTTGACATGCCAACAAGGCACTTTTAATTTTGGCTCCAACCCAAGCCCGGTGCTAGTTATCTGTTACTTTGCATGGAGTCATCGTATTTTCTTCCTCACCTACACTTTTGATTCCTGCATAAGCTTTAACTAACCTCTTCATTAAATTAGGAGTTTGGAGAGCTTTCTCTTTTAAACCTTGGCATCTGCAGGTTGTTTGACAAGTGCTCTACACTTGACAGCACCGTTTTAAAATTGACAGCTTCAGCTTATGAAGATACAACACTAAACCACTGAATTCACTTGGTTTGTTCCATTTGTTTCAAGATCATTTAATCAAGCTTGGCAAAAACATGTGAGAAATAATTTACCGGGAGACACATACAAGGCAAGCAATTCACATTCTGCGGGTTATTTACTAGTTACCCCTGAGCAGTAGCCAGCTAACTTCTACCTAATCCCTAATAACGTTGTTTTTTCTCCCTCCCATCAAAAATCTAGCACTCTGACCTTAATGCAAAGTGATGGATTAATGTTACACATGCTGTTCTTAAACCTCAGTCACCCTCTACTATGACAGCAGGATTAGAAGGGAAAGTATAGACAAGGCACCCAGCAGATTCAGTGATTTAATTGTCTGAGCTTCTGGTGTGCAGGCTTAACTTTGGCTTAAATAATGTCTTTTTCCTGTCAAAAGAAGTCTGTTTGAAATTAATTCCTTTTACTGAAGCCCCAAGTAGAATAGTTTCAGATATTTTGTGCATGACAGAGGTGTTGTTTGCCTTAATGCTCCCCAAACTTTAACCTGAAGCTGTTTGCTATGGCCACTTTCTGCATCTTGTTTTGGAGATGTCTTGATCAATTAGTGCAATGTCACAGTTACATGTAGTTATTGTATCTCCAGCTGCAAGCTGTTAATAATAAACTTACCCACAGGACAAACCTGCCATATGGTTGATGGCCAAGCAAGGCTAAAATATGCATTAGGAAAAAAATGCAACTGTCAACATGAAGCTGGATATGGCTTATTAGATTTGATGTGGGCATCTGACAGCAATGTTTCTTTTAGCAACATTCTGTACTGCAGGTCAGGAATCTGCCTACTGTGGAATATTTGTCATAGGAAGACAAGAAGAGAAAAAAACAAGGAAACATTTGTGAAATGGAGAATACAGGGTAGGTTAGTGGTGGCTGGTTTTTTTTTCCAAGGAAGGAAGGAGGAGGGAGTGTTGATTCAAGGGGTTTTTTGTAAGAATGATTTGCTAAAGAAAGCCTTGTTCAAATTTTTTTCACAATCAAGGGAGATCGGCTGCATATGACAAGAAAACAAAATGTGGGGTTATTCTTGCAGATATAAAGGAATTAGACTGTCACAGAAAACATGAGCTGTAGAAGAAAATATCCAAAGCCTATCTGATAATAGTTGTATTCCCAGCATTTGGATATTTTTTGTAACTCTTGATATCTATTCTAGCCACTCAATGAATAGCACTGGCGCGGCTTCTTGCCTCACTGATAATACCGGTGCAGCAAATGCTTCCTTTAGCTTTGTAAAAGCGGAAGGTACCACAGCTGGGTTTGCCATTGAATAAGACAAGTCAAAGAATGACATAAAAGTAAAAGCAAGCCCTCCTATTCAGTGGAGGCCTTCAAGTCCTTTCTTCTTGCCTCATCAAAGGTCACTTCCCAGTAACTTCACTTCATTTATGAATCGGAGGGTATGCAAACAGTTTCATTCCATACTACCATCACTTTCATCAATGGGAGCAGAAACCAAACTAATTGTTATTATAAGAGCAGTGATGCAGTGAAGACCTTATTAAAAGTCCCAGAGTCCTGTTTACATGTGGTAAGGCTTGATTTGATTAGTTGGTAATTAGAAGCACACTATTAATTATGCAATTTAAAAGGCATTGCTGGGAGTCACAGTTCCTAGGAGAATTCTCCAATATTAGGGAAAGCATTATTTTTTATTAGACTTTGTTATCAATGCCTTGTTCTTGCAAACATTCCTGCACATGCTCAGCTTTCACATGTGGTGAGTGGTCTCTCTGACTTTACCTGTCACTCCCAACCTCATCAGCAGAAGCTCTCTGAATACATCTTTGAAAGGACTGGGCCTGAGATACAAAAATACCTTCCCAACTTCCAGTTGTTTCTCCAGATTTTCCAAATATATTTCCCACAGAGATGATTACTCCATGTTATGGTAAACATAAAAAATAAGGGCACACTTTCCTGGTAGTTTGGAGACATTGTGGCTTTACTGGGCGAATCACTAGATAAACAGGAGTGCTTTGATGCAAACCTCAGAAAATCAGCAGTTGGTCTAAAACTGGTGACGTTAAAACACTTTGCTCCCAAACATGCCATCATTTTGCATTACAGCAGTGTTCTCTCTCTCTCCATTCAATGCAGACTGATATTCAAGCCAGGCCAGGTATTTAGCCTACTGTCTTCTGGGGTAGGGGGATGCTGTGTGTTCAAAAATTGTTTCTTTTGTTATGGCAAACTTATTGTGAGAAGCTTGGTATTCTACAAAAAACATAAACTGGTTTGGGTTTTTTCCTGGGCTCAAAAATATTTCTGGTAGAAGTGAAGAGTTGGGATTAATCCAGGCCCTTCTTTTTCACAGTTTTAAAAATGTAGAGGAAAGATCAAAACTATGGACTTAAACTGATTTCAAGCCTGTATGCCACCAGCTATTTTTGTGCATTATTCCTGAAGGACCTATATGTTAGAATGTTTTTTCTTCCAGCTAGCTAAATTTGTACTGGGGCATAAACAGCAAAGAAAGCTCCAAATTAATAAGACAAGGGAAGCAATCAACAAGAAAGACCTCAGAGTCAGAGTTCAAAAAGAAGAAATGAAATGTTCAGTAGATGGGGGGAAAGAAATAATTTTGATGTGGTGCAAGGTACAAAGTAAAGAGCAAATGAAGAAGAAAAATTAGGGGGATAATGAGGATTGAGAGGAGAGTAGAGTATAAAGAGATAAAGTATTGTGTGAGCTGAACATAGCTGAAAACAGTGGAGTCCTAAGAACAGGGAATTAGCCCTAATTTATGATATAAAATTTTTTTCTTGCTATTTCCAACAGAAGAAACATGCTTACTTTGATCACAGAAAGTTAATTAAATGCACCAATTCTTGGTAGCATATTTATGAACCATCACTTACATTAACAACAGCTCCATGTATATACACAGGAACTTACTAGTAAATCACTGCTTGCTTATTGTTGCTCTATATTTTTTCACGATTTCATCTTACCTGTTTTGTCTGAAGGGAGAGTGTGTCTGTAACACATCTGAATCTTCATGATAGCCCTAATTTAGGTGTTATGCATACACATTTTCTGTGGCTTTCTGGGCCACCCATCTATTAAATGTCCTGCCACTTGGCTGTTTTACATGATGTCAGCTCGTGATCTGGTTTTTTTTACTCTGTTACCAAATCCTGACTTCTTAAAACATTAAATAAAATGTTTCTTTCAGGGTTAATTATTTTGGAGTGTGACAGAAACCAGCACTCATAAAGTTTGTTGACATAAAAAGAGTAGATGTGAAAATTAAAATGTATGCATGTCTACACTGAGCTCCTGAGCTAATGCATTGAGTTTCAGATCTTGACAGAAACTTGGCCTCCATCAGTCTTGACTCTGTTTAAGTGACAGGATGGCTGGCAGCACTCACCAGTGCTTGCAGGATGTACTAATATTTACAAGCAAAAGAAGGTCTCTGGCTTTGTTGAAATAACACCACTTTCTTAATTTGACTGCTGCTCCATAGCAGACCTTAACAAACAGCTACCAAGGGAGGAGGTAAAGGACTGAGCTTTCATCAAATACTAATGTTTACCTTAAACCTAAAAAGTCACAATTATATTAAACAGATTTCTGAGGCCAAAGTATAAATAATGATATCATTCTTCTGGAATATCATGCTCAGGATGACAACGTAAACACTAAGTAGTTCCAAAAGCAAAATGCAAAAAGGGGAAAAAAAATTATACTGGACAAGATTTCTTCACATAAACAATCAAAAAATGCTTGCAAGTTGCCTGTCTGGTACAGAGGTGTACAATGCATGTGTTGTATGTGTATGGGAGGAGACATGGAAACGTATTTGGCATTTCCTTTCAACTAGCTGTTAAGGCAGGGGCAATTGCAAAGCTTAAATTAGTTTTCAACTTTGGATCCAAAGTCACCTGAAGCAATTTTACCTCACACTTCCATTTCTGCTTAATCTTTGAAATATACAGGATTAATGTAATTGTTTGATAACATTTCTGTTTATCTTCAAGGATGGCAGTATTGCTTGGTGGATTGCTGTGGGATTTAGTCTGATATACTACTATCTGTGTTTCTATATATATCTGTACTGAATAGGTTAGTAATACAATAAATGTAAATTATACATCGCTGTATATAAAAGTTATCAATTCTCTAAAGAATTTGCATGAATCCATAAATAGAGTGATTCATAATTTGTAAAGCAATTACTCTCTTCACAGCCCTGTGCAGTAAAGAAATAAAAAGAAGGGAAACAGAGACTGCAGAGAATCTGCATGGCTTTGCCCAGGATCATACAGTAAAACAGCAGCAACTTGTGCAGGTACATCCAACCTATAAGCAAATACATACTCTACCCCAAAGAATATCTAGTGAAAACCAGCTCTGGAGAAATTAAAATGACATTACCTCTGATGTTAATGGGACAACTTAATTTTATACCCCGACACACACACACATAGGACCATTTAAGTCACTGGAATTCCCTCCACTGAAACCAGCATGAATTTGGCTTTTTGTGTCCAAAGGGCAATTTACACTGAAAGCATTTGATTTTGATACACATTAAGATGGAAAAAAATCTGTGAAAGGGTACTTTTGCATTGATTATACCATCAGAAAATAAGAGTGGGATAACAAACCAACAAAAACCCTACTCACAGTGTCTGCCAGGCTCCAGCATGCTATGTATAATTGGAAATGTGTACTGCTAAATAAAATAATCAAATAACTCTTCAGCTGCCATTTATAGCAAAATAGCTAAAAAGACCTTTTGCTTTTCTGTGTGGGGAAATCAGGGAGAGGAAGAGGCACAGCCCAGGCAAGGGAAGCGTGTGGTGCTGTACTGTAGGGCACTGTCCCAAACACCCCCGATGAGGAGCCCAGAAGCAGCACAACGTCAATGGGTACCTTGTCTTCCATATTTCCATTCACAGCCAGGCAGCTAGGCTCTTCTTAGCTATGTGTAGCCAGAAGTTTTCACCTTTTAAGCCAGTGTTCAGGTTTTAATGCTTTCTCTGCTGAGGAAAAAAAAAAAACTTAAAATGGAAAGGATGTGATATCAAGTGTTGAGGTGTTCTGCAAAAACATAGTGAAATACACAGCCTGAGGAATGAAATAATGAAGCTATCGCTGCTGCTGGGGATGAGATTCACAAGTTATCAGTCTCACTGGGTGTTGCCAACTATGAGTTACTGAAGTTTCATCCTCCAGGTGGAGCAAATTTTAGATTCCAACTCTTCAATGCCATATAATACGTGACTATAACCTTTGGCATGTATACTTAGCACTATCTGTTTATTTCCTTGTACACTTTATTTGTTTTCAGGCACTGTAAGTCTAATTTTCAGCACAGCTTTTTTCTATTTTCCTCTGATAATTGGTAGTAGCTTCAATGCAAAATGCCATGAAATTGTGAAATCTGATAAACCTTCAGAAAACATTTTAGAAGACTAGTTGTGGGTAGGCAGAGGAGAGAGTGCTGGCACTAGCAACACCTAAACAAGTGAATACAACACAGATGCTGCACACAGGGACAAAGACATGACATAGCAAAATATCTCCCTGTATATTGGCTGAACTGGATCATCAGAACCTCTGGAAAGCAGATCATTTTCAAGAAGGTATACCTGAATTTAGCTGTTTAAGTTGAAGAAGTTGTGAATCAGGATAATAAGAGAATGACCATCACAGAGTTTAGTGGTGCGTTCACTTTTAAGACCTTAACCACCACTTTGGATGAATTCTTGAATGCTTCATCACTCACACATCCCCCTAACACTGAACAGCATTTTTATTTTGAAATGGCTCTAATTTCTTCACTTTCACTTGATTGGAAATGAGGGTCCTGAAGTGGGAGTCAGAGACAGCAGCTTCCACTGAGTATTAAAGACCTTGTGGCACTGACAACTCTGTAAAAGTAACAACATATTTGAGTTTTCTTTACATTTTTCTGCTGGTATTTCCAAGCAGATATTTTTATCTTGCATCTTATTTGGGGTCACCATAGCGAGCTTTTGCTGCTTTCCAGAAGAGTCTTGGCAGAAGCTGTTTTGGCATGAATTTAAAAGGAGCTTTAACACCTGGTCTTCCAGCAACCTTTTTCTCTGTACTTCTAGTTCTTTCCATCACAGGATTACAGCAGCTGTAACTGTAAAAAAGACTCACTTTTTCCCTTCTGCTTTTTGTAATGTGATTTCAAGCCAAATCCTGTGACACTGTGAAGCATCTACTGTTCCTATGGATTTCAGTGTAGAAATACATTCTCAGTATTTCTGAATATTTCAGAGTTAATTTTGGCAACTTGAAGTTTGCAGATTGGGAATTAATATTCGGTGTGCTACTAGCCTAACCCAACCTTGGAACCAAAAAGACTCTTCATGTTTGTATGGCTTTTTTCTAAGTTTTGCTGAAGAGAATGATTAGGAAACTAAAAACTAATTAAAATGGTCCCACACAGTCCACAGTTTTGAAGCTTGGCTACTTCTGTGAAATAAAGAAGAAGGAATTGTGTGAATATAAAGCATAGCCAGTAAATTGTGTGACTGGCATCAGCACTCTGGCAGCACTGCCTTTCAGATGCAAGACATTTCAGTAAGAGAATAATGCCTCAGCTGAAGGCCCAGGACTTTGTACGATGTTGCTCTGTTTAAAATGTGGCTCTTCCTTATGAAATGTCTTTTCACTAACTACAATTACAAAAGTGACATCCTGGTTAAGCCCCATTGTTATTAATTATGAAAAAGCTGACATAGTTCCATGAGGGTTACCCTGAGGGCACGGCTATTGCCATACTCTGGGTTGTTTGGCTGTACTTTAGGGCATAAAGCTACAGCATCTTTCAGCCCAAGCACCTCATTCATGCCATGACTGCTGTTATGTCTACATAGAAATGACACTGTGGTGACTGTAGGACAGTGCAAGGAGTTGTCAATGCCTGTTCTCAGATCAAGCCATAAAGTCCTCCCACGCAACTTGGGTTGCCTAATAAGCATGTGTTGGAGAGTGTGACTGCTGATCTTAAAAATCTTTAACACAATTGTTTTTAAGTAGCTTTTTAAAACTTTCTTAAGTCTATATTGGAACAAATGGAAGCTTTTATGTATGCTCCTTCTACACAGACACTTACTTCAAAAGAGAAAAACTAGGACTCCCCTCCTGTTTTGTCCTCAGCAAAGACCAAATGTTACCTTTCATTTTCATCCTCAAACATCTGACTTGCGTCTGGAAGGAAAAACAATTTAAAAATCCCTCAGGGAAAAAGCCAAGGAGCATAGATTTCAATTTTATTGCTATTAAAATTTTTATGCCTAAAATTGAAATATTTGAGTGTTCATAGAGCTCCATGTTTGACGATCTTTATTGGATAGATAGATTTCTGTTTAAAGAAACAATGTTTTAACAGTTCAAGTATTGAATTGGAAAAATGATTCATTTTTGAGCAATCAAAACATGTTATTCTGCATTCTAACAAAATGTTGAATACCAGCTTTAATATAGATTATAGCAGTAATGCCTCTTGTTGGATCTGATGATCCAAACTTGTTTTCATAAATGTCCTGGAGTTCAGGTTAATTCACCAAAGAGCTGTAACTCACCAGCATGTAATACCAGTTGATACAATATGATAATCTTGCAGCAGCAGCACAGGGCAGCAGAGAGATTGCTCTTCTGAGGTACAAATATGGGCTGTAGTTCACAGGATGCTTCTCTACATACAAGCCTAGCTTCTGACCAATGTGTTATTGAAAGGGAAAAAAAATGTGTATGACTAAAACCAAAAATATCCACATCTTCCCCCCAAAGCAATTGACAGTAAAACCAAACAATGCTATAACTCCTTATACTTACCTTCCTGAAGAAATTGAAAACATTTCACTGGAGGTCTTATCTTCCCCATTTGTAATATCCTCCTTCCTGCAACTCCCATCCCAAGCTTGACATTGTATGGCTGCTGTATCCTGTCTATTAAATAGCATCAGCACTGTACTTGCAACAGGTTCAGGAACACGCTTCCTATTTGTTTTACTCTCATTTTACTGGCATACCTTGACAGAAACCTTGGATCTTAATCTGATTAAAAAGAGATGTTTTTCTTTAAGCTTGTGCAGATGTAAAGACAGATGTCAGCTACAAAAATGGCAACTCTAATAATATGCTTCTCTAAATTACTCTTCTATTTTCAGCCCACTGCTAAGTACTTGGTTTTAATCATCTGATGCCTGTCTCCCTGGTGTCAGGGCTACTCACAGGATTTAGTGACACATTCAAGATTCCAGTAAAAGAGTCCCACACTTTCTTGCTGCCCCTTACCTGGGACATAAAATCAGTCAACTGAAAAAGGTTGTAAAAAAGAGTGACATTTTGCAACAAGCTTTCCTAAAATTGGACAAATTTGTGCTTTATCATGTTTGGCAGGGAATTGATTTGGGAAGTTTGGAGCCACCACCAAGAAAACTCTTCCTTTGGCAACTAGATTCTGCAGACCTGGAGATGTCAAATTCTATAAGCACATGTGGCTGAGTAGGTTCTCCTTTGCTTGGTTGTAAGGAGTCCCATCTGCCTTGTCTTAAAGCTGACAGGAGGGTTTCTGTGCCTTGTCGTATGCCCAAGACTGAGAAATACAAAATTTTGTTCAAGTGAGTTGTCTCAAGTAGATACAGTAGATAGCAGCAACTTTAACAGTGTTAAATCAGGAGGATATCTTCAGTTCCCTTCTAATGGTCAGGATGCCCATCCTAAAAGTTCAACATTTGCTCAAGATGTCTGATGTTGCTTTGAGAACAGTCAGAGTGGCTGAAAAAGGTACTATTTCTCAAAATCATCAGTCTTGTTCTGTTTTAAAGCTGAAAAGAATATTTAAAAAAAGGAAAAGAAAGAAGAGACAAAGAGATTAGGAGGAAAGACCTTGCCAAGACATCTTTGATAATAAAATCTTCCCCAGAGAGGCATGATAAAGGCATTTCCTAAATTTCCTTAGCAGAACTGTTTGCTTTTCATCTATCACTAACCATTAGAGTTGTCTGCAAAATTGCCACTAAAACAACATTTTAACAAAGGTTTGGAGAGGATGGGTTATTTTTTCCTTTATTCAAACTGATTCTTGCTGGAGGAAGAGTTTATTAATACATAGGTCATTTGCAAGTATAGCTTCTTAGTTCTTTGAGGAAGAAAAAGATCCACAAAAACTTAGGAGCACTTTGCATATAGAATGGAAAGTCAAATTTTGCCTAGGTTATTTACAGATTATCTCCCCAAAAAATGAAAGTGGGGGCGATTCCCAGTAGGTATATGGGAGCAAGATTTAGACTAGAAGGAGCCCTGACCTGCCCATCCTCTCCATCTGCAGATCCACCTCTGGGGCACACTTTGCAGGGCAGGATTTGCTGCCTTCATCAAATGCCTCTGCAGAGTTGCAGTTTAGTTTGGAAAAAAAACTGGTGTGGAAAGGTGTCGGCTATCTTCCAGAAGTTTGCTTACCACAGAGCTCTTTGATCTGCCTTAGCTTCACAGTCCTTACCTATGTACAGGTTAATTGCCGCTAAGAAATTTTAACAAAACAGGAAAGGTAATTCTTACTGGCATTTTTGTCTCACCACCCATCACCTGATATTACCGTCTCACCAGGAACTGCTTTGTCGCTATACAGGAAAGCTAGAAAGGAGAGCTAACACAGTGTCCTAGCATGAGGGTAAATGGCCACTGCACTGGTTATGATATGCTGTACCAGATGGGAGACTGGTTAAATTAATAGCAGGCATCTGGAGGAAATCTAAGGAACAGAGATGTTAATTATTGCTAAAACTATTAGAACAAACCGAGGTGAAATCAATTGCAGTCATTCAAATTCAGCAGTAATCAGTTTAGTCCAGGAATAGGATATTATATGAAAGAGCCTCTTTCAATGGCATGAATGTTATGCCAATAAATGTGAAGCTATGACTATAACAATGAAACAAAGACAAAACCACCAGCCAGCACCATTGCCTGTGGAGGGTTGGCAGGGATCTTTGCCTGACCAGCGCGCATCTTGTTCTAGGATTAGAGACTACCTGTGCCCCTGCTCATGTTTCCAAAACCATAACAGTCTGTTAATAAATGCAAAGGGAAGATGGTAAACTGGATACAGGGCAAACTGTGCTTGTTGAAAGACTCTTGACTGCAATACTTTCAACTTTGTTCTACAAGCATGATGCCAGACAAGTATTTGATATCAAAGCTAAGGAGGACAAGCTTCCCCTGGCCTTCTTAAATGCTTTCTTCATCTTCTCTTACTTCAATTTATAGTGTCTGAAACAGTTACTGTGCTAGCAGTTGGGTTCAGCTGTAGCAAGGATGAATGTGAGTGCTGCTTCCTTCAGCTGCCTATTCTGCACTCTGCTATTTCTCCAGGTTCCAGCTTCCATTTCAGCTTCCCTTCAACTTGCTTTGAATGCATAAAGGACAGTGTGTCTCTTCAGTTGTGAGCATTTCTGGGGAGCCATCAAAGGCTTCCTGGGTCTTCTTACAGCACTGACCACCATAGGAACCCATGCTCCTTGGATGCACTGGGTTTTATACCACTGCAAACAAAAAAAACAAGAAATACCTTTACAAATGCCCCTAAGTAAACATCCTAGAGTACTGATATGGATTGAGACCCTCATCCTTTCTGTCTGTATCTTAGCTCTCTCTACCTGTGTGTTCACTGTGGACAGTTCAAGACAGAGAAAATCCAAGAGCTTGGATCTCAGGAAATCAAGTCTGTCTGCCCCAGGTCTTCTCAGCAGACCTTGTGGGAAGCTTGGGTTCCCAACCTTCTGTACTAGCTTTCCCCAGAGGCAGTAAAATGAACTATTCCCTTTGCTCACCAGGGAACAGAATGGGCAGGTGGGGATGGAAACTCCAGCATCAGAAACCCTGCCAAGGCAAAACTTGCCCATCAGCTCTCAGCAGGCTAGAAGGAGTGAGAGTGTTTGAGCGACTGAGAACCTCATCGGTTTCTATCCTAGCACAGCCTCCACACTGGATTTTGCTTTGCCTTCACAACCAGAATATTTATTTCAGGGAACAGGAAAAGGATTGAAGCGGCACACTAAAATTTATGGGTTTGCTGAGAAGCAGAAAATTGTTGCTGTCCTTTTGGTGATTTAACCTGCATGGTACGTGCCATTAAATCATAGGGGTACGAATCAAAAAGCAACCCCTTCCCTGACATTTTTGGAAAGCTGAAATTCACACTGCCCTGCTGCAGCCCCTCTGTTCCCATCATCCACTGGCTGAACTGGAGCCAGTTACCTGCATCTCATGTTTCCACCAGGCCCATCTCCAGAGACACCCTTTGCAGTACTAGAGCGGCATCTGCTGAGACACATGTGCTCAGAGGTTGAGGAGAGCCCACAGAAAGAGATAACTTCTCACAGCATTTTCCTCTCACAAAGGGCAAAAAGGGGCCAGTCTGAATTTGGCAAGCAATAACTTTTAAAGCTAAATAAAACCTGCAGAGCTCCACTGCCTGAAAGCCATGGGAACTGCAGCACTATGAGCCACCTAGTAAATATATGAGCTGTCAAAGTCAATGAACGGTAAGATACGAGTGAAATCCGTGCAGGCTGATGAACCAAACTTTTTAATGCATGCCTACTAAGATGTGAAAACTGGTTTATTTCTGGTGCCTGCCCATGCTATTGACTCTGTCAAAGAAAACACATAAAATATTGCCACCATAAATCTTAACAAATCCACAGGATAATCTACTCATACACCTAACCAAATGAAGCTTAGAAAAATACTGCTACCAAAGCTCACACTGGAAGGATAGACTTTATACTGTTACAAATGGAAACATCAGAAATGTTGGACTCAAGACAACTAGAGGTCAATAAATATAAAATGGCAGATCATAATCTATTGCATAGTGTACTTAGCCTCTTCATATCAATACAGCATTAACATTTTTTTTTCCTTTTTCTTACCAGTGAAACGTCCTTTTCCCTGTAGCTGGGTGTTTTAATATACAGATGATGCATTCTTTTCTAGGTTGTTTAAAGTGTTGCCTTCTGATGGTTTGTTTCAGCTTCAAGACCCTAAAAAAGTTTTGCTCCCAGCTCCCTGCTGGGTTTCAAGGTTGGAGTTTTTTTGTTACTCAAATCCTAAACCAGCATCTAGCATGAGTTTGATTCCAAGTATTCACTCAAGAAGAATGTAAAATGTATTGGACTATTTTTAATTCCAAGGCATTTCTGTTTGTAATTGACTACCAGTAATCCCTACCCAATGGAGGGCACATAAACCATGAATAATTTCTCAAGATGGAACAAATCTGGTTTGGTATTTATTAGAGGAGAGAAAGCCTATTATTAATGGCATCTACTAATTCCTTCTATAAGACCCCATTTTCAGTGTCTTAAATCCTCAGTAAACTATAACCAGTTAAGCTGAAATTCTCTGTGACAGGTTCACATTCAGATTTGTGTTTATACATAAGTTTTATTTGCAACAGTTGGGCCACCCTGCAAAAAATGCCACTGAAAAGAGCCTGTACCTGAACTTTAAAAACCTCCAAAGATCCTTTCTATGAGAAGCTACTGTCCACCTAACTTTGGAGCAGGAGACTTAAGCATGTCAGGTCTGTCCCCCCTCCCAGATTGTGCCTTCTGAATGTCCAGTGAAATATTTTACAAATTTGGCACATTGTGAGACTTTAAATGGTTGCCAATCACATGTGCTCAGGAGAGAGCTGGTGATCAGTGGCAAAAACTGCGAAAAGCATATGTCCTTGTTAAGCCTGCCGCACATTTCCAGCTCAGCATAGAGCTGGATGCCCACACCAGAGCGAGCTGGGAAGGGTAAGCAGAGGTGGACTGATCCCATTAAGGGCAGTGGGACTGAGCAGAGCAGTGGCTGTAGCTAGTGAAAGGGACTGAGGCCACGGCGGGTGCTGAGCCTCGCACAGACACCTCAAGAGCAGGGAGCAAGAGACCACGACAGATGAAACAAAGCAAGGAGTAGCAGGGCAGGGAGACCAGGAGAGGAGTGCTGGTGGTTCAGGTCAGAAGGGAATGGGTGGATGGGGCCAGTTCCCGCCAGAGCTGGAATGGATCCAAGGAGTCCTCTGCCTCTGCATTCCTCGGCTGTCAGCAAATACCCATGAAATCCACTAGCAAAGTGCAATTTTTTCAGGCACTTCCCAACTTTGGAGTGAGTGAATTTGCAACTTCAATATTCTTTCAGTATAGTTACGGTGTGTAACACATGCCAACATAGCCCATTGGTACATACACATATGATGAACAGATATACATACATACGTTTTGTATTTGAAATGCTACAAAAGCAGAAAGAGCAGGCATGGCTATCTAAACTATTTACTTATGTGCCTCTGATCACATGGGCATTCTGGGAGACCAAAACTTTAAAAAAAGGTAAGGACATAAGTAAAATGACATTATTTCTTTTCCATTCAAAGACGTAACGTTTTCGAACAACACCATGGCACGATTGTAGGAGTCCTATTCGGACCACAACTAATCAATCTCCCAGTGATACAGATCTCAGAAGAGGGCTTTTATAGCCCATCAGCTCCAAGAATTAACTGTTGAATACAAAAAATCCCTGGCCCTGCAGCCCAGGCTTCTGTATTTCCAAAGCCTGAGGGATGCACGGGATTAATTTCAAAATAAAGGCAATGGATCAGAAGGTCAAGCCATTCACAGAAAAACAAGCAATGCAATACCTCTAAAAATCAAACATATGGCTGGACCCAACAAGTCCCCCAAAAAACAACAGTTATTTTCTTAACTTAAAAGGTATGCTTTTACCAGCTAGCTTGCAAAGGACAAATTAAAAGGACCCAAATTTAGATTTTGCTCAAAAATAGGTTTACAAAAAACAAAGATCAGCAGAACAACTTCAGAAGTTTATTTTAAATTTAAATTGAAAACCATATTTAGTTTGAATTTAAGACATTTTTTGAACCCCAACAGCAGAGCACACAATGAATAGAAAGTGAAATGTCCAGTCGAGTACCTGTAACAGAGCTAACAATGCAGAAAAACAATATGCTTGGCATTAAGGTGCAGATAAAGATACTCCTAAAAGAAGATGTTTATGTGTAAAGCTTAATGGCATCAGACCTTTTCAATAACTAGAGAGCTGAAGTAATAACCACGTGCAGCTCCTAATATTTGCCAGGAAAGTCTTGACCCAAAGACATTTTCTAAGCTGGATTTACCCCTAAGGTGCTTTCTTCGAGGCCAAAGGGAAGGAGTAATTTGTGTACGTGTGGATGGCCAGAGGCACTGGAAGCTTCTGACTGCCCACTGAAACCAGGCAAAACCCTGAAGGGATGGGAATCAGGACCAACTAACCAGGCATCCTTGGTGGCTGCTTGATGGTAGAGCAGATGGTACCCAGTGTCCTGGTGTTGGGCAGGGCTGGAGAGCTGCTTCCTGGGGCACTGCATCTCCACTTCACAGGAATCCCAGCCAGTTCCCGGAGCTGGCTAAGCAGTGGTGCCTAAGGACGAATAATGCCTCCAATGAATTTAACCTGTGTTTCTGATGGAAGCTTCTCTGGTTTTTAATTCAACATCACAGCTAATAGAGTTTGCTTGATTATTCATCTTTGGTTCAAGTACAGTTTGTGACAAATAGAGAAATAATTTGATAAATGATTTCTGGAATGTGAGCTGTATTGATTAGTCATTCCTAGTCCTAATTTAACACTTTTTTTCCTCATCAGATAGATGTGTTTAATTCCTATTACAAGGGGGCATAATTGTGAGCCTGACTATTTCAGAGAAAGCAACCTGCTGAAACAAAGTTCCAATAAACAGGATTGTAGCATTTTAGAGCATTTTAAATCTTTCTTTTTTGGTTTTATAACACCTCCCTTCAGCAACATACCTAAAAATATTAAAGCTACTATAAAATTTATTAGCTGGGAACAGAGTATAAATGTATTCCTTCTCTTACTGTGTATGACCCTGCTACTCCTGTGCTTGTTAATAAACAGTGTCTGATCCCATATAAAATGTGCTTGATACATTATTGCATTGTTGATTGTAATTTTTTTCAGCACCTTTGTGACTGGCATCGCATAATCGCTTGTGTGTCTGGTTCCTAGCTGAGAAGAATATAGTCAGATCTGTATATGTTTTATTTAATTGCCTCTGTGCCTGTTAAATGGCTTGAGGAAACCTGATCTATTGATGTCTCGTCCCCTATAAAATCCATCATTTCCGATGCAAATGGTTGAGCATGTGAACTTAATTCACTTGCCATCAGTTATGCTGGGAGTAAAACGGGGGTGGTAGAAAAAAAAAAAAAAGCCAAAAGAATATAAAAGCAACCGGAGCAAATTCTGTTTAAAGTTTGAGTGCATCTTCATGGGAAATTTTTATATTGTTCACACAGGACACAATTCCAGGAGAAAAACTTATTTTTAGAAATATCAAAACAAGTAACCCTTGGTTAAAAGCTGAAAATAAATGGCAGTCCTTTGATACGTTTTATTTGATTCAGTCAGTTGCTGAATCTTCATTTAAAAATGCCTAGGACAGGAAATAGCGATCCAGTCACACCTCATTACTGCCTAACAGGGTCACAGTCCACCAGTGATCTAGAAGTAGGTGTAGAGGGAACACTTCAAGTGCTCAAGAGGATGTTGTGGAAAATAGTTTAAATCTTACAGAATAGCCTAAAACAATATTGCATTATTTCTGTCTGCTTCTAGAAACAATCCTGAATAAAAATAAAAAATTCTGCAGAATTGCAAGAATGTCTTTAATTATGACCTATAGTTTTTTAAGTGCTATATTATTTTACATTTATGGGAAAACAAGTGTCTGAGGCTTATTTAAAGATTCTTACAGAGAATGAAGGGAGAAAGCAATTGCCTAAGATCCTGGAAAGAAAAACTATGACATCCTGGTTATTGCCTACTAAACTATTGTAATAAGGTAAGACAGGCAGAGATTTGTTGATCTGCCCATAAACATTTTTGTCCCTAAACTTGCACACCACTGGTTTCTTTACCACTGTAGAAGATTATAATTTGAACTAGCTCCTTAGAAATGTCTGTGCACCATTCTAAATATACCTGGATTTCATAAAAAAAAAAAAACTTGCGCACTTTTGTTGGTTATCTTAGGAGCTCTGAAAATAGGGACAAAGAATTTTATGAAGCATGTAATGACAAAAAATAAAAAAGGTGTAACTCTGCTTTCATCAGTATGTAATGGCAAGGCTCCCATAACCCTTTGAGACCAACTACATCCATACAGGCTGGCAATACCAGCCATCAAAAGCTTCTGTTTCAAATTCTGTTTCCTTCTCCAGCAGTGAACCTTGGTCCTTTTTCATCTACTTCTAAATAAAAAATCACATCTATTTTTTAAAGACGTAGCTGGCCTTTGCCAGGGATTTTCAAAATGAGTAGTCAGTTGTGTCTCTATCTTCAGGTAATGCAGACAGTGTCCTAAAATAAAGAGCATGAAGAGGCAGCCACACCTCCTATGAAAAGACATTCTGTTTTCTACCATCAGGTCACAGGTTCCCAGAAAATGCTCCCCAGTAAAACTTGAAAAGCAACCCCAAATTCTCTAGAAAGAAATCTGTCATTGAATCCTGGCAGACTCACTCGTAACCATGTTGAAGACAAGTATTTTTAACATCTGGACTATTGGGAATGATTTGTATCAAAATGTTTCAGTTCACTAGAATTACACAACAAGAAATCAAGTGTTTTTTGGTGGTCAGAAAAATTATAGGATTCCTTCCCACAATTCAGCTCAAATTGCAGATTCCTTTTAAGAAAAGAAAGTTAATTTGGGTCCAGCTGTGGTATATCCGTATGAAGGGTTTATTGTGTACAGTAATCTATGCCATCTGCTTGGGCTACTGGAAAATTTGTTAGCGATTGTGAAGCTGGTCTTGTGAAATGCCTCAGCTTCTCCAGTGTAAAACCATAGAATTTGCCTTTTTGTTGTTCCACTGCAGATGAAAACATCAAGGTATTTGGCAATGGCATTTCCAGAATCACAAAATTGTCATATAAAAGATTACTTTTAAAAACCCATGAAAGGACCTATGTCTGCTGGCTTGTATATCAGCTTCTAGCTGAAAAGTGACTTTGCATATTCCTCAGAGTGAAGAATTTTTGCCAGAAACTTAGCATTATGAATGAGTTTGTCATGAAACTTTAACCAAGTGTTGCTAATGATCACCTTGAGTATACAAACAGCTTTACTGTTTTTTGCAGTTCTGCACCCCTTTTTTTCTTCTTTCCATTGTGTTTATCATAGTTATTTCTCACTTCACTGGTGTTTGTTCCTGGTAACCACAGGACACTATGCTGCTTTGTAGAACTAAGTGTCTTGAACATGTATTGAAAGCTAATGTTTGATGATAGAAATTAAAAACAGTGATATATCAGGTATCCTAAAAGAAATTTCTGGGATGTTCTATGAAAAGAAAGAAAAATAATCCTCTTGGAAATTACATACCACAGCTTAAACATATATCTACTGGAGTCAAAGGAACAGTACAGGATGATTTCCAGAAAGAATAATTACACTAAGACATGCCACAGTGGTTGGCCGAGAGTTAATGCACGGAACAGCCACTTTTATGATATCCATCAGTGAAAGGTAAGGAAAAAAACATGCTTATATTGAGTTAAAATGTAGCTAGCAGTTCCAGCTTTGAAGAACAATTTTCTGACCCTACACCAATCACCTCTCCCTTCTCTGTTGTCTGCTCTTTCATCCTAATGCATCCAATGGAAAGCCCAGATTTCCATATCAAGTCTTATCTCCTTATTACCTCCTAGTGTTTCCCTGTGGTTTTGCCTTCTCCCTCACCTGAAGTACACCCGATGCTTGTATCCACACAAAGTGCAACATCCCTCTAAGCATTCTTAATAACCCTTCTTGTAGGAGCTTGCAAGAGCAGCAGTAGGTATTTACACTTAGGCTGTCCCTAGCCTCTTGTGTATGAGTAGCAGACTCAATTACTTGCATGTAGTTACTGTACAAAGAGCAAAAGGCTCTTTCATCAACATCTTCATCTTGCAGATAGGTCAAAGAATGATTGTCTCCAGACTGTTGCACATATAGCTGTGTTTTCCTAAGAGATGTTCCATTTATCTTAGATAAAGCAGCAACAGGAAGTGCTGCTGTCTTGATATTTTTTTCAGCTATTTCACAACATTTCAGGTTGGTCTAAGATTCTCAGCTGCTGGAGACCATCGGTCAGGACAGAATGGGCCCGTCATAGAGCAGCACTTGCTGGCAGGCGAGTGAGAACACCCAGACAGGACCTACAAAAACAAAGCAAGCAGAACAGAGCTCCTTGTCTCCTGTGGGATGTACAGTAAACTGACAGAAGAACAAGCCCTCAGAAATCAGCCCACTCACCCAAAATACCTGCCTGTGAGTGATCATGATAATTCAGAGTTTGAAAGTCTGCACCCCTTAACTAAGAGCTTCACCTCTGACTTCTTTTTACCCTCCCTATAGGTACTTACATACATTGATAAGATTTTCAGTCAGCAGGGTTACTCACCTAGTACATGCTGGATGAGACAGAAAATAGAGGCAGGGTTGGGCCCTAAGTGTGCGACACCAGCTGTGATTAGCAATGCTCAGTTAGCCTCTGCACTGCCATGTGCCCAGGTGGGTCTTCCCTCAGACGGGAGCAGCAGTGGTTTTAGGCTCCAGAAAGACCACCTATATTTGTTGTGTCCTTGCTGTGGAAGTGAGTGAGGACGTCTTAATTTTATGCTTATTGTCAGAGAGCTTCAGAGCTAGGGTCTCTGTAACTCCTTCATTACTGCCAGTGCTATTGCAAATTTTCCACAATGCTGGTGGTGTTTGTTCAGCTTTCGTCTAGCAGCTGTGGCTCAGTCCAGAGTTGCCAGGATCCTCTGATCATACCCCTCTCATGTTTTTCTCCCAAAAGCAAAGTGTCACCAAGGTAGATTCTAGTAACCTCTAGACCATCACAAATCTATTGCATTTCCCAGTGAGCTGCCATATGTGCCAAGCACAACCCAACCAGTAGGCAGGGGAAATAGTTTCTTTTGCACATATAAGGTGTTAAATCTGAACAAACGTGTTCTGTGTTTCTCCTAAGGAGAGTGCCAGAACCCTGCTGATGCATCACAAGTAAAAAAATATTTGGTTTCAGTAAGGTCTCCACTCAGAAGTAATGGGATATGATCCTTTTACACACTGAATTTCTTCCATTGGACTTATACTGAAGCAAGGGAATGTGTCCTTTTTGTACCTTGATCAGTGTCTGGGAGTTTTACTTGTGACTGTGAGATCAAAAGCCAACCCACCTCTTCTGCAGTGCAAATGGAACTTGTCATCAGACTCGAGGTGTGGATAGTTTGTGTTCTACCAGCTCCTCTTCTGAGTTTTTGTCACCTTTAAAAGACAGGCTTCACCTTTTCCTCAGAAAATGTGGTCTCTGCCTTTCCAGGGGACTGGGGTCTTTTTGCTGAGATCAAAAACTAGGTATGCTTTTACCCTATTGATGGATGCGTCTTATCTTGCTATAATTAAATATCCTGTAGGTGTCTTTTCTTCTTATTTCTGGGATATTAATACATTGAGCTGACATATTGCCACTCCCCACCGAAAAGACAACTTCTCTAAGTCCTATATTCTACTTTCTCCTTCAGTTGGCTTCAGGGCCAAAGGAGCACCAAAGGAATAATTTTATCCCTCTTTCTAGCACCAAGCCAGATCATGTTCCTGTGTCCAGCTCCAACTAAAAATGACCTTTTGTTTGCACTTGATGGTCCATTCATTTTCTGTTCTAATACTGTACTCAAGGCAGTAACCCCACTGTCTTTTGGTTTCATATGCACACTCCTTATGACCTATTGCAAAATGAGGTAATCTTCCCCCCATGCTTTGCCTTGTGCTTTTTCCCACAGCTCATGCAGATCCACATGCAGTATATGTAACTCTGCTTGACTTGCTTATGCCTTTCTACCTCAAATCTTTTGTCTCACCCAACTCTTGATTCTCTATTATCATCTCCATAGTGCACACATTGTGTGCTCCTCATAAGCCTCATTTTAGACCCAAGGGAGGTTTTTGTCTGTTGTAGACATAACTTATCTCTGGAGCTTGCAGAGAAGCTTGCATGGAGGGGAGGCTGCAGGTGCTCACAGCTCTTCCTTGCCAACATGAACCAGCTCAGCTGCCAGATGCACCCCCGCACCATGACTCACTGCTCCCTGGGCTTTTCCCCTTCACTGCCTAGGCCAGAGGAAAGTGCACAAGAGGGACAGACATCCCTTGGGGGGATATGGCAGCAGGGAGA